>NC_091364.1:14791901-14995748 GCF_038502225.1 Cherax quadricarinatus | reverse complement strand
CTACTCCCCTTATATATATATATATCATATATATATATATAAATATAATAAAATTTATATATATATACATATGATATATATATACATTAGATATATATATATATATACATATAGATATTACATATATATATATATTTTCATATTTTAAAAATTATATACATATATATACATATATATATATATATATCATATATATATGTATCATAACTGACAAATCCATTTGTTCTAAAGGCTTCATTTTTAATCTCCCCAAAACTCTTTTTTTTTTTCAACAATTTTGTCATCTCACCTGCTCTCTTTTATTTTACCACTCTTTTTTCCTCCATATATCCCCTCCCCCTCACTTCTTTTTGTAAAACTTCTTAAACACTCTCCTTTTACTTTTAAACCTCCCCCATACCTTTTCCCGACCCCTTGCCTTTGTCTTTGGGCCCCCATCTATCCTCAAACCTTTTAAATTCTTCCAAATTCTTTTTTGGTTTATAAACCTTCCCTCTTTTAAGTCTACTCAACAGTCTTCTATCTACGAAGACATAATCCAACAAACTACTGTCATTTTGCCCTACATCATATCTTGTATACTTATTTACCCTATTTTTCTTAAAATATTTATTACCTATAACTAAACCCCTTTCTATACAAAGTTCAATCAAAGGGCTCCCATTTTCATTTACACCTGGCACCCCAAACTTACCTACCACACCCTCTCTAAAAGTTTCTCCTACTTTAGCATTCAGGTCCCCTACCACAATTACTCTCTCACTTGGTTCAAAGGCTCCTATACATTCACTTAACATCTCCCAAAATCTCTCTCTCTCCTCTACATTCCTCTCTTCTCCAGGTGCATACACGCTTATTATGACCCACTTCTCGCATCCAACCTTTACCTTAATCCACATAATTCTTGAATTTACACATTCATATTCTCTTTTCTCCTTCCATAACTGATCCTTCAACATTACTGCTACCTCTTCCTTTGCTCTCTCTCAGATACTCCAGATTTAATCCCATTTATTTTCCCCCACCGAAACTCCCCTACCCCCTTCAGCTTTGGGCCAGGACATCCAACTTTTTTTCATTCATAACATCAGCAATCATCTGTTTCTTGTCATCCACACTACATCCACGCACATTCAAGCATCCCAGTTTTATAAAGTTTTTCTTCTTCTCTTTTTTAGTAAATGTCTACAGGAGAAGGGGTTACTAGCCCATTGCTCCCGGCATTTTAGTCGCCTCATACGACACGCATGGCTTACGGAGGAAAGATTCTTTTCCACTTCCCCATGGATAATAGAAGAAATAAATTATTATTATATTCAAAATAAGCACTAACTCAAAAGGGTCATACAGCACTCCAGCGAGGAATGTGTGAAGGGTGGGAATGAAGGACGGGTTTGTGAGCCCATGTCAAAGTTGGGACTTTCAGCAAGGTCAGAGTATGTGGGGCAGTGAAGATGTAGGACATAAATCCTCCTTGCCTAATGATGGACAGGATGTTTCTCCATAATTGTATCTGGAAGAGAATTCTGTGCCATCATCCAGAACACTTTCTTAGTATCACTCAATCTGGTCAAGTAGTTTAAAATTATGAGTGGAAGTCAAATTTAAACTATCTCCATGGCAGCCATTTGAAATACATCATAAAATGGTACTTTACACATTTCTTAAATGTCCATCAAGGACTTTTAAAGAACCATGGGACTCCAGATGTACCTATACTATCAAGAAGAACCTTGCAAAATTTTTAAATGAAAAAACGTCCTAAACTAATGTTTTAACCTAAAAAATGGTCTAAATGAAAAGCAGATTTACTATCAAACAATTTAATATTCAGGTTTATAATATTAAGTGCTGAAACCTTTTTACATTAGATAATCACAGTATTTACAGTTTGTGTACTATCACAAAACATGAAGAGAGACTCAAAAGCCAAAAAAAGTATTTAAACCTTAAACTGTCCAAACGTAGATATATGTTGACGTGCGGCAGGCTCCGAACGTAGATCTACGTTTTTTTTACATGCTTACAAATGGGGAAAATCAAGGTCGGAGCGCTACGCATGTGAATGTAGATCTACGTTTGGACAGTTTAAGGGTTAACAAGTAATGCTTACTTGTTTATAATATATTGGTACTGTTATAAAGTATACCTACCTCAGGCTAAGTTGTGAGGGTAGAAGAGTCTTCAAAAGAAGTCACAGGTAAGGTAAATCATTTTCCATTACCAAACTGTACAACAATGACACTGAATAAATTATGAAATGTAAGTGCTTACCAGCCTCAAAAAAATTTGGGTGTCATTCTTTTTATCACACAAATCTTATATAAAAATCTTTGATATATCATCATATATACTTCATGTAAATATAAGAAGTGTTTTAACTGGATTCAAATCATGTAATGGGTAGGGCTTGAACCCATGACCTGCAAGTTTTAGGACTCGCCTGCCATGGGTTCCACCCTCATGTGTTCGCAATTGTGTTATGATTTCATGAGTTAACTGGACCCCTTAATCTCTAACCATTTCTCTTTTTTTTTTTTTTTTAACACACCGGCCATCTCCCACTGAGGTAGGGTGACCCAAAGAAGAAGAAACACTTTCACCATCATTTACTTTATCACTGTCATGTCAGAGGCATGCCAATACTACAGTTCAGATGCCCCTCCAAACTGTAAATATCCCCATCCCTCCTGGGAAATTAAAAAAAAAAAATATTCCCAATGTTTAATGATAAACTAATGCCAATATACTTTTGAGACTTACTAAAATTTCTTCACATTCTTGCAGTACCATATATAGTATTCAATTATCTGCTCTTCACTTTGGCTTGTACATTTATGACGTTCTTCACAGGATTATGTTTATATGTGCGTACTATAGGCCCAGCCCCTGCCTTCTTGAATCTCATTTCGTCATAACTCTCTCGTTCTGCAATTTCCCTTGTGATCTTCATGTTCTTCCAAGCTGAAAAAGATTGAATCCAAATAACATACTACCAATAATACTGAAGAAGAGATATTGTAAAACAAGCTTTTATTTGTCCCATTAAAAACCTGTTCTTCAATGTGTTTTCTCTTCACTGAATCAAATTATACTAAGGTAATAACAAAAAAAAGGCACAATACCATGACTGGAATGATACACAGTGTGACTTTGTAAATGGTCCAAGTTGGACCAAAATGTCATCGTAAGCTCCTCTCTTCTATGTGCGGGTTATTTGTGTATACTAAGGTAATGTAACAATACACATACAGTATATACTATTCAAATTTTTTTTTAACACATCTTCTGTCACCCACCAAGGCAGAGTGATCCAAAAAAGAAAAACACTTCCACCATCATTCACACATAATTATTGTCTTGACAGAGGATGCACAGATATGACAGTTCAGATGTCACTCCAAATAGCCAATATCCCAAATCCCTCCTTTAAAGTGCAGGCACTGCACTTCCCACCTCCAGGACTCAAGTCTGGCTAATTGGTTTCCCTGAATCCCTTCACAAAATATTACCATGCTCACACTCCAAGAGCTTGCTAAGTCCCAAAAACAATTCGTCTCTATTCACTCCTAATATGCTCACACATGCCTGCTTTATGTCCAAGCCTCTTGCACACAAAACCTCTTTCACCCCCCTCTGTCCATCCATCCTTTTCTAGGATGACCCATAACCCTCCACTAAAGATTTACACACTCTCCAAATCATCCTATTTTGCTTCATCCTCTCTAAATTACCAAACCACCTCAACAACCCCTCCCCAGCCCTCTTAACAATACTTTTAGTAACTCCACATCTCCTAATTTCCATACTATGAATTCTCTGCTAATATAAAATACAAATCATGGCTGCAAAGGATAGTATAAAAAAATATTACTTTTTAGATTATTGCAGTGTGGGGAAAAGATGATTTTGTTAGTATAGCAAGTTGATCCAGGGTAAAAGAGGACAAATAGGGTATCATCTGCCTGTCTTCCCATTCTCCTCTTGCAGCCAACTGTCTGCCCTGTCCTCCCTTGCTTGTCACTGACACAAACATGAATAACTATGCCTACAAACAGAATATAAAATATAAATCCACAGTACTTTACCAATCTCTACCAAACAAAATTTTTGGATGTGACAAGTGTTGGATGCAACTATGGCCTACCCAACATGAACCAGTGGACTTGTTGTAGCGTACCTTTATTCATGTGTAATGGTTAGGTGTAAGACCTGTCTAGCATGAGCAAGTAGACTTACTAGTGTTCCTCTATTCTTATAAAGGTTGGTTAATGGGCTTTAAAGCCTATCAACTAATGAGAGTCATTAAGGCTACACAGTAACCTTTTCACCATCAACCCGTTAACTGTCCTAACGTATATCTACGTACCACTAGCACTCCAAACGTAGATTTTTTTTTTCGACAAGTCGGCTGTCTCCCACCTAGTCAGGGTGACCCAAAAAGAAAGAAAATCCCCAAAACGAAAATACTTTCATCATCATTCAACACTTTCACTTCACTCATACATAATCACTGTTTTAGCAGAGGTGCCCAGATACAACAGTTCAGAAGCATATATGAAGATACAATATAAGAAGTGACCTGAAATAAGCTTACATTATCAGGACCCCAATTATATATATATACCATCCTACTACACATCCCATCAAACTGCCAGTATCCCAAAACCCTCCTTTAGAGTGCAGGCATCGTACTTCCCATTCCCAGAACTCAAGTCTGGCTATATAAAAATAACCAGTTTCCCTGAATCGATTCACTAATATTACCCTGCTCACACTCCAACAGCTCGTCAGGTCCCAGAAACCATTCGTCTCCATTCACTCCTATCTAACATGCTCATGCACGCTTGCTGGAAGTCCAAGCCCCTTGCCCACAAAACCACCTTTACCCCCTCCCTCCGACCTTTTCGAGGACAATCCCTACCCTGCCTTCCTTCCCCTACAGATTTCTATGCTCTCCATGTCATTCTACTTTGATCCATTCTCTCTAAATGACCAAACCACCTCAACAACCCCTCTTCAGCCCTATGACTAATACTTTTATTAACTCCACACCTCGTAATTTCCACTCTTTGAATTCTCTGCATAATATTTACACCACACATTGCCCTTAGACAGGACATCTCCACTGCCGCCAACCGCCTCCTTGCTGCAGTACTTACAACCCAAGCTTCACACCCATACACGAGTGGTCTCCATATTACAGAATGGACATAAATTCGTTAGAAAACATTCAGCGTAGAATGGCTAAATTATGAAGAAAGATTGAAGACCCTTAAATTACATTCACTTGTCAGACGAAGAATGAGGGGAGACATGATTGAAGTGTATAAGTAGAAGATAGGTATTAATAAAGAGGACATTAATAAGGTCTTGAGGATATCTCTCCAAGAGAGAACCCGCAGTAATGGATTTAAATTAGACAAGTTTAGATTTAGAAAGGACATAAGAAATTATTGGTTTGGAAATAGGGTGTTGATGAGTGGAACAGTCTACCTAGTTGGGTTATTGAGGCTAAAACCTTGGATAGTTTCAAATTTAGGTTTGATAAATGCATGAGTGACAGGGGTGGGATTTGAGTGGGACTTGCATATGGGTGGATAGTTTTTTTTTTTTTTTTTCCAACAAGTCGGCCGTCTCCCACCGAGGCAGGGTGACCCAAAAAAGAAAGAAAATCCCCAAAAAGAAAATACTTTCATCATCATTCAACACTTTCACCACACTCACACATTATCACTTTTTGCAGAGGTGCTCAGAATACAACAGTTTAGAGGCATACACATATAAAGATACATAATATATCCCTCCAAACTGCCAATATCCCAAACCCCTCCTTTAAAGTGCAGGCATTGTACTTCCCATTTCCAGGACTCAAGTCTGACTATATGAAAATAACCGGTTTCCCTGAAATCCCTTCACTAAATATTACCCTGCTCACACTCCAACAGATCGTCAGGTCCCATTTGTCTCCATTCACTCCTATCTAACACGCTCACGCACGGTTGCTGGAAGTCCAAGCCCCTTGCCGACAAAACCTCCTTTACCCCCTCTCTCCAACCCTTTCGAGGACGACCCCTACCCCGCCTTCCTTCCCCTATAGATTTATATGCTTTCCATGTCATTCTACTTTGATCCATTCTCTCTAAATGACCAAACCACCTCAACAACCCCTCGTCTGCCCTCTGACTAATACTTTTATTAACTCCACACCTTTTCCTAATTTCCACACTCCGAATTTTCTGCATAATATTTACACCACACATTGCCCTTAAACAGGACATCTCCACTGCCTCCAACCGTCTCCTCGCTGCTGCATTTACCACCCAAGCTTCACACCCATATAAGTGTGTTGGTACTACTATACTTTCATACATTCCCTTCTTTGCCTCCATAGATAACGTTTTTTGACTCCACATATACCTCAACGCACCACTCACCTTTTTTCCCTCATCAATTCTATGATTAACCTCATCCTTCATAAATCTATCTGCCGACACGTCAACTCCCAAGTACATCTGAAAACATTCACTTCTTCCATACTCCTCCTCCCCAATCTGATATCCAATTTTTCTTTATCTAAATCATTTGATACCCTCATCACCTTACTCTTTTCTATGTTCACTTTCAACTTTCTACCTTTACACACATTCCCAAACTCATCCACTAACCTTTGCAATTTTTCTTTAGAATCTCCCATAAGCACAGTATCATCAGCAAAAAGTAACTGTGTCAATTCCCATTTTGAATTTGATTCCCCATAATTTAATCCCACCCCTCTCCCGAACACCCTAGCATTTACTTCCTTTACAACCCCATCTATAAATATATTAAACAACCATGGTGACATTACACATCCCTGTCTAAGACCTACTTTTACCAGGAAGTAGTCTCCCTCTCTTCTACACACCCTAACCTGAGCCTCACTATCCTCATAAAAACTCTTTACAGCATTTAATAACTTACCACCTATTCCATATACTTGCAACATCTGCCACATTGCTCCTCTATCCACTGTATCATATGCCTTTTCTAAATCCATAAATGCAATAAAAACTTCCCTACCTTTATCTAAATACTGTTCACATATATGCTTCAATGTAAACACTTGATCTACACATCCCCTACCCACTCTGAAACCTCCTTGCTCATCCGCAATCCTACATTCTGTCTTACCTCTAATTCTTTCAATTATAACCCTACCGTACACTTTTCCTGGTATACTCAGTAAACTTATTCCTCTATAATTTTTACAGTCTCTTTTGTCCCCTTTCCCTTTATATAAAGGGACTATACATGCTCTCTGCCAATCCCTAGGTACCTTCCCCTCTTTCATACATTTATTAAACAAAAGTACCAACCACTCCAACACTATACCCCCCCCTGCTTTTAACATTTGTCATGATCCCATCAGTTCCAGCTGCTTTACCCCCTTTCATTCTGCATAATGCCTCACGTACCTCCCCCACACTTACATTCTGCTCTTCTTCACTCCTAAAAGATGGTATACCTCCCTGACCAGTGCATGAAATTACCGCCTCTCTTTCTTCCTTAACATTTAAAAGTTCCTCAAAATATACTCGCCATCTAACTAATACCTCCATCTCCCCATCTACTAACTCCCCTACTCTGTTTTTAACTGACAAATCCATACTTTCCCTAGGCTTTCTTAACTTGTTTAACTCGCTCCAAAATTTTTTCTTATTTTCATTAAAATTTCTTGACAGTGCATCTCCCACTCTATCATCTACTCTCCTTTTGCACTCTCTCACCACTCTCTTTACCTTTCTTTTACTCTCCATATACTCTGCTCTTCTTATAACACTTCTGCTTTGTAAAAACCTCTCATAAGCTACCTTTTTCTCTCTTATCACACCCTTTACTTCATCATTCCACCAATCACTCCTCTTTCCTCCTGCCCCCACCCTCCTATAACCACAAACTTCTGCCCCACATTCTAATACTGCATCTTTAAAACTATTCCAGAGCTTATTTCATGGGTAGTTTTGAAAATTTGGTTGGGTAAATGTTTTGTTAGTGGGATGGATTGTAAAGGACCTGCCTAGTGTGGGCCAACAGGCCTGCTGCATTGTTCCTCCTTTCTTATGTTCTTATGAGTGTTGGTACCACTATACTTCCATACATTCCCTTCTTTGCCTCCAGTGATAATGTTTTTTGTCTCCACACATACCTCAATGCACCACTCCCCTTTTTTCCCTCATCAATTCTACAGTTAACCTCATCCTTCATAAACCCATCTGCTGATACATCAACTCCCAAATATCTGAAAACATTCACTTCTTCCATACTCCTTCTCTCCAATGTGATATCTAATTTTTCTTTATCTAAATCATATGATACCCTCATCACCTTACTCTTATCTATGTTCACTTTCAACTTTCAAATTTGGCACGACTGGCCTAAGATGCCTGGTCAGCACAGAAAGGGTCTTAACCCTTGATGTGCACAGTATTAAAAAAATCTGGGACCACTTAGTACCTTGTGGGAGCACCAGTTCAATTGTGCACCAGCTAGAGCAAACAACATGGCAAACACCAAGGATTCACTGATGTCATGTCATGTCGTATTAACACTCCCCTTTTAAGAGGAAAGTATCCTGCCAGAATGTCCTATAACCTATTCTCTAAGCAATAAGAAACAATTCTGGAACTAATTTCAGCAGGCTGGCTGATTAGCTGTCTCTATCTCCATCTGTCTGTCTGTATCTATCTCTGTCTATCTCTTTGTCACTGTCTCTATCTCATAGGAACACACATGTAAATACAATTATACATAGTGAAAATTACCTAAGATAACCCAAAAAATCCAAAGTGCTATACTGCACTTGTAGTGATCATTTATAATACCAGCTGGTTCATGAGCAGCTCTGAGACATGAAAGACAAGCAGACAGAAACACACAGGCAGACAGAAAGACAGACAGATAGACAGACAGACATGTTTATGTGTAGCAGTGAAAGCAAAAAAAGCGAAGGCTCATCAAATGTCGCCACTATCATTAGTGGAATGATAAGATAGACAATGCTCATCAAATGTCACCACTGTCATTAGTGGGGTGATAACATAAGATGACGCTCATTAAATGTCACCATTGTCAGCAGTGGAGTGATAAGATAAGACAAGTGACACACTCTTACATGCTGATGAAAGTATTTTCTTTTTGGGGATTTTCTTTCTTTTTTGGGTCACCCTGCCTCAGTGGGAGACGGCCGACTGGTTGAAAAAAACAAAAAAACTCCCATGTATCCAAAACATTGCTGGGAACACTAAATGCTATGTATATATTTCTAGACAACAGTATGTGACAGGTAGGTGAAATGTTCACCTGTCACTGTGTTTGTGACTATTTGAGTACTATTACATTTAACACCTTTTAATTAAAGTCCCTCAGAAACTAGGGTTGACTTACACTTAAGGTGTATGAATTACAGACTTTCAGACAAAAAGGTCAGATATTGACTTAATCACACCATCGGGTTACACTCGAGTACATAAGGCATTCCAAAGTCAGTCAGTCAGTCTCTCTCTCTCTCTCTCTCTCTCTCTCAGTCTCTCTCTCTCAGTCCCTCTCTCTCTCAATTATGGTATATCCCCCTTCCCTATTAAAATATATACTTTAGTAATTTTTATCAATCCTCATTTTTTTAACACACTGTCTCCCGCCAAGGTAGGGTGGCCCAAAAAAGAAACACTTTCACCATCTTTCACATTATCACTATCTTACCAGAGGCACACAGATAAGACAGTTTAGATGACCCTCCAAACAGCAAGCATTCCCTACTCCTCCTTTAAAATGCATACTTCCTACTTGCTGGACTCAAGACTGGCTAACTGCCCTCACTTGTCTACAATATTTCCCATTCAGGAAATTGGATGTATCCTTCCCTTCCTTGGCTCAAATCTTATTGCCTCTCATTTCCCTATAGTTTAGCCCTTTCTCATGATAACAACATTACTAAATTTTCAACACTTACTTTCCCCCTCCTAGCTACTTTCCCTAAACATCCCTTTTCTTCAAAACTTCGATGATTATGACAACTCACATTCCTTGAAGCCTTCTACCATTCCCTTATTCTGCTGAGGCAATGTCTCCTTTTTATGATGAATAGATGCCTCAATCTTGAAGTAGTTTCTAACAGCTGGGATCTTGAGAAATCCCACTTGTATCAGTGAGAACACATTGGTAGAGACCCAATAGCACAACACAGCCTGTAAATAAATTGTTATTAGATAAAATAAATGCTAAAAAGTGTAACAAATGAGAAATATTTTTTTATAATCCATTTATTTATGTTTGTTTTTTAAAAATATGCGAGTGAGATAAACAAGTTAAGAAAGCCTAGGGAACGAATAGATCTGTCAGTTAAAAACAGAGTAGGGGAGTTAGTAGGTGGTGAGAGGGAGGTATTGGGTAGATGGCGGGAATATTTTGAGGAACTTAACCCCTTGACGGTTTCGGTCGTATATATATGTCTTATGAGCCACCGTGTTTGACGTATATATACTCAAAAATTCTAGTGGCTTCAAATCAAGCAGGAGAAAGCTGGTAGGCCCACATGTGAGAGAATGGGTCTGTGTGGTCAGTGTGCATCATATAAAAAAAAACGCAGCACGCAGTGTATGAGAAAAAAAAAACTCCGACCGTTTTTTTGGATTAAAACGCTGACTTTGTGGGGTATTTTCTTATAGTATTTATGGTTGTATTCTCGTTTTCTCGGTCTCATTTAATAGAATGGAAAGCGTACTATACAAATAGAGGTGATTTTGATTGGTTTTCCTATGAAAAGAACCTTGAAATGGAGCTCAAAGTTGGGGAAATGTTTGATTTTTGCTGATGTTCAAAAGTAAACAAATGATGTCATTGTGCAATAAATGTCCAACTAGCCATTCTAATATGCAGTCATGAGTGAGTTGACATTATTTACACAATTATTACAATATTGCAGTAGTCTGCATAACAGTCATTCTTCTATTTTTTGTTTGAATAAAAATTCAAAATAGAAAGCAAGAGTAATAACAGAGGGGCCTGGAGACGTGACTGATGAACAAAGAAAATGTTATTTTAGAGCCAGGAATGTCTGCATTGTTCATTCTGGACCCTATTTTGAAATTGGCATATTTTTTAATTTGTGTGAAATTGGCCAAATTGCAAACTTCTGACCACATTATTGGGTAGTTGAAATTAGTAAATGGGCAGTTTCTTGTACTCAGTTGATAGAACAAATGGAGTTCTAAAGAAATAGCTATGAGTTTGGTCGACTGGAACAATGGAATTAGCTGAAAATAGAGCTCAAAGTGGGCGAAATTGCCGATTCATAAATATCGCCGAGGTCGCTAACTTCGCGAGATCGTAATTCTGTAAGATTTCCATCAAATTTCGTTCTTCTGGTGTCATTACCATTGGGAAAAGATTCTCTGTCATTTCAGAGGAAAAAAATAATTTTTTTTTTTTTTTTTCAAAAATTTTTCGACATCAGGAGACACCTGAGGATTTGGGGTTGCGACAGTCAAAGGGTTAAATGTCGATGAAAAAAGGGAGGAAGTAATTTCATGCACTGGCCAGGGAGGTATAACATCTTTTAGGAGTGAAGAAGAGCAGGATGTGAGTGTGGAGGAGGTGTGTGAGGCATTACAGTGGACCCTCAGCTAACAAACACATCGCATAATGTTAAATCCGCCCAACGAAGCATTTGAGCGTAAAATTTTTGACCTGGCTAACGATAAAAAACTCACCCAATGTGATTCATCCCGAACCTGCCCGTCCAGCCTGAGCGTCTCAGCTGCCCTGCCGTCATTGTTTACAAGCCAGGGTGGCCAGTTTCATGTATACAATCGATACATTTTGTTTTATTCCATTGTTTATAGTGCTTATAACTGTTAAATGAGCCATCATGGGCCCAAAGAAAGCTTCTAGTGCCAACCCTGTGATAAAAAGGGTGAGAAATACTATCAAAATACTATCGTACCACAGTCAGCTGCTGCTGCACCACCGTCAGCTCTACTATTCAAAGATGCGGAGAGACTGTTGTTGGTGTGGCTTAACGAGAAACAATTACCGAGAAACAATTAACCCCAGAGGGTTTGCCACCCAGGATAACCCAAGAAAGTCAGTGAGTCATCGAGGACTGTCCAACTTATTTCCATTGGGGTCTTTAATCTTGTCCCCAGGAATGCGACCCACACCAGTCGACTAATACCCAGGTGAACAGGAAAAAATGCCTGGAACTAGTGCTCATATTGGTGAATATAAGGCTAGCAAAGGTTGGTTTGAGAGATTTAAGAATCGTAGTAGCATCCACAGTGTGATAAGGCATGGCGAAGCTGAAAAATTCCAACCCCAACAAGTGTTCAATTGTGACGAAACAGGCCTGTTCTGAAAGAAAATGCCAAACAGGACCTACATTACTCAGGAGGAAAAGGCACTCCCAGGACACAAGCCTATGAAAGACATGCTAACTTTCTTGTTTTGTTGTAATGCTAGTGGGGATTGCAAAGTGAAGCCTTTACTCATGTATCACTCTGAAAATCCCAGTGTTCAAGAAAAAGTGTCTCATCACTCATCAATACAGGTAAGTGTCATTTTAACATTTATTTATATAGTTATTGTGCATGTCTCATTGTTTTCTTCGTAGGGAAATGTATATTTCATGAAAAAAAAAAATTTTTTTAATATTTTTGGCTGTGGAACGGATTAATTGGATTTCCATTATTTCTTATGGGGAAAATTAATTCGGCTAACGATAATTTTGTCTAATGATGAGCTCTCAGGAACGAATTAATATCGTTAGCCGAGGGTCCACTGTTGGAGTGGTTGGTATTTTTGTTTAATAAGGAGGGGTGTTAATGTTGCAGTTTAAAAACTGTAGTGTAAAGCACCCTTCTGGCAAGACAGTGATGGAGTGAATGATGGTGAAAGTTTTTCTTTTTCAGGCCACCCTGCCTTGGTGGGAATCGGCCAGTGTGATAATAAATAAAATAATAAATATCTGAAAGAAGGTGAACATAGATAAGAGTAAGGTGATGAGGGTATCCAATGATTTAGATAAAGAAAAATTGGATATCACATTGGAGGGGAGGGAGGGAGTATAGAAGTAGTGAATGTTTTCAGATATTTGGGAGTTGACTTGTCGGTGGATGGGTTTATGAAGGATGAGGTTAACCATAGAACTGATGAAGAAAAAAGGGTGAGTGGTGCGTTGAGGTATCTGTGGAGACAATAAATGTTGTCCATGGAGGCAAAGCAGGGAATGTACGAAAGTATAGTGGTACCAACACTCTTATATGGGGGTGAAGCTTGGGTTGTAAATGCTGCAGGGAGGAGATGCCTGGGGGCAGTGGAGATGTCCTGTCTAAGGGCAATGTGTGGTGTAAATATTATGTAGAGAATTCATAGTGTAGACATTAGGAGGTGGTGCTGAGTTACTAAAAGTATTAGTCAGAGGGCTGAAGAGGGGTTGTTGAGGTGGTTTGGTCATTTAGAAAGAATGGAACAAAGCAGAATGACTTGGAGAACAAATAAATCTATAGGGGAAGGAAGGCGGGGTAGGGGGTCGTCCTCGAGAAGGTTGGAGGGAGGGGGTAAAGGAGCGTGTTAGATAGGAATGAATGGAGACGAATGGTTTTTGGGACCTGACGAGCTGTTGGAGTGTGAGCAAGATAATATTTTGTGAAGGGATTTAGGGAAACCAGTTAACCAGACTTGAGTCCTGGAAATAGGAAGTATAATGCCTGCATTTTAAAGGAGGGGTTTGGGATATTGGCAGTTTGGAGTGACTATCTAAACTGTCGTATTTGGGTGCCTCTGCAAAGACAGTGATTATGTATGAGTGTTGAATGACACTGAAATTTTTTTTTTTTTTTTTTTTTTTTTGGGTGGGGGAGGGGGAGTTCTTTCTTTTGAGTCACCCTGCCTTGGTGAAAAACGGCTGAAGTGTTAAAAAAAAAAAAAATTATTTTTGCAACCACCGTTACAATAATCTGTCAAGTTATAATACCAAATTAGGGTAGTTAATGTTAATCTATAGCCATCAAAGTTAATTTTTTATTAACATTGTTTCACCAGTACAAACAAAATCAAAATTTGAAGAACAAATTGTATTCGTGTATTGTACCATGACAGATATAATACACGAATAGCTCGCACATATGCAGTTACTTGTGAAAAATGAAAACTTACTGCAGGAAAGTTCATGGTAAAAGGGAAGATGAGAAATGGCAGTAAACGTAGGAAGTACTTCATGAGATGCATGTTCTGTGAGCTCAACTTAGCACCATCTGCACCAAGCTGAAATTAAAACAATAACACATTAGTATCTTTAAAACAATAACATATTATTATTATAATCAAAAAGAAGCGCTAAGCCACAAGGACTATACAGCGCTGCAGGGCAGGAAGGAAGCGAGGGCATCAGGTGGCAAAAGGGAGATGGATGAGTAATAGGTTACGGATAACAGCGGGGCAGTGGATGGTGAAAGGGTAAAGGGCAGCAAGAGACTGAACTAGAAAGGGCTGAGGGGAGTGCGAAAAGTATCATCAGAGTTTGTGGAGCAAATCAGTCGTTGTCAAGAAGTCAATGAGAGAGTCAGGATTAAAGGAGGGTCCATCAGCAAGAAGGGAAGGTAAAGAGAGAGTAGTAGAACGAAGACGACGTTGGAGGTAAATTCTGCGTGCTCGTTGATAGAGAGGGCAGTCTAACAGAATGTGGCTAATCGATACTGGAACTTGACACTGCTCACAGAGAGGAACAGGGTGCCTCTCCATGAGATACCCATGAGTAAGACGAGTGTGGCCAATGTGAAGGCGGGAGAGAGTGGTCTCCCAACCTCGGCACTGATGACAAGAAGACGGCCAGTAACCTATGCTCGGTTTAATAGAATGAAGTTTGTTACCGAGCAGAGTTGACCAACGTTGTTGCCAACGGGTGCGAAGGTGGGTAGCTATTGCAGCAAAATAGTCCAGAAATGGAACACCTCGATAGGAAATTGGTAGGTCATGTACTGCTGACCGCGCAGCAGTGTCTGCCTGTTCATTGCCCTGTACGTCGACATGACCAGGGACCCAACAAAAAACAATATCTTTATGATTGGTAGAGATACGGCGTAGCCAAAGTTTGATACGGAGAACTAGGGGATGAGATGTATCAAATTTTCGTATAGCCTGTAGAGCACTAAGGGAGTCTGAGACTACTACAAATGATGACACAGGCATAGATGCGATACGAATAAGTGCTGCAAGAATGGCATACAGTTCAGCAGTAAAAATGCTAGCTGAAGATAGTAAATGCCCCCGCACGACGCTGTCTGGAAACACTGCTGCGAATCCGACGCCGTCTGAAGACTTAGAGCCATCTGTGTACACAGCGGTGGCATGAGAATGGGAGTGGAATTGATCAAGAAAAAGAGAGCGGGAAGCCACCGTAGGTAGTTGAGCTTTCGAGCAAGGAAGTGAGAAAGAACAGACCTGAACAGCTGGAACTTCCCAGGGGGGTAGGGAAAAGTGAGATGCTACATGAACATATAAAGGTGGTAACTGAAGGGAAGACAAGAGTGAATGTAGGCGAAGAGAAAAGGGACGGAGCAAACAGGGGCGGCGAACGAATAAAGAATGTCTACTAATATCGGTGACCATTCTATAAATGGAAGGATTGTGTAGATCGTGAGAGCGTACATAGTAGCGAAGGCAATGGGCATTACGGCGATCAGACAAGGATGGAACATTTGCTTCTGTATAGAGGCTCTCAACAGGGGAAGAGCGAAAAGCACCAAGGCACAAACGTAAGCCTTGGTGATGGATAGAGTTAAGGCTAACAATAACATAACTCTTGAAAATAAACAATATTTTGAATGCTTCAGACAGTATCATTAGCTGAGGATACTACTAGGCACCATAGTGTTCCTCTGATTTTCAAATGCGATGTAAAACCTAGCTTTCGTAAGCCAGTTAATGATCAGCCAAGTAAAGGTCATCAATTGACATATTACAATGTCAGGAGGCCCCTGTCCCATTTCTTGACAAAGAAAATAAACACCAACACTGCTTTGAAAACAACAATACACCCCCATACTATAGCAAGAATCTACATTACCACTTTTAAGAATCACAAGTACAGTGGTCCCTCAATAATCCTCCATAATCTGTTCCTGGAAGTGGGACTATTATCGAAATAGACGATTTTCGAATCAATTTTCCCCATAAGAAATAATGTAAATGCAATTAATCTGTTCCTGACACCCAGAAGTATTAAAACAAAAAATTTTTTTACATGAAATATAGATGTAGTATATAAACAATACAATGGCACATGATGAATGAAACATTAACAGAATAACACTTACCTTTATTGGCGATTCTCCTTGTATGGAAGACCGGAGAAGGAGACAGATTGGATTATTTACTGTTTGGAAGGGGAATCCCCTTCCATCAACACCTCAGGTACCAATTGCTTTTCTGGGGTTACTTCTCTTCTCTGTTTCTTAATGCCACTAGGACCACCTTGAGAGTCACTGGAGTCCTGTCTCGCAAAAAAAACTGTCCAGAGAGCTCTGTTTCTGGGGTCTCTTTAAAACTTCCCTAAAATGGGCCAAGACTCTGTCACTGTACAAGTTGCCGATATGGCTTGCAACATCCTTCTCAGGGTGATGTTATTCCATAAATCTTTCCATCTTACCCCACATTTCAAAAATCTCCTTAATTTCTGAAGAAGGCACCTTCTTCCATCTCTCTTCCTCCTCCTCTGCAGCAAGATTCTGAGCTGCGATCTCTTGCTCTTCCTGCTGAAGCTCTTGCAGCTCCTCAGTGGTTAGCTCTTCACTGTGGTCCTCCACCAACTCTTCCACATCCTCCAAACTCACATCCAACCCCACGGAACTCCCTAGTGCGACAACAGAGTTCACAACTGACATAGGCTCATCAGGGGCTGCCTCAAACCCTTCAAAATCCCTCTTGTGGACACAATCTGGCCACAGTTTTCTCCAAGCCGAGTTCAGAGTCCTGGTAGTCACTCCCTCCCAAGCCTTACCTATAAGGCTTACGCAATGGAGAATACTTAAGAATACTTAGGATCAAGTGAGTGTCTGAGGTCACATTAAAGTACCTTTGAAACACTGCTTTGGTGTAGAGTTTTTTAAAGTTTGAAATGACTTGCTGGTCCATGGGCTGGAGGAGAGGAGTGGTATTCGGGGGCAAGAACTTTATTGTGATGAACCCAAACTCCTTCAGAATTAGGTCATCCAAGTTTGGAGGATGAGCAGGTGCATTGTCCATTACTAGGAGGCACTTGAGATCCAATTTCTTTTCCAGGAGGTAATTCTTCACACTAGGGCCAAACACTTCATTGAACCACTCGACGAAAATGTCCCTTGTGACCCATGCCTTATTATTAGATCTCCCAAACACACACAGTTTACTCTTCATAACATTGTTTTTCTTGAACACACTGGGATTTTCAGAATGGTACACTAGTAATGGCTTCACTTTGAAATCCCCACTAACATTAGCACAGAACATGAGCATCAGCCTGTCTTTCATAGGCTTGTGTCCTGGCGGTGCCTTTCCTTCCTGAGTAATGTAGGTCCTCTTTGGTATTTTCTTCCAAAAGAGACCTGCTTCGTCACAATTGAACACTTGTTCAGGTTTCAGTCCTTCACTGTTTATGTACTCCTTGAATTCCTGCACATATTTTTCAGCCGCTTTGTTGTCAGAACTGGCAGCCTCACCATGCCTTACCACACTGTATGCCAGTACGCTTCTTAAATCTCTCAAACCAGCCTTTGTTGGCCTTAAATTCACTCCCATCACCACAAGTTGCAGGCAATTTCTTTACCAAATTGTCATGCAACTGCCTAGCCTTTCACAAATAAGCAACGTCATAAGACTATCTCCTGCTAATTGTTTCTCGTTTATCCACACCAATAATAACTTCTCAACATCTTTGAGTACTGGTGATCTCATTTTTGTTAGCATATTTACCCCCTTTGCAACAACAGCGTCCTTGATTTCCTTTTTTTTGGCTATGATGGAAGATATGGTTGCACGGGATTTGTTATACATCCTGGCCAGTTCGCGCACACGTACGCCACTTTCATATTGTTCAATGATGTTTTTCTTAAATTCAATTGTATTTCTCACCTTTACCAAAGGCATGGCACTAGGAGCTTTCTTTGGAGCCATGGTAGCTTATTTAGCACTTGCAAGCACTAAAATCAATGGAATATTATGAAATATTTTGTTGGAGCAAGTGAGGGGACCTTCGCTCACTAGTAAACAATGGCACACTGGCTGGGAAGGGAAGGCCCAGGCGGCTCAGAGTGAGTACGCATCCCGGACGAAGGACTATTAGCGAGTTAACGGAGCATTTGTGAGCCAATGTTTAGATGAAATAACAGGACTATTTCCGAAATGGCCGACTTTCAGGCTGGACGATTATTGAGGGACCACTGTAGATTTTTTTTTTTTTTAACAAGTCGGCCGTCTCCCACCGAAGCAGGGTGACCCAAAAAGACAGAAAATCCAAAATGAAAATACTTTCATCATTTAACACTTTCACCTCACTCACACATAATCACTGTTTTTGCAGAGGTGCTCAGAACACAACAGTTTAGAAGCATATACAGTCGACCCTCGCCTAACGATGGCATCACATAATATTAAATCCGCCTAGCGATACATTTTAACACAAAAATTTTGCCTCGCCTAGCGCTAAAAAACTCGCTTAACGCTTTTCGTCCGAGACGCGTCCATGTGAGGCCTGAGCCAGCCTCACTTGTTCCGTGGGTGGCAGTGTTTACAAGCCAGCCTCCGCGGTCACATCCAAGCATACAATAGGAACATTTCGCATTATCACAGCGTTATTAGTGATTTCACCTGCACGATAACTGACCATGGGCCCCAAGAAAGCTTCTAGTGCCAACCCTACAGCAAAAAGGGTGAGAATTACTATGGATATGAAGAAAGAGATCATTGCTAAGTATGAAAGTGAAGTGCGTGTCTCCGAGCTGGCCAGGTTGTATAGTAAACCCCAATCAACCATTGCTACTATTGTGGCCAAGAAAATGGCAATCAAGGAAGCTGTTCTTGCCAAAGGTGCAACTTTGTTGTTGAAACAGAGATCGCAAGTGATAGAAGATGTTGAGAGACTGTTATTGGTGTGGATAAATGAAAAACAGATAGCAGGAGATAGCATCTCTCAAGCGATCATATGTGAAAAGGCTAGGAAGTTGCATGAGGATTTAATTAGAAAAATGCCTGCAACTAGTGGTGATGTGAGTGAATTTAAGGCCAGCAAAGGTTGGTTTGAGAGATTTAAGAAGCGTAGTGGCATACATAGTGTGATAAGGCATGGTGAGGCTGCCAGTTCAGACCACAAAGCAGCTGAAAAATGTGTGCATGAATTCAAGGAGTACATAGACAGTGAAGGACTGAAACCTGAAAAAGTGTTTGTGATGAAACAGGCCTGTTTTGGAAGAAAATGCCAAGCAGGACCTACATTACCGAGGAGGAAAAGGCACTCTCAGGACATAAGCCTATGAGGCCAGGCTTACTCTGTTGGTGTGCACCAATGCTAGTGGTGATTGCAAAGTGAAGCCTTTATTGGTGTGTCACTCTGAAACTCCCAGAGCATTCAGGCAAAAGAATATCCTCAAGGATTATTTGTGTGTGCTGTGGAGGGCAAACAGTAAGGCATGGGTCACTATTATTATAATCAAAAAAAGAAGCGCTAAGCCACAAGGGCTATACAGAGCATGGGTCACTAGGGACTTTTTCTATGACTGGTTATACCATGCATTTGCCCCCACTGTGAAAAATTACCTAACTGAAAATAAATCTGACCTTAAGTGCCTCCTGGAATTAGACAATGCTCCTGGTCATCCTTCAGACGTGGCAGAGTGACTTTCTGCAGACATGAGCTTCATTAAGATCAAGCTTTTGCCTCCTATTGCCACTCCTCTCCTGCAGCCCATGGACCAGCAGGTCATTGCAAACTTCAAAAAACTGTACACAAAAGCTCTGTTTGAAAGGTGCTTTGTAGTGACCTCAGAAACTCAATTGACTAAGAGAGTTTTGGAGAGATCACTTTAATATCCTCAATTGTGTGAACCTTATAGGTAAGGTTTGGGAGGGAGTGACAAAGAGGACCTTGAACTCTGCTTGGAAGAAACTGTGGCCAGAATGTGTAGACCAAAGGGATTTTGAAGGATTTGAGGCTAACCCTGAGAAGCGTATGCCAGTTGAGGAATGAATTGTGGCATTGGGGAAGTCCTTGGGGTTGGAGGTTAGTGGGGAGGATGTGGAAGAGTTGGTGGAGGAGGACAATGAAGAACTAACCACTGATGAGCTGCTAGATCATCTTCAACAGCAAGAGGCCACACCTGAGGAAACTGCTTCGGAGGAGGGGAGAGAGAAATTGAAGAAGTTGCCTACTTCAAAGATTAAGGAAATATGTGCAAAGTGGCTTGAAGTGCAAACCTTTATGGATGAAAATCACCCTCACACAGCTATTGCAAGCCGTGCTGGTAACTATTACACTGACAATGTTGTGAAACATTTCAGGAAAGTCATAAAGGAACAAGAGGTACAGGCCTCTATGTTGTGCGACAGAAGTCCAGTGACTCTCAAGCTGGTCCTAGTGGCATTAAAAGAAGAAGGGAAGTAACCCCGGAAAAGGACTTGCTACCTCAAGTCGTAATGGAAGGGGATTCCCCTTCTAAACACTAAGACCATCCACACTCTCCCCTCCTCCCATCCCATCAATCATCACCAGATCTTCAATAAAGGTAAGTGTCATGTAACTGTGCATATCTTCTTCAGTTTGTGTGTATTAAAATTAATATTTCATGTGGTAAAAAAAATTTTTTTTCATACTTTTGCACAGGTGTAAATGATAATGGGAGCCCTTTGATTGAACTTTGTATAGAAAGGGGTTTAGTTATAGGTAATACATATTTTAAGAAAAAGAGGATAAATAAGTATACACGATATGATGTAGGGCGAAATGACAGTAGTTTGTTGGATTATGTATTGGTAGATAAAAGACTGTTGAGTAGACTTCAGGATGTACATGTTTATAGAGGGGCCACAGATATATCAGATCACTTTCTAGTTGTAGCTACACTGAGAGTAAAAGGTAGATGGGATACAAGGAGAATAGAAGCATCAGGGAAGAGAGAGGTAAAGGTTTATAAACTAAAAGAGGAGGCAGTTAGGGTAAGATATAAACAGCTATTGGAGGATAGATGGGCTAATGAGAGCATAGGCAATGGGGTCGAAGAGGTATGGGGTAGGTTTAAAAATGTAGTGTTAGAGTGTTCAGCAGAAGTTTGTGGTTACAGGAAAGTGGGTGCAGGAGGGAAGAGGAGCGATTGGTGGAATGATGATGTAAAGAGAGTAGTAAGGGAGAAAAAGTTAGCATATGAGAAGTTTTTACAAAGTAGAAGTGATGCAAGGAGGGAAGAGTATATGGAGAAAAAGAGAGAAGTTAAGAGAGTGGTGAAGCAATGTAAAAAGAGAGCAAATGAGAGAGTGGGTGAGATGTTATCAACAAATTTTGTTGAAAATAAGAAAAAGTTTTGGAGTGAGATTAACAAGTTAAGAAAGCCTAGAGAACAAATGGATTTGTCAGTTAAAAATAGGAGAGGAGAGTTATTAAATGGAGAGTTAGAGGTATTGGGAAGATGGAAGGAATATTTTGAGGAATTGTTAAATGTTGATGAAGATAGGGAAGCTGTGATTTCGTGTATAGGGCAAGGAGGAATAACATCTTGTAGGAGTGAGGAAGAGTCAGTTGTGAGTGTGGGGGAAGTTCGTGAGGCAGTAGGTAAAATGAAAGGGGGTAAGGCAGCCGGGATTGATGGGATAAAGATAGAAATGTTAAAAGCAGGTGGGGATATAGTTTTGGAGTGGTTGGTGCAATTATTTAATAAATGTATGGAAGAGGGTAAGGTACCTAGGGATTGGCAGAGAGCATGCATAGTTCCTTTGTATAAAGGCAAAGGGGATAAAAGAGAGTGCAAAAATTATAGGGGGATAAGTCTGTTGAGTGTACCTGGTAAAGTGTATGGTAGAGTTATAATTGAAAGAATTAAGAGTAAGACGGAGAATAGGATAGCAGATGAACAAGGAGGCTTTAGGAAAGGTAGGGGGTGTGTGGACCAGGTGTTTACAGTGAAACATATAAGTGAACAGTATTTAGATAAGGCTAAAGAGGTCTTTGTGGCATTTATGGATTTGGAAAAGGCGTATGACAGGGTGGATAGGGGGGCAATGTGGCAGATGTTGCAAGTGTATGGTGTAGGAGGTAGGTTACTGAAAGCAGTGAAGAGTTTTTACGAGGATAGTGAGGCTCAAGTTAGAGTATGTAGGAAAGAGGGGAATTTTTTCCCAGTAAAAGTAGGCCTTAGACAAGGATGTGTGATGTCACCGTGGTTGTTTAATATATTTATAGATGGGGTTGTAAGAGAAGTAAATGCGAGGGTCTTGGCAAGAGGCGTGGAGTTAAAAGATAAAGAATCACACACAAAGTGGGAGTTGTCACAGCTGCTCTTTGCTGATGACACTGTGCTCTTGGGAGATTCTGAAGAGAAGTTGCAGAGATTGGTGGATGAATTTGGTAGGGTGTGCAAAAGAAGAAAATTAAAGGTGAATACAGGAAAGAGTAAGGTTATGAGGATAACAAAAAGATTAGGTGATGAAAGATTGAATATCAGATTGGAGGGAGAGAGTATGGAGGAGGTGAACGTATTCAGATATTTGGGAGTGGACGTGTCAGCGGATGGGTCTATGAAAGATGAGGTGAATCATAGAATTGATGAGGGAAAAAGAGTGAGTGGTGCACTTAGGAGTCTGTGGAGACAAAGAACTTTGTCCTTGGAGGCAAAGAGGGGAATGTATGAGAGTATAGTTTTACCAACGCTCTTATATGGGTGTGAAGCGTGGGTGATGAATGTTGCAGCGAGGAGAAGGCTGGAGGCAGTGGAGATGTCATGTCTGAGGGCAATGTGTGGTGTGAATATAATGCAGAGAATTCGTAGTTTGGAAGTTAGGAGGAGGTGCGGGATTACCAAAACTGTTGTCCAGAGGGCTGAGGAAGGGTTGTTGAGGTGGTTCGGACATGTAGAGAGAATGGAGCGAAACAGAATGACTTCAAGAGTGTATCAGTCTGTAGTGGAAGGAAGGCGGGGTAGGGGTCGGCCTAGGAAGGGTTGGAGGGAGGGGGTAAAGGAGATTTTGTGTGCGAGGGGCTTGGACTTCCAGCAGGCATGCGTGAGCGTGTTTGATAGGAGTGAATGGAGACAAATGGTTTTTAATACTTGACGTGCTGTTGGAGTGTGAGCAAAGTAACATTTATGAAGGGATTCAGGGAAACCGGCAGGCCGGACTTGAGTCCTGGAGATGGGAAGTACAGTGCCTGCACTCTGAAGGAGGGGTGTTAATGTTGCAGTTTAAAAACTGTAGTGTAAAGCACCCTTCTGGCAAGACAGTGATGGAGTGAATGATGGTGAAAGTTTTTCTTTTTCGGGCCACCCTGCCTTGGTGGGAATCGGCCGGTGTGATAATAAAATAATAATAATAATTTGATTTCCATTATTTCTTATGGGGAAAATGAATTTGCCCAACGATAATTTCGCCTAACATTGAGCTCTAAGGAACGGATTAATAGCGTTAGGCGAGGGTCCACTGTACGTATAAAGATACAAAACATATCCAAAACGGTCCAAGTCGGACCGAAACGTCGTCGTAAGCTTCTCTCTTTTATGTGCGGGTTATTTGTGTATATAACCCTCCAAACTGCCAATATCCCAAACCCCTCCTTTAAAGTGCAGGCATTGTACTTCCCATTTCCAGGACTCAAGTCCGGCTATATAAAAATAACCGGCTTCCCTGAATCCTTTCACTAAATATTACCATGCTCGCACTCCAACAGCTCGTCAGGTCCCAAGTACCATTTGTCTCCATTCACTCCTATCTAACATGCTCGCGCACGCTTGCTGGAAGTTCAAGCCCCTCGCCCACAAAACCTCCTTTACCCCCTCCCTCCAACCTTCTCGAGGACGACCCCTACCCCGCCTTCCTTCCCCTACAGATTTATACGCTCTCCATGTCATTCTACCTTGATCCATTCTTTCTAAATGACCAAACCACCTCAACAACCCCTCTTCAGCCCTCTGACTAATACTTTTATTAACTCCACACCTCCTAATTTCCACACTCCGAATTTTCTGCATAATATTTACACCACACACTGCCCTAATGCAGGACGACATCACTGCCTCCAGCTGCCTCCATGCTGTAGCATTTACAACCCAAGCTTCACACCCATATAAGAGTGTTTTTTTTCTCCACATATACCTCGACGCACCACCCGCCTTTTTTCCTTCATCAATTCTATGATTACCCTCATCCTTCATAAATCCATCCGCTGACACATCAACTCCCAAATATCTGAAAACATTTACTTCTTCCATACTCCTCCACAATTTGAAATCCAATTTTTCTTTATCTAAATCATATGATACCCTCATCACCTTACTCTTTTCTATGTTCACTTTCAACTTTCTACCTTTACACACACTCCCAAACTCGTCCACTAACCTTTGCAATTTTTCTTGAGAATCTCCCACGAGCACAGTATCATCAGCAAAAAGTAACTGTGTCAATTCCCATTTTGTATTTGATTCCCCATAATTTAATCCCACCCCTCTCCTGAACACCCTAGCATTTACTTCTTTTACAACCCCATCTATAAATACAGTGGACTCTCAGCTAACGATGGCATCACCTAACGTTAAATCCAGCTAACGATACACTTTAATGCATACATTTTGCCTCGGCTAACGCTAAAAAACTCACCTAACGATATTCGTTCTCAGGTACCAATTAATATCGTTAGGTGAGGGTCCACTGTATATTAAACAATTATGGTGACATTACACATCCCTGTCTATGATCCACTTTTACCAGGAAGTAGTCTCTCTCTCTTTTACACACCCTAACCTGAGCCTCACTATCCTCATAAAACCTCTTTACAGCATTTAGTAACTTACCACCTATTCCATATACTTGCAACATCTGCCACATTGCTCCCCTATCCATTCTATCATATACCTTTTCTAAATCCATAAATGCAATAAAAACTTCCCTACCTTTATCTAAATACTGTTCACATATATGCTTCAATGTAAATACTTGATCTACACATCCCCTACCCACTCTAAAAGCTCCTTGCTTAACTGCAATCCTACATTCTGTCTTACCTCTAATTCTTTCAATAATAGCCCTACCATACACTTTTCCTGGTATGCTCAGTAAACTTATTCCTTTATAATTTTTACAATCTCTTTTGTCCTCCTTCCCTTTATATAAAGGGACTATACATGCTCCCTGCCAATCCCTAGGTACCTTCCCCTCTTTCATACATTTATTAAACAAAAATACCAACCACTCCAACACTACATCCCCCCTGCTTTTAACATTTCTGTCATGACCCCGTCAGTTCCAGCTGCTTTACCTCCTTTCATTCTATGTATTGCCTCATGCACCTCCCCCACACTCACATCCTGCTCTTCTTCACTCCTAAAAGATGGTATACCTCCCTGGCCAGTGCATGAAATTACCGCCTCCCTTTCTTCGTCGACATTTAAAAGTTCCTCAAAATATACCCGCCATCTACCCAAAACCTCCATCTCCCCATCTACTAACTCCCCTACTCTGTTTTTAACTGACAAATCCATTAGTTTCCTAGGCTATCTTAACTTGTTTAACTCGCTCCAAAATTTTTTCTAATTTTCATTAAAATTTCTTGACAGTGCCTCTCCCACTATCATCTGTTCTCCTTTTGCACTCTCTCACCACTCTCTTCATCTTTCTTTTACTCTCCATATACTCTGCTCTTCTTATAACATTTCTTCTTTGTAAAGACCTCTCATAAGCTACCTTTTTCTCTTTTATCACACCTTTTACTTCATCATCCACCAATTACTCCTCTTTCCTCCTGCACTCACCCTCCTATAACCACAAACTTCTGCCTCACATTCTAATACTGCATTTCTAAAACTATTCCAATCCTGTTCAACCCCCCCATTACTCATACCTGCACCAGCCCACCTTTCTGCCAATAGTTGCTTAGATCTCACCCAAACTTCCTCCTCCCTTAGTTTATACACTTTCACCTCCCTCTTACTTGTTGTTGCCATTTTCCTCTTGTCCCATCAACCTCTTACTCTAACTGTAGCTAAAACTAAATATTGATCCGATATATCAGTTGCCTCTCTATAAACAAGTACATCCTGGAGCCTACCCATCATCCTTTTATCCACCAATACATAATCTAACAAACTACTTTCATTATGTGCTATATCATACCTTGTATATTTATCCTTTTTTTTCATAAATTATGTATTATCTATTACCAAACCTCTTTCTACACATAGCTCAATTAAAGGTTCCCCATTTTCATTTACCCCTGGCACCCCAAATTTACCTACTACTCCCTCAGTAACATTTTTACCCACTTTAGCATTGAAATCCCCAACCATAAGTACTCTCACAATTGGTTCAAAACTCCCCACGCATTCACTCAACATTTCCCAAAATCTCTCTCTCTCCTCTACACTTCTCTCTTCTCTAGGTGCATATATACTTACTATAACCCACTTTTCACATCCAATCTTTATTTTACTTCACATAATCCTTGAATTAATACATTTATAGTCCCTCTTTTCCTGCCATAGCTTATCCTTCAACATTATTGCTACTCCTCCTTTAGCTCTAACTAGTATTTGAAACCCATGACCTAATCCCATTTATTCCTCTCCACTGAAACTCTCCCACCCCCTTCAGCTTTGTTTCACTTAAAGCCAGGACATCCAGCTTCTTCTCATTCATAACATCCACAATCATTTCTTTCTTATCATTCGCACAACATCCACAACCAGACATCCCACTTTAACAATTTTCTTATTATTATTATTCTTTTTAGTAATTATTACAGGAAAAGGGGTTACTAGCCCATTGGCTTATGGAGGAAAGATTCTTATTCCACTTCCCCATGGATATAAAAGGAAAAGTAATAAGAACAAGAACTATTAAGATAAAATCAAAGAAAACTCAGATGAGTGTGTATAAATAAACACGTACATGTATGTGTAGTGTGACCTAAGTGTAAGTAGAAGTAGATAGACATGCCTGTAATCTTGCATATTTATGAGACAGACAAAAGACACCAGCAATCGTTTTACACTCACTTGGCAGGGCGGTTGTACCTCCCTGGGTGGTTGCTGTCTACGAACCTACTACCTAGGTATGTAGTAGATATTAATCATTATCATCATCACCCAACATGTTGTCCTCACTGTCATCTTTAGTATCCCACATTCTCACTCACCATATTTAACCCTTTCACACTCGGTGCTGTAGTACTATGGCTTGCAAGTCAGTGTTGGTGCCGTAGTACTATGCCAAAATTCTAGCACTTCAAATCTAGTGAGAGAAAGCTGGCAGACCTACATATGAGGGAATAGGTCTGAATAGTCAGTGTGCACAGTATAAAAAAATCCTGCAGCACACACAGTGCATAATGAGAGAGAGAAAAAAAAAGGTAAATTTGGGTCTAGATATGAGAGAATACATCTATGTGGTATGTGTGCACCACATAAACAAATCCTGCAGCACACAGTGCATAATGAGAGAAAAAAGGACCATAATTTTCGATTAAAACAGCGAATTTGCAGTGTTTTTTCGTTTATTTTTTATAGTTTTATTTGTGATTTCTTGGTCTCATTTGATAGAATAGAAGACATATTACAGAAATAGAGATGATTATGATTGGTTTTAGCACTGGAAATGGCTTGAAACTGAGCTCAAAGTAGCAGAAATGTTAAATTTTTGCCGATGTTCAAGAGTAAACAAATGACCTCACATGTCTAATACATGCCAGCTGGTGGGTCTAATATACATTCACAAATATGGTGAATGGAGACGAATGGTACTTGGGACCTGACGATCTGTTGGAGTGTGAGCAGGGTAATATTTAGTGAAGGGATTCAGGGAAACCGGTTATTTTCATATAGTCGGACTTGAGTCCTGGAAATGGGAAGTACAATGCCTGCACTTTAAAGGAGGGGTTTGGGATATTGGCAGTTTGGAGGGATATATTGTGTATCTTTATACGTATATGTTTCTAAGCTGTTGTATTCTGAGCACCTCTGCAAAAACAGTGATTATGTGTGAGTGTGGTGAAAGTGTTGAATGATGATGAAAGCATTTTCTTTTTGGGGATTTTCTTTC
Source organism: Cherax quadricarinatus (assembly GCF_038502225.1). NCBI lineage: Eukaryota > Metazoa > Arthropoda > Malacostraca > Decapoda > Parastacidae > Cherax > Cherax quadricarinatus. The sequence goes on along the minus strand of NC_091364.1, from coordinate 14,967,452 downwards.
TTTTTTGGGTCACCCTGCCTCAGTGGGAGACGGCCAACTTGTTGAAAAAAAAAAAAAAAAATATTTATACAATTATTACAATATTGCCTAACAGTAAATCTACTATTTTTTTGGTTTAACCCTTTGACTGTTTCCGACGTATAAATACGTCTTACGAGCCAATGTTTCTGACGTATTTATACGCACAAATTCTAGCGGCTTCAAATCGAGCGCCAAAGGCCTGATAGGCCTACACGGGAGAGAATGGGTCTCAGTGGTCGGTGTGCACCCTGTGAAAAAAATCTGGGACCTAGCGGTGCATTGTGGGAACGCCATGTTGTCAGTCCATTTTCACCATGCCTCTCGGTAAGAAGTTCCTCACTCCTCGGCGGATTGGAGGTCTTTTGTTCCCAAGTGATAGCTCTAACAGCGATGAAAGTGTTAGTGACAGTGAATTCAAGGGTTTTCAAGTGAGTGTTACCGAAAAAAGTGCCCAGGATAACGTAAATAGTGACGAAAACCCAGATGACCCACAACCTTCGACCTCTGGTGCTGTGCCGGCTTGTTCACGTTCACGTTCGCCTGTACCAGGACGAAAGAGGAAACTATTTGGTCGTGTACAACACCCTGATGATAGCAGTGATAGTGATAGTGATAGTGATTTCAAAGTCATTGAAAGCAGTTCTAGTGACAGTGAGAGTGAATATTCCCCAGTGAAGCGCCAGTATGTACGACGTAGCATGCGGTCTGGTAGTGTTTCATATGTTGTTCCAAGGGGAAGGAGAAACTCTGGGAGCACATCCCGTGGCCCAACACCACGACCTGATAGTGAAGATGACGATATTGTAACGATGGGTATGAATGGTGACAGTGAGGGAGGAGGCAGTGGTGGTGATAGTGAGGGTGGCACGGCCCATGTGGCACCATCACCGGGCCACGCTACTAGCCACGCGGCTGACTCAGCAGAACAACCAGCCTCACCCTACCCCACACTGCCACAACCTGCACCACCACAACCTGCACAGCCACAACCACAGCCACAACCACGGTACAATATCCAGACCCCCACTAGCAGACCGCATCTGGGATTGGCAGGACGGTGACGAGTTTGTTCCCAGTCCCCATGACTTTGATGAAACACAAAGTGGAATAAAGCCATCTTGTCCACTTGGGAACAATGCCAGTGAACTGGACTGCTTTGAGTTATTCTTCGATGAACCCCTGATGGACATCATTGTCAGGGAAACCAACACATACTGTGAATACACCATGGCAAATACAATTCTCTCACCAAAATCACGGCTACACAAGTGGAAGGAGACAACTGTGGCAGAGATGTACCTGTTTTTTGCCACAATAATGCTTATGCCACATGTGTATAAGCACACTGTCACCACATACTGGACAACAGATCGCCTGATTTCAACTCCAGGTTTTAGTGACATTATAGGTGTCAATCATTTCCTGATACTGTTGCGTATGTTACACTTTTCAGACAAAACCAGGCCTGACAGAAGCGACAGGTTATATAAGATAAGAAATGTACCTGAAACAAAAGTGCTGCATGTATTTTTATCCCTTCAGGAAGCTTGTTATTGATGAGTCCTTGATTTTATTCAAAGGAAGACTCTCATTCAAGCAATATATACCAAGCAAGAGGAAACGCTTTGGTATAAAGCTATTTGTACTGTGTGATTGCAGAAGTGGTCTTGTTTTAGATATTATTGTGTACACTGGCAGTAATACTTTGAGAGATACCATGAAGTTATTGGGTATCTCTGGTGATGTGGTTCGAACAATGATGGAACCATATCTTGGTAAGGGGCATATGTTATTTACTGATAACTGGTACACAAGCCCCTTACTCAGTGATTTCTTGCGAGTGAACTTGACAGACGTGTGTGGCACAGTGCGTGGTAATCGCAAACATATGCCAAGGTTCGACGCTGGCACTCGCAGAGGTGAGGTGCAAGCCTTTGCTGCCAATGACATCATGGCATTTCGGTGGCATGACAAATGTGATGTCACATTGTTGACATCAGTTCACACAAACGAAATGGTACCCAGTGGCAGGGACAACAGAGAGACCAATGAACCCATTCTAAAGCCTGCAGCTGTCATGGACTACAACCTCAATATGCGCTTAGTGGACAAATGTGACATGCAGATTGGGTTTGCAGACTGTGTACGCAAGAGTTATAAGTGGTATATCAAACTTTTTTTCCATCTTGTTGATATCTCTATGCTAAATGCTTATAACATATACAAGTTGAAGACCAACAAAACACCAAAATATGGTGAATTTTGCCTGTCAGTAATCAGACAAATAATTGCAAAGTACAAAGGAGCAACTCCTGCAATAGACCAGCGCCCACAGACGTCATCTCGTTTGAGGCCTGGTGATCACTACCCCATACAACTGCCTCCTACTACTGCCAAGAAAAATGCTCAGAAGAGGTGTTATGTATGTATGCATACCACAAAACGCCCACAAACACGCAGAGACACTCGTTTTATGTGTGAGGAGTGTGAAGTGCCCCTCTGCATATACCCATGTTTCAAAGAGTTCCACAAGCTGCAGCAGTTCTAGGAACGTGTTTAGTGACTGTACATATGTATATATATTATGGAACAATAGTAATAAACATTGTTTTGTATTGTTTGTTTGTGTAAACAAAGTGTATACACAAACTAATAGTGATAAAGTTTGTTCTGTTATTGTGTTGTAAATAATGAGTGTATATTTGAACAATGCACCTTACATTGGTCTCACAGGCCACATAAGTTACCTGGAAAAGAAAAATATTGAAAAATGCAAGAAACCTTTGAATTAGAGTAAATAAAAGAATACCGGGTGGGCGGCAGTCGCCGCTGTTGCCGTACGCACGTCAATTTCTGCAAACTTTGCGGCTCTATATCTCGGTAAGTACTGATGGCAAAAATTTTTTTTAGGCTTAAAACACTAGTAAAAATATTCCTAACATTTTCATAAGAAAAAATAATTTTTTTTTTTTCGAATATTTGGCGACATAGAATGACAGTTTCAGAGAGGGCCCTGAAACAGTCAAAGGGTTAAATAAAAATTCATTATGTGAATAAAAATCAAAATGGAATTAAATTATAAAGCCTGAAAACATAGCTGATGAAAAGAGGAAATGTTAGTTTAGTGCCAGGATTGCCTGCATTATTTATTTTGGACCTTATTTTGAAACTGGAATATTTTGAACTTTGTGTTAAACTGGCCAAATTACCAATTTCCGATCACTTTATTTTGTAGTTGAAACAGTTGACTTGGCAATTTCTTGTGTTCAGTCAATATAATAGAAGTAATACTAATGAAATAGCTAAGAATTTGGTTGACTGGAATATGTAATTGGTCTAAAATATGAGTCAAAGTCAGGCAAAATCGCCAGTGCGTAAATATCGCTGACACATCAAAATTCGTGAGAGCAAAATTTCATAAATTTTCCATCAAATTTCGTACTTTTTGTTTTATTACCTTCAGAAAAAGATTCTCTACCATTTCATGAGAAAAAATAACAATTTTTTTTTTTAAATTCTCGGACCCTGGTGCACACTTTGAAATTTGGCCTCTGGACCTTGAAGGGGTTAAATTGCAGATTTTGCGGTGCATTTTCACAAGGTATTCATGGTCGTATTCTTGTTTTCTTGGTCTCACTTGATAGAATGGAGGATATATTACAGAAATAGAGATAAATTTGAATGGTTTTCAGACTAAAAGTACCTTGAAATTGAGCTCAAAGTAGCGGAAATGTTGGATTTTTGCCAATGTTCAAGAGTAAACAAATCATGCCATGCGTCCAATACACATCAACTGGTGGGTCTAATATGCTTTTACAAATGTGCTGATATTATTTACACCATTTTTACAATAATGCAGTAGTCTGCATAACAGTAAATCTTCTATTTTTTGTGTGAATAAAAATTCAAAACGAAAAGCAAGTGTAATATAAGAGGGGCGTGGAGAATTGACTAATGAACAGAGAAAATGTTATTTAGTGCTAGGAATGTCTGCATTGTTTATTCTGGCCCCTGTTTGAAATTAGCCTTACTTGAATTGTGTTTGAAATTGGCCAAATTACCAATTTCTGATTACTGGGTAGTTGAAATCAGTAAATGGGTGGTTTCCTGGACTCAATCAATAGAACAAACGGAGTTCTAGCAAAATACAGTGGACCCTCGCATACCGTTGGCATCACATAACGATTAATCCGCATACCACTTGCTTTAATCGCAAAAATTTTGCCTCGCATACCTCTTAAAAACCCGCTCACCGATTTTCGTCCGAGACGCGTCCAATGTGCGCCCTCAGCCAGCCTCACATGTGCCGCCAGTGGCATTGTTTACCAGCCAGCCTCCGCGGTAACATCCAAGCATACAATCGGAATATTTCGTATTATTACAGTGTTTTCGGTGCTTTTTCTGGAAAATAAGTGACCATGGGCCCCAAGAAAGCTTCTAGTGCCAACCCTACAGCAATAAGGGTGAGAATTACAATAGAGATGAAGAAAAAGATCATTGATAAGTATGAAAGTGGAGTGCGTGTCTCCGAGCTGGCCAGGTTGTATAATAAACCCCAATCAACCATCGCTACTATTGGTGGTACAGCTGCTGCTGCTGCTGCTGCAGCACTGTCAGCTGCTGCTGCTGCTGTAGCATCGTCTGCTGCTGCTGTAGCATCGTCTGCTGCTGCTGTAGCATCGTCTGCTGCTGCTGTAGCATCGTCTGCTGCTGCTGTAACATCGTCTGTTGCTGCTGTAGCATTGTCTGCTGCTGCTGTAGCATCGTCTGCTGCTGCTGCTGCTGTAGCATCGTCTGCTGCTGCTGCTGCTGTAGCATCGTCTGCTGCTGCTGTAACATCGTCTGTTGCTGCTGTAGCATCATCTGTTGCTGCTGTAGCATCGTCTGCTGCTGCTGTAACATCGTCTGTTGCTGCTGTAGCATCGTCTGTTGCTGCTGTAGCATCGTCTGCTGCTGCTGTAGCATCATCTGCTGCTGCTGCTGCTGCTGTAGCATCGTCTGCTGCTGCTGTAACATCGTCTGTTGCTGCTGTAGCATCGTCTGCTGCTGCTGTAGCATCGTCTGTTGCTGCTGTACCACCGTCAGCTGCTGCTGCTGCTGTAGCACCATTGTTGGTGTGGCTTATTGAGAATACCAAGAAACAATTAACCCCAGAGGATTAGCCACCCAGGATAACCCAAAAAAGTCAGTGTCATCGAAGACTGTAACTTATTTCCATTGGGGTCCTTAATCTTGTCTCCCAGGATGCAACCCACACAAGTCGACTAACACCCAGGTGAACAGGGAAAAATGCCTGGAACTAGTGCTCATATTGGTGAATTTAAAGCCAGCAAAGGTTGGTTTGAGAGATTTAAGAATCGTAGTGGCATACACAGTGTGATAAAGCCTGTTCTGGAAGAAAATGCCAAACAGGGCCTACAGTACTCAGGAGGAAAAGGCACTCCCAGGACACAGTGTCTCATCAGTCATTGCTGCATCTTCAATAAAGGTGTCATTTATTCTTCATTTAGTAGACTAGTACATGCACAATATATACTGTGCATGTACTACTCTACTATTGTGCATGTATCCTTCTCTTTGTGTGTAGGAAAATGTATATTTCATGTGGTAGAAATTTTTTTTTCATACTTTTGGGTGTCTTGCACGGATTAATTTGATTTCCATTATTTCTTATGGGGAAAATTCATTCGCATACCGATTATTTCGCATAACAATGAGCCCTCTTGCACGGATTAAAATCGTTATGCGGGGGTCCACTGTAGCTATGATTTTGGTCGACTGGAACAATGGAACTGGCCAAAAACAGGGCTCAAAGTGGGCAAAATCGCTGATGCGTAAATATTGCTGAGACCACTAACTTTGTGATAGCATAATTCCCTAAGTTTTCCATCAAATTTCATACTTTTGGTGTCATTACCATCAGAAAAAGATTCTCTATCATTTCATAAAAACAATTTTTTTTTTTAAATTCTTCGACAGTGAGAGCAAGTTTGCGAGCAGGGTCTCGACAGTGAAAGGGTTAATCAACTGCTGTACCCCCCGGCTTAATCCTTCTCTTCATACTTACACACACACACACACATTTATCCAATTTCCTTGAGATGTTTACATTCGTTAAATGTGGATTTATATTACTTGAAAATTTAGTAACAGAGTAAATTCCGAATTTCCCCCCCCCCCTCTCTCTCTCTCACACACACACACACACCCATATTCCTCTCACTAGCATGGCACCATCTTTCTCTCACCAGCATGGCACCATCTTCCTCACACCAGCATGGACCCATCTTCCTCTCACCAGCATGGCACCATCTTTCTCTCACCAGCATGGCACCATCTTCCTCACACCAGCATGGCCCCATCCCCTCCTCTACCCCTCTTATGAGACGAGTAAGAGGAAGAGCAACGTGGTACACTGAAGCTTTATACATTGTACAAAGCATGACACACACACACACACACACACACACACCAGGCCTAGTGTCTAATCGACATGTGCCTAGGACAAAATGGTAACTAACACACACACACACACACACACACACACACACACACACACACACACAAAGAAAAATTCAACAAGTTTAAAGAAGAAGCAGAGAAAAGAGACTGACCCGACTGAGATGCTTCAAGCAAACAAGGATGCAATGAAGAGAGAAAAGGAACTTACATACGAAGAGAGAAAGCAGAAAATGTCATAAAAGTATTAGATGGAGAAAATCTAGAAGTAGGAAAAGACATGAAACAAAACAACACAGGAGATAACCAGCCAACATATACTCAGAAGGTAAAAGAGGAGACAGCAGTAATGACCATGAACAACCTAGGTAAAAACTGCAACCTTGAAAAGGCATGAGGAGGAGGAGGAGGAGGAGGAGGAGGAACACTGGACAAAGGGTTATGATGTTTGGACTTAATGAAGAAAGAGAAATAGAAAAAAAGTGCAAAGACAGAAGGCAGAACAAAAACTTGAAAAACTGATGGAAGAATTGAGAGTAGCAAGAGAGAAGAAAAATCTGTTTTTTTTTTTTTAACGAGCATAAGCAGAGGGAAGATTAGGCTTTACGAATTGCGTAGTCAGTAAAAAAAAAAAAAAAAAAAAAAATAAATTATTAACACATCAGCCTTTTCCCACCAAGGTAAGGTGGCCTGAAAAAGAGAAACTTTCACCATCATTCATTCCATCACTATCTTGCCAGAGGTGCCCTTATGCTGCAACATTAACACCCCTCCTTCAGAGTGCAGACTCTGTACTTCCCATCTCCAGGACTCAAGTCTGGTCTGCCAGTTTCCCCGAATCCCTTCATATATGTTACCCTGCTCACACTCCAACAGCACATCAAGTGCTAAAAACCATTTGCCTCCATTCACTCCTATCTAATACACTCATGCATGCTTGCTGGAAGTCCAAGCCCCTCTCATGCAAAACCTCCTTTACCCCCCTCCCTCCAACCTTTCCTAGTCTGACCCCTACCTCGCCTTCCCTCCACTACAGATTTATACACTCTCGAAGTCATTCTATTTTGTTCCAGCCTCTCTACATGTCCAAACCACTTCAACAACCCTTCCTCAGTCCTCCGGTAATCCCACACCTCCTAATTTCCAAACTACAATTTTTGTTTTTCAACAAGTCGGCCGTCTCCCACCGAGGCAGGGTGACCCAAAAAGAAAGAAACAGCAACCACCCAGGGAGGTACTACCGTCCTGCCAAGTGAGTGTAAAACGAAAGCTTGTAATTGTTTTACATAATGGTAGGATTGCTGGTCTCTCTTGTCTGTCTCATAAATATGCAAGATTACAAGTACGTCTTGCTACTTCTACTTGCACTTAGGTCACACTAAACATATATGTACATGTTTATTTATACACACTCATCCGAGTTTTCTTTGATTTTATCTTAGTTCTTGTTCTTATTACTTTTCCTTTTATATCCATGGGGAAGTGGAATAAGAATCTTTCCTCCGTAAGCCATGCATGTTGTAAAAGTCAACTAAAATGCCGGGAACAATGGGCTAGTAACCCCTTTTCCTGTAATAATTACTAAAAAGAATAAGAAGAAACTACAAATTCTCTGTATTACATTCACACCACACATTGCCCTCAGACATGACATCTCCACTATACCTTACCTTTGATATACCTTTGAAGAATTTCGAGAGTATATCTACCCTCCGAGTCCGGCCATGGGCCAGGCTTGTCTGGTGCTCGCCTGGTCAACCAGGCTGTTGCTGCTGGAGGCCCGCTGCCCCACATATCCATCACAGCCTGGTTGATCTGGCACCTGGTGAAGATACTTGTCTAGTTTCCTCTTGAAGGCTTCAACACTTATTCCAGCAGTGTTTCTGATATCTTCTGGTAAGATGTTGAAAAGTCTGGGACCCTGGATGTTGATACAGTGTTCCCTTATTATCCTCACCACACCCCTGCTTCTCACTGGGTTTATTTTACACTTCCTCCCATATCTCTCACTCCAGTATGTTGTTATGGCAGTGTACAGATTTGGGACCAAGCCCTCAAGTACCTTCCAGGTATATATTATCATGTACCTCTCTCTCCTCCGCTCCAGTGAGTACATGTTCAAGACTTGCAGGCATTCCCAGTAGTTTAGGTGCTTTACTGGCTCAATGTGAGCCGTAAACAATCTCTGTATCACTGCCTCCAGCCTTCTCCTTGTTGCAACATTCATCACCCATATAAGATCATTGGTATAACTATACTCTCATACATTCCCCTCTTTGCTTCCATGGACAAAGTTGTTTGTCTCCACAGACTCCTAAGTGCACCACTCAACTTTTTTTCCTCATCAATTCTATGATTCACCTCATCTTTCATAGACCCATCTGCTGACAAGTCCACTCCTAAATATCTGAATACATTCACCTCCTCCATACTCTCTCCCTCCAAATCTGAAGGGTTCACAAAATTCTGACACAGTACACATCAAGGAAGATTGGACTGAAGATAAATGAAGGGTAAAAAAGGGAGAAATGGGAAAGTGGTAGGGAACAGAGGAAGGAAAGAGGAAACAGAAAAAGCTTTCGCAATAGGGGTGAAGCAATATATGGCAGTACGGGAAGTATCCCAGAACTCCATGAAACAACACAACATACATGACTGTATATAATTTTTCCACTCCATGCCACAAGCCCTGAAAGCAATCTGCACTGATAGCTGAGGGAATAAACAAGATATGTTAGGCTATAACACACCACAAAAGGAATATTTAAATAACATAACAGGGTTGCTTATGAATAAACAACACAATGTAAACATGTCCACATACATTCTCCATTGCTAATCAGATATTCAGGTGAAAAACACCAGTTAGGATAACACACACACAGTTTTACCACAGCACAGTATTAATGGTAATAGTTGGAAATGAGAATCAGTCTCTAAAATAAAATTTCCAACAGCACAGTCTGTAACAGAACCTTTATAAATTATCCTTTAAATACCATTCCTAAAAATTTTCATCCTGAAATGAACTAAGAAGTGCCAGCATAATTTTTAAATTTATAACATTTGAGGTAATAAATCTATATCATTATCATAAAATGGCTAGGAGAATAATTTGATCCTACGCTAGCTTGATTCTGAACGACAAATTATAAGTTGCATGTCAAAAAATTTTCATTATAAGTACCAAGTACGTACTAACTTATGCACTATACCTCTATGGTGGCCAGCATAGTGAGTGAAGTGATAACAGGTAGCAAGTAGTACGGGTCACACACATTGAGATCCATAAACCAAAACAGACCACCAGTCTGGAAGCTATCCAGGGGTAGATTGGCCAACCGTCGGAGAGCAAGGAACACGGAAATAAAGACGGGTGCCTAAAAAGTAAAATATCAAGCATTAAAATATATGTGACATTTCCCAATCTTTTAAAATGTGGCTTAAATTTTTTTTAAGCATCAGGCTCTAAATGCTAATTAACGAAGCCTCTGTATTTAATGAATAAATGTCATATACTAAGCTCAATAAAGATAAAAAGGCAAAAAGTGTGAAAAACCAAATCAACCATTGAATTGGTCTGAAAACGAGTCTCAGATCAATTTCCCAATACCTCAAGTTTTCACTGGGTCACTCCTATTTTGAAAATGACTGACATATGGGATGAGATGGAAGGTTGCAGTGTGTAAGTTGAGGCAGATGGCTCTGGTGTGTTTGATGAGGTGGATGTCTGCGTTGCATGGGATAAGGTGGACAGCTGTAATTATTGGGCTGAGTCTAATACAGAGTTGCTATTTACTGGAGTCCTCAAGAATTCTGGCATGCTTCTCTGCTGTGTTTTTCTCAGCAGTGCTTTACACAGATAAGACAATCACCTGCACCATAGCCCACTTTACAGCAATACTTCAAAGTTAGCAAAGGTCTAATCAGTGAAAGCATCTAATTTTATCAACAGCCTTCTAGGCTATAACTAGGACTGTATCAATTACTGGGATGCCCTAAACCATGATGAATCTTTCTTAGTTGCATTTTATTATATGAGAAATGGGGAAAAACTTACGATTTTTGGGGTTTACCTGGAGGGGGTTTCAGGGGTCAACGCCCCCGCAGTTCGGCCTGAGATCAGGCCTCGTGGTGGATCAGAGTCTGATTAATCAGGGTGTTGCTGCTGGCCACAAGCAAACTGACGTACGAATCACAGCCCAGCTGGTCAGATACTGACTTTAGGTGCCTGTCCAGTGCCTTTTTGAAGACGGCCAGGGGTCTATTGGTAATCCCCCTTATATATGCTGGGAGGCAGTTGAACAGTCTTGGGTCCCGGACACTTATTGTGCTGTCTCTCAGTGTACTCGTGGCACCCCTGCTTTTCATTGGGGAAATGTTGCATCTCCTGCCAAGTCTTTTGCTTTCATAGGGAGTGATTTTCATGTGCAAGTTTGGTACTAATCCCTCTAGGATTTTCCAAGTGTATATTATCACATCTCTCTCTCTCACCTGCATTCCAGGGAATACAAATCAAGGGCCTTCAACTGTTCCCAGTCATTTAGGTGCCTTATCATACTTCTGTGTGCTGTGAAAGTTCTTGTACACTCTCCAGGTCAGAAATTTCACCTTGAAGGGGGCAGTTAGCATACAGCAGTATTCCAGCCTAAAGAGAACAAGTGATTTGAAGAGAATTCATCATGGGCTTCGGGTCCTTAGTTTTGAAGGTTCTCATTATCCATTCTACCATTTTCCTAGCAGATGCAGTAGCTACATTGTTGTGGTCTTTGAAGGTAAGATCCTCTGACATTATCACTCCCAAGTCCTTCATATTGCTTTTTCGCTTTATTGTATGGTTAGAATTTGTCGTATACCCTGATACAGTTTTAATTTCCTCAAGTTTTCCATATTTGAGTAGTTCAAATTTCTCTTCATTGAACTTCATATTGTTCTGAGTGGCCCATTTGAAGATTTGGTTGATGTCCGCCTGGAGTCCTGCGGTGTCTTCGATGGAGTTCACTGTCATGGGAATCCGGGTGTCATTCGCAAAGGAAGATACAGAGTAATGGCTTACATCTCTATGTCAGATATGAGGATGAGGAATAGAATGGGAGTGAGTAATGTGCCTTGTGGAAAAGCTTTTCACTGTAGCTGCCTTTGTTTACTATTACTCTTTGTGTTCTATTTGTCAGGAGGCTATAGATCCATCTACCAACTTTTCCTGTTATTCCTTTATCGCACATTTTGTGTGCCATTACACCATCATCACACCTGCCAAAAGCTTTTGCAAAGTCTGTGTATACTATATCTGCATTTTGTTTATCCTCTACAGCATCCAGGCCCTTGTCATAGTGGTCTAGTAGCTGGGACAGGCAGGAGTGACCTACTCTAAACCTGTGTTGCCCAAGGTTGTGTAATTGATGGCAATCTAGGTGGTTGGCAATCTTGCTTCTTAGAACCCTTCCAAAGATTTTTATGATATAGCATGTTAGTGTTATTGGTCTGTAGTTCTTTGCAATTGCTTTACTGCCACCTTTGTAGAGTGGGGCTATGTCTGTTGTTTTTGGAGAGTGTGGGATGACCCCCATGTCCATGCTCCTTCTACAAAGAATGCTGAAGGCACGTGATAGGGGCTTCTTGTAGTTCTTGACGAACACTGAGTTACACGAGTTTGGGCATGGGGCAGAGTGCATGGTTATGTCATTTATTGCCTTTTCAAAGTCTTGTGTTAGGATAATATACGAGATTTTTTATTTGACCAAATTTTGGGTCTCATTCATCCATGATTCATTTGGATTGTCGACCCTTAGATTTTTTTTTTTTTTGCATTGGACATGTACAGATTTTGTTGCAGGCACTGTAATACTTAGCATCATAAGCAAATGCTAGTATGTATATATTTAAATTTACACTGGCTGAAACCCAAGTCAGGTCATTTTTGTACATCTTTCCAAAGTAAGTGTACAAGTCTCACTTTTTTCTGGCAGTGAAACGAAGTGTTTTTGTGCATAATTTTTATATTATACTCATCACACACAGGTCTTTCCTCTTTATCTATCTGCATACAGTCAACACATAATCAGCCTTGAGCGATTTATTGCAACGCACAGTGCCCCGTGGCCTGGTGGCAAAAGCTCTCACTTCACATGGTGAGGGTCCGGGTTCAATTCCTGGTGAAGAGGTGGAAACATTGGACGTGTTTCCTTACACCAGTTGACAGACCCTGAGCTGCTTTGGGGATTAGCGTGGACGGTTACAAAGCATGGCTTGCTTCTGCAGTGTTTTAAAAACTGAGTTTGGAGAGTTGAAGGAGGAGGTCTTGCTTCTCCAGGAGGAGATTAGGAGGCTGAAGGTCCACCTCAATGGGCCTGGGAGAGAGTGTGAGGTGGTTGGAGATGTGGGGAATGAGGGTTCTAGCAGTGAGGTGCAGTCTGTCTCTCACTGTGAGGAGGCTGTAGGTGGGGAGGTAGCAACGGGTACCAGCAGTGAGGTGCAGCCCAGCACCTGCTACAAGTGGCGAGTTGTTCACAGTAATGGGAGGCGCATCAGAGTAAGGAAAGTTAAGAGTGAAGATCTGAAGGTAGGAAATCGCTTCTCTGTTCTCCAGGATGAATGTACTTCAGTGGCCAGTGAAGGTAAGGGTACTACTGCCCCTGCTAATGAAGGTAAGCGCATTCTTGTGGTTGGTGACTCTCAGGTAAGATATGTTGACCGTGCTTTTTGTAATAGGAATAAGAAGATGAGAGATAGAGTGTGCTTCCCTGGAGCTGGTGTTGGGGACATTGTCAACAGACTGGATAATATCATGTCAGGTAATGGGAACAAGCCCATTATCTGTCTCAGTGCTGGTGGAAATGATATTGGGAAGGGTAGGAGAGAAGAGCTGCTAGATAAGTACAGGTCAGCTATAGATTTCATTAAGTCTAAGGGAGGGATCCCAATCATATGTAGCATCTTGCCTAGAAGGGGAGTAGGAAATGAATGGTTGTCTAGGGCAATTGGTGTAAATTGCTGGCTAGACAGATACTGCAAGGAACTTGCAATCCCATTCATTGACAACTGGAACAACTTTTATGGCAAACATGATATGTATGCAAGGGATGGGGTTCATCTCTCTGGGGCAGGGGTGGTAGCACTTGCAGACTCGATTGAGAAGGCCATTGGTGAAATGCCTATGATTTTAAACTGATGGAAGATAGAGGTATGGGTGTGTGTGGGAAACAAGCAGGTTGCAACACTAGGGTTGGAAACAGTAAATGTATAAAAGGCATTCAGCATGAAGTTATAAATAAAGACAATAGAACAGGTCAGAAAACAAAGGGGGACAGCAGAGGGCAGCAAGGGACTAGCTCCCTTAAGGTTTACTATACTAATAGCAGGAGTGTTAGAAATAAGATAGATGAGCTAAGATTAATTGCAAGTGCAGGAAACATAGATATTATTGCTATAACAGAGACCTGGCTCAATCTGAAAGATAGAGAGATGCCATCTGAATGTCACATACAAGGCTATAAATTATTCCACACTGACAGGGTCAACAGGAAAGGTGGTGGAGTAGCGATGTATGTCAGAGACAATTTAAATTGTTGTGTTAGACAAGATATTACATTAGAAGCGTCAGCCACTGAATCTGTTTGGTTACAGCTTCTCGAGGGCCGAGAAAAACTAATTTTGGGTGTGATTTACAGGGCCCCAAATCTTGATAGGGAGTGCAGTAAACTTCTATGGGACGAAATTCGTAAGGCATCTACATACGAAAATGTTGTGCTAATGGGAGATTTCAACTATAGACAGATTGACTGGAGCAATTTGACAGGAAATTTAGAGTCGGGTGACTTTCTTGATACGATCCAGGATTGTTTTTTAAAACAGTTTGTGACAGAGCCAACTAGGGGAAATAACCTCCTTGACTTGGTTCTTGCCAGTAGGGAAACACTAATTAATAATCTTGAGGTTAATGATGAGCTTGGGGAGAGTGATCACAAATCACTCAGTTTTAACATATCATGGAATTCCCCTAATAATGGCAATCAAGTCTCCGTCCCTGACTTTCGCTTGGCTGATTTCATAGGACTGAAAAATTACTTAGGTGGGCTGAACTGGAATGACCTGACTAGGGGTCAGGTAGGTGGTGATGGTTGCCGATATGATGCTTTCCAGGGCATAGTTCTAGCTGCTCAGTCAAATTATGTTCCAAATAGGGAAATCAGATCAAACAAAAATGATCCTAAATGGATGAACAATAGATTAAAATATCTGATTGGTCAAAAGAGAGGCATATATAGGCAAATCAAAAGAGGAGAGGGGCAATTAAGAAATCGATATATTCAGTTAAAGAGAGAAATAAAAAAGGGAATTAGAAAAGCAAAAAGAGATTATGAGGTTAAAGTTGCAAGAGAATCGAAGACTAACCCAAAAGGATTCTTTCAGGTATACAGAAGTAAGATCAGGGACAAGATAGGCCCACTCAAAAGTTCCTCGGGTCAGCTCACTGACAGTGATAAGGAAATGTGTAGAATTTTTAACACATACTTCCTCTCAGTTTTTACACAGGAGGATACCAGTGATATTCCAGTAATGATAAATTATGTAGAACAGGACGATAATAAACTGTGCACTATTAGGGTCACAAGTGACATGGTCCTTAGGCAAATAGATAAATTAAAACCTAACAAATCCCCAGGCCCTGATGAACTGTATGCAAGGGTTCTAAAGGAATGTAAAGAGGAGCTTAGCACACCTTTGGCTAATCTTTTCAACATATCACTACAAACTGGCATGGTGCCAGATAAGTGGAAAATGGCAAATGTGATACCTATTTTCAAAACAGGTGACAGGTCCTTAGCTTCGAACTATAGACCAATAAGCCTAACCTCCATAGTGGGAAAATTTATGGAATCAATAATTGCCGAGGCAGTTCGTAGCCACCTTGAAAAGCATAAATTAATCAACGAATCTCAGCATGGTTTTACAAAGGGACGTTCCTGCCTTACGAATTTATTAACTTTTTTCACTAAGGTATTTGAGGAGGTAGATCATGGTAACGAATATGATATTGTGTATATGGACTTCAGTAAGGCTTTTGACAGGGTCCCACATCAGAGACTATTGAGGAAAATTAAAGCACATGGAATAGGAGGAGAAATTTTTTCCTGGATAGAGGCATGGTTGACAAATAGGCAGCAGAGAGTTTGCATAAATGGGGAGAAATCAGAGTGGGGAAGCGTCACGAGCGGTGTTCCACAGGGGTCAGTGTTGGGCCCCCTGCTGTTCACAATCTACATAAACGACATAGATGAGGGCATAAAGAGCGACATCGGCAAGTTTGCCGATGACACCAAAATAGGCCGTCGAATTCATTCTGACGAGGACATTCGAGCACTCCAGGAAGATTTGAATAGACTGATGCAGTGGTCGGAGAAGTGGCAGATGCAGTTTAATATAGACAAATGCAAAGTTCTAAATGTTGGACAGGACAATAACCATGCCACATATAAACTAAATAATGTAGATCTTAATATTACGGATTGCGAAAAAGATTTAGGAGTTCTGGTTAGCAGTAATCTGAAACCAAGACAACAGTGCATAAGTGTTCGCAATAAAGCTAATAGAATCCTTGGCTTCATATCAAGAAGCATAAATAATAGGAGTCCTCAGGTTGTTCTTCAACTCTATACATCCTTGGTTAGGCCTCATTTAGATTATGCTGCACAGTTTTGGTCACCGTATTACAGAATGGATATAAATTCTCTGGAAAATGTACAAAGGAGGATGACAAAGATGATCCCATGTATCAGAAACCTTCCCTATGAGGATAGACTAAGGGCCCTGAAACTGCACTCTCTAGAAAGACGTAGAATTAGGGGGGATATGATTGAGGTTTATAAGTGGAAGACAGGAATAAATAAAGGGGATGTAAATAGTGTGCTGATAATATCTAGCCTAGACAGGACTCGCAGCAATGGTTTTAAGTTGGAAAAATTCAGATTCAGGAGGGATATAGGAAAGTACTGGTTTGGTAATAGAGTTGTGGATGAGTGGAACAAACTCCCAAGTACCGTTATAGAGGCCAGAACGTTGTGTAGCTTTAAAAATAGGTTGGATAAATACATGAGTAGATGTGGGTGGGTGTGAGTTAGACCTGATAGCTTGTGCTAACGGGTCGGTTGCCGTGTTCCTCCCTTGAGTCAATGTGACCTGACCTGACTAGGTTGGGTGCATTGGCTTAAGCCGGTAGGGACTTGGACCTGCCTCGCATGGGCCAGTAGGCCTTCTGCAGTGTTCCTTCGTTCTTATGTTCTTATGTTCTTATGTTCACCCATCAGTAAAATGGATACCTGGGTGTTAGTGGACTGGTGTGGGTCGCATCCTGGGACAAAACTGGCCTAATTTGCCCGAAATGCTCTGCATAACAAGCGGCTTTCTATTTAGTAGTATATCACTGATGCCAGCTAGACTTGTATACCTTGTACATGTACTTGCAGTAATTATTTTATTTTTATTAACACACTGGCCGATTCCCACCAAGGCAGGGTGGCCCAAAAAAGAAAAACTTTCACCATTATTCACTCCATCACTGTCTTGCCAGAAGGGTGTTTTACACTACAGTTTTTAAACTGCAACATTAACACCCCTCCTTCAGAGTGCAGGCACTGTACTTCCCATCTCCAGGACTCAAGTCCGGCCTGCCGGTTTCCCTGAACCCCTTCATAAATGTTACTTTGCTCACACTCCAACAGCACGTCAAGTATTAAAAAACTTTTGTCTCCATTCACTCCTATCAAACATGCTCACGCATGCACACTGAAGTCCAAGCCCCTCGCACACAAAACCTCCTTTACCCCCTCCCTCCAACCTTCGCTAGGCCGACATCTACCCTACCCAGTCTTCCTTCCGCTACAGACTGATACACTCTTGAAGTCATTCTGTTTCGCTCCATTCTCTCTACATGTCCGAACCACCTCAACAACCCTTCCTCAGCCCTCTGGACAACAGTTTTTGGCAATCCCACACCTCCTCCTAACTTCCAAACTATGAATTCTCTGCATTATATTCACACCACACATTGCCCTCAGACATGACATCTCCACTGCCTCCAGCCTTCTCCTCGCTGCAACATTCATCACCCACGCTTCACACCCATGCAAGAGCATTGGTAAAACTATACTTTCATACATTCCCTTCTTTGCCTCCAAGGACAAAGTTCTTTGTCTCCACAGACTCCAAAGTGCACCGCTCACCCTTTTCCCCTCATCAATTCTATGATTCACCTCATCTTTCATAGATCCATCCGCTGACATGTCCACTCCCAAATATCTGAATACATTCACCTCCTCCATACTCTCCCTCCAATCTGATATCCAATCTTTCATCACCTAATCTTTTTATCCTCATAACCTTACTCTTTCCTGTACGTATTCACTTTTAATTTTCTTCTTTTACATACCCTACCAAATTCATCCAACAACCTCTGCAACTTCTCTTCAGAATCTCCCGAGAGCAGTGTCATCAGCAAAGAGCAACTGTGACAACTCCCACTTTATGTGTGATTCTTTATCTTTTAACTCCACGCCTCTTGCCAAGACCCTCGCATTTACTTCTCTTACAACCCCATCTATAAATATATTGAACAACCAGGGTGATATCACACATCCTTGTCTAAGGCCTACTTTTACTGGGAAATAATCTCCCTCTTTCCTACATACTCTAACTTGAACCTCACTATCCTAGTAAAAACTCTTCACTGCTTTCAGTAACCTACCTCCTATACCATACACCTACAACATCTGCCACATTGCCCCCCTATCCACCCATAATCCATAAATGCCACAAAAACCTCTTTATCTTTATCTAAATACTGTTCACTTATATGTTTCACTGTAAACACCTGGTCCACACACCCCCTACCTTGCCTAAAGCCTCCTTGTTCATCTGCTATCCTATTCTCCATCTTACTCTTAATTCTTTCAATAATAATTCTACCATACACTTTACCAGGTATACTCAACAGACTTATCCCCCTATAATTTTTGCACTCTCTTTTATCCCCTTTGCCTTTATACAAAGGAACTATGCATACATTTATTAAATAATAGCACCAACCACTCCAAAACTATATCCCCACCTACTTTTAACATTTCTATCTTTATCCCATCAATCCCAGCTGCTTTACCCCCTTTCATTTTACCTACTGCCTCACGAACTTCCCCCACACTCACAACTGGCTCTTCCTCACTCCTACAAGATGTTATTCCTCCTTGCCCTATACACAAAATCACAACTTCCCTATCTTCATCGACATTTAACAATTCCTCGAAATATTCCCTCCATCTTCCCAATACCTCTAACTCTCCATTTAATAACTCTCCTCTCCTATTTTTAACTGAGAAATCCATTTGTTCTCTAGGCTTCCTTAACTTGTAAATCTCACTCCAAAACTTTTTCTGATTTTCAACAAAATTTGTTGATAACATCTCACCCACTCTCTCATTTGCTCTCTTTTTACATTGCTTCACCACTCTCTTAACCTCTCTCTTTTTCTCCATATACTCTTCCCTCCTTGCATCACTTCTACTTTGTAAAAACTTCTCATATGCTTACTTTTTCTCCCTTACTACTCTCTTTACATCATCATTCCTCCAATCGCTCCTCTTCCCTCCCGCACCCACTTCCCTGTAACCACAAACTTCTGCTGAACACACTAACACTACATTTTTAAATCTACCCCATACCTCTTCAGCCCCATTGCCTATGCTCTCATTAGCCCATCTATCCTCCAATAGCTGTTTATATCTTACCCTAACTGCTTCCTCTTTTAGTTTATAAACCTTCACCTCTCTCTTCCCTGATGCTTCTATTCTCCTTGTATCCCATCTACCTTTTACTCTCAGTGTAGCTACAACTAAAAAGTGATCTGATATATCTGTGGCCCCTCTATAAACATGTACATCCTGAAGTCGACTCAACAGTCTTCTATCTACCAATACATAATCCAACAAACTACTGTCATTTCACCCTACATTATATCTTGTATACTTATTTATCCTCTTTTTCTTAAAATATGTATTACCTATAACTAAACCCCTTTCTATACAAAGTTCAATCAAAGGGCTCCCATTATCATTTACACCTGGCACCACAAACTTACCTACTACACCCTCTCTAAAAGTTTCTCCTACTTTAGCATTCAGGTCCCCTACCACAATTACTCTCTCACTTGGTTCAAAGGTTCCTATACATTCACTTAACATCTTCCAAAATCTCTCTCTCTCCTCTACATTCCTCTCTTCTCCAGGTGCATACACGCTTATTATGCACTTTTCGCATCCAACCTTTACTTTAAGCCACATAATCCTTGAATTTACACATTCATATTCTCTTTTCTCCTTCCATAACTGATCCTTCAACATTACTGCTACCCCTTCCTTTGCTCTAACTCTCTCAGATACTCCAGATTTAATTCCATTTATTTCCCCCCACCGAAACTCCCCTACCCCCTTCAGCTTTGTTTCGCTTAGGGCCAGGACATCCAACTTCTTTTCATTCATAACATCAGCAATCATCTGTTTCTTGTCATCCGCACTACATCCACGCACATTCAAGCATCCCAGTTTTATAAAGTTTTTCCTTCTTCTCTTTTTTAGTAAATGTCTACAGGAGAAGGGGTTACTAGCCCACTGCTCCCGGCATTTTAGTCGCCTCATACGACACGCATGGGTTATGGAGGAAAGATTCTTTTCCACATCCCCATGGACAACAGAAGAAATAAAGAACAAGAACTATTTAGAAAAAGGAGAAAAACCTAGATGTATGTATATATATATGCATGTGCATGTCTGTGAAGTGTGACAAAAATGTAAGTAGGGGTAGCAAGATATCCCTGTTATCTAGCATGTTTATGAAACAGAAAAAGACACCAGCAATATTACCATCATGTAAAACAGTTACAGGTTTCTGTTTCACAGTCATCTGGCAGGATGGTAGTACTTCCCTGGGTGGTTGCTGTCTACCAACCTACTAAAGATATTATTATTATTATTATCATATTATAATGATAGGTTTTATCGCCCTTTGCCTGTTCTGTATTAAAACTCTTATTAAGAGATCAAATTTCCTTTACCATGCAAGTGAGTCTTATTACCATTACTGATATTCTCACTTGCTTTTTACTTCATCTGCCCTCTTCATCACAATTTGATTCCTGCTTTCCATGGTGATTAACCTTTGTTGTTGTTGAAAATGTTTAACATGTTTCAGTAAGTCTACTACAGTACTGCTCCATTCTTGTACTGTTTGGTTCCTATTTATTGCTTTTTTAGATGACTCTGTATTAAGACTGAAAAAGCCACTCATGACTAAGTATTTCTTAAAGAAATATCTTCAACTTTATGTAAATTTCTTTGTCCACACACCACTCCTACTATTCCTTACATAATAACAACAATAAGCTATTAGTAATATGAATATTGAAATAGAATGAATTAGGGAAGAACTTAAAAGGCTTATACAGAGAATAACTTGACAATGTCCAACCTAAAAGCCTACGTAGTGTAGTGTATGTTTTGCTCCATTATTGTTCAAATTTCATAGTACAATCTCTTAGTAATTAAATAATCAACTACCTCATTATATCATTTTCCTAGTAAGCATAAGTCACCTTATGTAATTTTCTTATTTACTATTGTTTGCTTAAATATTAGCTGAATTGATAATTTCTCTGTCCATATTACTATCTCATATTTTTTTAAATATTATTAATTGATATTACTTACTAAAATTAATAATTAATTACCATTTTTACTATAAGTACAATTTACTCTTAACATTTTTGACATTTAATTACCATTACTTGTCTAATTACCATAACCTGTTTTAATACCACATTTACTATCTTAGAGTACTCTTAAATACCTTGTACTGCCAAATAACCTCTAGTATAACTACCAGTGCAATATTGAATCCAAATAACTGTTCTTAAAATTTAATACTTGAAATAAACATTACTTTTTCATTTTTTTTTTTGCTAATTAATCTTTTTTTGTAATCATTATTACTTACAAAAATTTTTATTAAACACCATATTTACTACCAGTAAATTTTACTTTTGTAAATTAATCATTATTTTATACTTTTCATAACATTTTGTTGCCAAATTTTCAAGTTTGTATATTCAACTCCAACCTTTATATTATCCTTTGTACCTGTGTACCTGTCTACCATCTTACTGTCATGTTATAACCAAGTCATTGCCATTGTTATTTTTTACTTATTCTTTTGGTGCTTTAATTTGTGAATTTTATTTTGTCATTTTAAATCTAGTTATACTCTTGATCTTGTTAACAACTTATATCAGACCCTAGTGCAATTGCAAGTACCATTTTAATTTGTATTTTTATATTATAAGTTTATAGTAGGTGGAGGTGGTTGAGGAAGGGTTGTTGAGGTGGTTCGGACATGTAGAGAGAATGGAGCGAAACAGAGTGACTTCAAGAGTGTATCAGTCTGTAGTGGAAAGAAGGCGGGGTAGGGGTCGGCCTAGGAAAGGTTGGAGGGACAGGGTAAAGGAGGTTTTGTGTGCGAGGGGCTTGGACTTCCAGCAGGCATGCGTGAGCGTGTTTGATAGGAGTGAATGGAGATAAATGGTTTTTAATACTTGACGTGCTGTTGGAGTGTGAGCAAAGTGACATTTATGAAGGGGTTCAGGGAAACCGGCAGGCCGGACTTGAGTCCTGGAGATGGGAAGTACAGTGCCTGCACTCTGGAGGAGGGGTGTTAATGTTGCAGTTTAAAAACTGTAGTGTAAAGCACCCTTCTGGCAAGACAGTGATGGAGTGAATGATGGTGAAAGTTTTTCTTTTTCGGGCCACCCTGCCTTGGTGGGAATCGGCCAGTGTGATAATAATAAAAAAAAAAAAGTTTATACCTAGTTGTACTTTAGCTCATTCTAGCTCAATACACAGACAACACTAAATTCATTATATTAGACCTTAGTGCAATTACAAGAGCGAGTCTGGTGCCACTTGTAATTTGTTTTTTTTTCTAGTATTAGTTTATACCTAGTTGTACTTAAACTCATTCTAGCACAACACAGACAATATCAATTTCATTATGTTTATTAGTGACTATACTCTATATGACCAAAGTGCTTTAGCGATATACTTATCCAAACCTCCCACCACAACAGAAATCAGTATTAGAACTCACCACATAATACAGGATATAAACAACCACTATTTAAACCTAAAAGATGAATGATCACGTTGACCCTGATCTAAACCTCCATAATCTAACACACAATCAAAACTTATTGGAAAGTAACTGCCTTTATTACACAGCATCACAAGCCAGCACTATCCTGAACACTGCTCAAAGTCTATCAGTTCTTAACTACAACATCAGGTCCTTAAGCAAACACTATGATGACCTCCTGGCACTCCTCGAGTCACTAAAGACACCATTCTCCTGCATTATTCTTACTGAGACCTGGCTTAAGCAAGACACAATTGATATCTACCCACTACCAGGATACACAGCAATCCACAACTGCAGACCATACCAAGTTGGGGGTGGTACTGCAATCTATTACTCTAACCAACTATCTTGTATTAGCATTAATTGCTTTACTGATGAATATGGGGAATACATTTTTGCTAATTTTGCTGTAAAAAACCTCAAGACGCCTATAACAATCGGTGCCATATACCGGATACCCCACACAAACATCCCAAACTTCAGTGAGAATCTAAAGTCACTAATAACAAACAGACAAATGAACAAGCACCACCTTCTCTTAGCTGGAGACTTCAATATCAACCTTGGCCTACCAGATGATCAGACTAACTGATTTCATCAACAATATGAACAACACACTTCTCATACCAACAATAACTAAATGAACCAGGCTGACGGAGACAAGTGCAACCATAATAGACCACATATGGACCAATATACTAGCCCCCCTTAAATCAGGAATAATCAGAGACAGCAGTACTGACCACTACCCAACCTTCCTCTTAACAAACATTAGTAAGCCACCACTCGAATACAACAAAGTTTCATTTAGGCTCCATGACGAGGCCTCAATAAGGAATTTCACAGCAGACCTAGAGACTGTTGACTGGCCTACAGAATTCTCCAATGCCAATGGTATTGACGATTGGACAGACATTTTTCTTAACAAAATACTTAGACTATACAACAAACATTGTCCTATAAAAATGAAACAGATCACGAATAAACGGCTTGGTCGCCCATGGCTAACCAGCAGCATTCTGAAATCCATTGATAAGAAACACCAATATGAAAAGCAATATAGACAGGGCTTAATACACAAAGATATTCTCAAACAATATTCAACAGTTCTCACCAAATTAATAAAGAAAGCCAAACAACTGTACTACTCCAGCAGATTCAATGACACAAGAGGAGATATAAAAGACCTGGAAAACACTTTCCCAGATTCTGGGGACCCACAAACTGAAAAAAAACAAGAATATTGTTCTAACTAAACCTTATGAAACACCACTACATCCCACTGATACAGCTAACAAGATAAACGACTTCTTCTCAAGCATAGGATCTAATCTCGCCAGTAAAATCCCACGTACCAATGCCCCTTCCGGGGACTACCTAGATGGGAATTTCCCAAATTCCTTTCTATCTTGTACCAACTGAGCCCACGGAAGTCACCGCGACCATAAAGTCACTTAAAAATAACTCGGGGGATCTGTCTCACGTCCCACCATTATTGTACAAGCGAGCGGCCCATGTCCTTTCGCATGCTATTACATTACCTTTTAACAAGTCACTAGAAACTAGCACTTTCCCGACACTACTCAAGACAGCAAGGGTTACACAAATACATAAAGGTGGTGACCCTACAGACGTAAACAACTACATGTATAGGCCAATATCAAACTTACCATTGCTTTCCAAAATCTTCGAGAAACTCGTGCTCAGGAGACTACAGTGGACCCCCGGTTAACGATATTTTTTCACTCCAGAAGTATGTTCAGGTGCCAGTACTGACCGAATTTGTTCCCATAAGAAATATTGTGAAGTAGATTAGTCCATTTCAGACCCCCAAACATACACGTAAACGCACTTACATAAATACACTTACATAATTGGTCGCATTCGGAGGTAATCGTTATGCGGGGGTCCACTGTATATTCATTTATAACGTCACAAAACATACTCAACCCCTGCCAATTTGGATTCAGGAAAAATAAAAGCACTAATGATGCAATTATAAAAATGCTAGACCTGCTTTACACAGCATTGGAAAATAAGGAATATCCGCTAGGAATTTTTATTGACCTAAGAAAAGCGTTTGACACAGTAGACCACGGCATCCTACTCCACAAACTTGACCACTATGGTATAAGAGGCCATGAGCTTGCATATTTTAAATCCTACCTTTCTAATAGGTATCAGTATGTCACCATTAAAGACACAGCCTCATCAATACAGCCACTTGATACTGGAGTTCCACAGGGAAGTGTCCTTGGACCCCTGCTCTTCCTCATTACATCAATGATCTTCCAAACATATCCCAACACCTGAAACCCATTCTCTTTGCTGATGACACGACTTATGTCATCTCCCACCCTAATCTTGCCACCCTCAACACCATTGTTAACGAGGAGCTGCTCAAAATATCGACTTGGATGACAGCCAATAAACTTACACTTAACACTGGCAACACTGGCAGAGCAGGTGTTGCGCAACTTAACATTAAGATCGACAACACTCTAATTGCCAGACATAATGAGGGCAAATTCCTTGGCCTATACCTCGACAACAACCTAAATTTCAGCACCCATATCCAACACATAACAAAAAAAGTATCCAAAACGATGGGGATCCTCTCCAAGATATGATAGTACGTGCCGCGAACTGCCCTTCTCACACTATACCATTCACTTATATATCCATACCTCACCTATGCTATATGTGCTTGGGGTTCAACTGCAGCAACACACCTAAAGCCAATAATAACCCAACAAAAAACCGCAGTAAGAATAATCACTAAATCCCATCCCTGGCATCCCCCCCCCCACTCTTCATAGATCTAAACTTACTCCCTGTTCAGAACATCCACACTTACTATTGTGCAATCTATATCTACAGGACCTTAAATTCCAATATTAACCTTGACCTAAAATGCTTTCTTGATAGTTGTGACAGGATCCACAGGCATAACACCAGACACAAACATCTCTATGACATTCCCCGTGTTCGACTAAACCTTTACGAAAATTCAATGTATTCCAAAGGACCTAAAATCTGGAACACCCTACCTGAAAACTCAAAAACTGCAGACACATTCATCACTTTCAAAACTACAGTTAGAAAACATCTTATCTCCCTGATCCACCCCGACAACTAACTACATGATAACCACCTGGTGGTTCACAATTACACTCATTCACCCACTGACTATAAACCCAGAAATACTAATCTTAATCTTAAAATAATAAATCCTAACTAGTCATAAGTTTGCCTATGATACTGGCCGATTCCCACCAAGGCAGGGTGGCCCGAAAAAGAAAAACTTTCACCATCATTCACTCCATCACTGTCTTGCCAGAAGGGTGCTTTACACTACAGTTTTTAAACTGCAATATTAACACCCCTCCTTCAGAGTGCAGGCACTGTGCTTCCCATCTCCAGGACTCAAGTCCAGCCTGCCGGTTTCCCTGAATCCCTTCATAAATGTTACTTTGCTCACACTCCAACAGCATGTCAAGTATTAAAAATCATTTGTCTCCATTCACTCCTATCAAACACGCTCACGCATGCCCACTGTAAGTCCAAGCCCCTCGCACACAAAACCTCCTTTACCCCCTCCCTCCAACCTTTCCTAGGCCAACCCTTACCCTGCCTTCCTTCCACTACAGACTGATACACTCTTGAAGTCATTCTGTTTTGCTCCATTCTCTCTACATGTCCGAACCACCTCAACAACCCTTCCTCAGCCCTCTGGACAACAGTTTTGGTAATCCCACACCTCCTAACTTCCAAACTACGAATTCTCTGCATTATATTCACACCACACATTGCCCTCAGACATGACATCTCCACTGCCTCCAGCCTTCTCCTCGCTTCAACATTCATCACCCATGCTTCACACCCATATAAGAGCGTTGGCAAAACTATACTCTCATACATTTTTTACCAAACAAAAGCATTCGCATTGCTAAACTCATAAATTATGATGTAGTCACTTAGCCGTAATACCTTAATCTGTAAGGATTTAATGTTAAGAATTAATCTAAGTCTGCTCAAAATGCCTAGCCATGATAGGTGTCCTAGTGGCCCCCTCTGTAATTAGTATTTTGCAACATGTAAACCAAACAATACCCAAAACCTGTAAACCCCACATTGTAACCCTTATAGAGAATACACTTGAATTGAATTGAAGTTGTTCTCTGCATGTGCCTCTCTGCAAGAAACCTAAGTACATAAACCAGGAATTCCAGTCTCTGGTTGTTATTTTATAAACAGTGAAAGCACACTTGTTGTGCACAGTGATGGTCCACACTTGAGCTTATCTTAAAGCTCCGCTGCATTATACTGCAGCCTGTATATTTAGATCAGTGGTGTATGGTTGGTTCTTTTAATCTCTTTCCTTATTCTCTCTCCGTTTAAATGACATACAAACACTGATTTGTAAAACTGTGACCTTTATGGCATATGAACCTAATCAAATTTTAACTATAAGCATCAAATACCTAAAAATTTTACAATAAAAACAAATAATATGGTAATAAAGGCAAACTACAAATGTAAAGACAGCCAACACAACTTAACAAAACTGCAGAAACAACAGAAAATGTGGCTGGTGCTTACCTGGGCTAGAGGAACAATTAAATTCTTCATTGGATTTATTTCCTTCTCCTTCATAAATTCCACCATCTCTTGGCTGTATCTTGCAGCTGGAAGGAAAAAAAATTGTAACTTCAAAACTATAATTTTAAATTATACTTTTTTTTTTTTTTAAAGAAGTCGGCAGTCTCCCACCGAGGCAGGGTGACCCAAAAAAGAAAGAAAAACCCAAAAAGAAAATACTTTCATCATTATTCAACACTTTCACCACACTCACACATTATCACTGTTTTTGCAGAGGTGCTCAAAATACAACAGTTTAGAAGCATATACATATAAAGATACACAACATATCCCTCCAAACTGCCAATATCCCAAACCCCTCCTTTAAAGTGCAGGCATTGTACTTCCCATTTCCAGGACTCAAGTACGACTATACGAAAATAACCGGTTTCCCTGAATCCCTTCACTAAATATTACCCTGCTCACACTCCAACAGATCGTCAGGTCCCAAGTACCATTTGTCTCCGTTCACTCTATCTAACACACTCACGCACGCTTGCTGGAAGTCCAAGCCCCTCGCCCACAAAACCTCCTTTACCCCCTCTCTCCAACCCTTTCGAGGACGACCCCTACCCCGCCTTCCTTCCCCTATAGATTTATATGCTTTCCATGTCATTCTACTTTGATCCATTCTCTCTAAATGACCAAACCACCTCAACAACCCCTCTTCTGCCCTCTGACTAATACTTTTATTAACTCCACACCTTCTCCTAATTTCCACACTCCAAATTTTCTGCATAATATTTACACCACACATTGCCCTTAGACAGGACATCTCCACTGCCTCCAACCGTCTCCTCGCTGCTGCATTTACCACCCAAGCTTCACACCCATATAAGAGTGTTGGTACTACTACACTTCCATACATTCCCTTCTTTGCCTCCATAGATAACGTTTTTTGACTCCACATATACCTCAACGCACCACTCAACTTTTTTCCCTCATCAATTCTATGATTAACCTCATCCTTCATAAATCCATCCGCCGACACGTCAACTCCCAAGTATCTGAAAACATTCACTTCTTCCATACTACTCCTCCCCAATTTGATATCAAATTTTTCTTTATTTAAATCATTTGATACCCTCATCACCTTACTCTTTTCTATGTTCACTTTCAACTTTCTACCTTTACATGCATTCCCAAACTCATCCACTAACCTTTGCAATTTTTCTTTAGAATCTCCCATAAGCACAGTATCATCAGCAAAAAGTAACTGTGACAATTCCCATTTTGAATTTGATTCCCCATAATTTAATCCCACCCCTCTCCCTAGCATTTACTTTTTTTACAACCCCATCTATAAATATATTAAACAACCATGGTGACATTACACATCCCTGTCTAAGACCTACTTTTACGGGGAAGTATTTTCCCTCTCTTCTACACACTCTAACCTGAGCCTCACTATCCTCATAAAAACTCTTAACAGCATTTAGTAACTTACCACCTACTCCATATACTTGCAACATCTGCCACATTGCTCCTCTATCCACTCTATCATATGCCTTTTCTAAATCCATAAATGCAATAAAAACTTCCCTACCTTTATCTAAATACTGTTCACATATATGCTTCAATGTAAACACTTGATCTACACATCCCCTACCCACTCTGAAACCTCCTTGCTCATCCGCAATCCTACATTCTGTCTTACCTCTAATTCTTTCAATTATAACCCTACCATACACTTTTCCTGGTATACTCAGTAAACTTATTCCTCTATAATTTTTACAATCTCTTTTGTCCCCTTTCCCTTTATATAAAGGGACTATACATGCTCTCCACCAATCCCTAGGTACCTTCCCCTCTTTCATACATTTATTAAACAAAAGTACCAACCACTCCAACACTATATTTCCCCCTGCTTTTAACATTTCTGTCATGATCCCATCAGTTCCAGCTGCTTTACCCCCTTTCATTCTACGTAATGCCTCACGTACCTCCCCCACACTTACATTCTGCTCTTCACTCCTAAAAGATGGTATACCTCCCTGGCCAGTGCATGAAATTACCGCCTCCCTTTCTTCCTCAACATTTAAAAGTTCCTCAAAATATTCTCGCCATCTACCTAATACCTCCATCTCCCCATCTACTAACTCCCCTACTCTGTTTTTAACTGACAAATCCATACTTTCCCTAGGCTTTCTTAACTTGTTTAACTCACTCCAAAATTTTTTCTTATTTTCATTAAAATTTCTTGACAGTGCCTCTCCCACTCCATCATCTGCTCTCCTTTTGCACTCTCTCACCACTCTCTTCACCTTTCTTTTACTCTCCATATACTCTGCTCTTCTTATAACACTTCTGCTTTGTAAAAACCTCTCATAAGCTACCTTTTTCTCTTTTATCACACCCTTTACTTCATCATTCCACCAATCACTCCTCTTTCCTCCTGCCCCCACCCTCCTATAACCACAAACTTCTGCCCCACATTCTAATACTGCTTTTTTAAAACTATTCCAACCCTCTTCACCCCCCCCCCCACTACTCATCTTTGCACCAGCCCACCTTTCTGCCAACAGTCGCTTATATCTCACCCGAACTTCCTCCTCCCTTAGTTTATACACTCTCACCTCCCTCTTACTTGTTGTTGCCACCTTCCTCTTTTCCCATCTACCTCTTACTCTAACTGTAGCTACAACTAAATAATGACCCGATATATCAGTTGCGCCTCTATAAACATGTACATCCTGGATCCTACCCATCAACCTTTTATCCACCAATACATAATCTAACAAACTACTTTCATTACGTGCTACATCATACCTTGTATATTTATTTATCCTCTTCTTCATAAAATATATATTACTTACTACCAAATCTCTTTCTACACATAGCTCAATTAAAGGCTCCCCATTTACATTTACCCCTGGTACCCCAAATTTACCTACTACTCCCTCCATAACATTTTTACCCACTTTAGCATTGAAATCCCCAACCGCCATTACTCTCACACTTGATTCAAAACTCCCCATGCATTCACTCAACATTTCCCAAAGTCTCTCTCTCTCCTCTCTACACTTCTCTCTTCCCCAGGTGCATACACGCTTACTATAACCCACTTTTCACATCCAATCTTTATTTTACTCCACATAATCCTTGAATTAATACATTTGTAGTCCCTCTTTTCCTGCCATAGCTTATCCTTCAACATTATTGCTACTCCTTCTTTAGCTCTAACTCTATTTGGAACCCCTGACCTAATCCCATTTATTCCTCTCCATTGAAACTCTCCCATCCCCTTCAGCTTTGTTTCACTTAAAGCCAGGACATCCAGCTTCTTCTCATTCATAACATCCACAATCATCTCTTTCTTATCATTGGCACAACATCCACACACATTCAGACTTCCCACTTTGACAATTTTCTTCTTCTTATTCTTTTTAGTAATCTTTACAGGAAAAGGGGTTACTAGCCCATTGTTCCCAGCATTTTAGTTGACTTTTACAACACGCATGGCTTACGGAGGAAAGATTCTTATTCCACTTCCCCATGGATATAAAAGGAAAAGTAATAAGACCAAGAACTATTAAGATAAAATCAAAGAAAACTCAGATGAGTGTGTATAAATAAAAGTGTACATGTATGTGTAGTGTGACCTAAGTGTAAGTAGAAGTAGCAAGACGTATCTGTAATCTTGCATATTTATGAGACAGACAAAAGACACCAGCAATCCTACCATCATGTAAAACAATTACAGGCTTTCGTTTTACACTCACTTGGCAGGACGGTAGTATCTCTCTGGGTGGTTGCTGTCTACCAACCTACTACCTACATATATATACTGTAGTAGTTGCAACATAAGATTGTTGGATCAGAATAACTTTTACAAAACACTTTTGCTCAACTCAACTTGTTTACCTAACCACAAAATACATGCTGTACAACTGTAAAAAAATAAAAATATGAAAATCTTACCATTTAATTGGTCACCGCAGTTCCTGGCTTCAGTCATCTTTATTTGAAGGATCTGCAGCTGTGGCAAATTGTTATTCATTTTGGCAGCATTTCTCTGAGCCTTCAACACTAGAGGGAAGACCAAAGTACGAATGGCAACCGTAACTGTGGACAAACTGCTGCATTTAAAATTAAAATTCACGTCAAAATCCAACAGAGCATAAAATGCATTAAAAACATTTCATAAATATGTTACATTACAGAACTGCCACAGAGTAAAAGAACCCTCAAAAATATAAACAGTTATAATAATTTCAGTGTGCAAATTGACCAAAAAAATCAATAAACTAATAAAAATTAAACCTCAGTTTAAATGGATATCCACTGCATCAAAGTATTATAAATGCAGAGAACCTAGTCCACTGTATCTATGATTCTTCTGAACACCTACAGCTTATGAACAAATAAGGCATCGCAGGGAAGAACAGAATAAGCATCAAATTCAAAGGATGGAGAAAAAATGTGTGGGGAGATTGGAGCTATAAAGCTCATGTTACCATACTCTATGAGGCTGGACCTAACTTACAGATGCAGAAGACAATACCTACACATTCCCACAAGACAAAACTATAAAGTATCATTTCATTCATTAATCTAGATTTTGGCTGTAGTGGCATTTATTCTTTCCTGCCTTGCAATGCCTCTATGCCCCATGCAGCAGACTCACAATGTTGCAACAATGACACTACCAGGCAAAATAGGTACAGTACAGTACCATTCAGTAGATTAAGAGTGCCTGATAAAAGTTCACATTAAGGTACAGTACAAACATTTTTCCCATCTTTTATGATGGAAAAGATACAATACAGTATGCCATGTGTGTGTGTCAGGGAAAGGGGAGAGGGGAAGAGGTGAATATGAGAAGTAAACCACAAATGGTGAATGGGTATGTGTTGTAATGGTAGAGAGTTGGATGGTGTAAAAGTGGCCAGGCAGTACATTCACTTAACCCCTACTTGCCTGGCAATGTCTGGAAAAATTCTGCTATGAGAATCTTTGTCATTCAAGGTTTTTAACTACCAAATCTGTGTTCTTGATCATTCTTTGTCGAGCAAATGTGAGCTCTTTATAGATATATAAAATGACCATACACAAAGTGTCAATGCATTTAGTTAAAAAATAACTAAGAAAAAAATACTTATAATTCAACCTTATCAATTGTGCTTGACCAATATCTACTAAGAAAAATTATATTTTTTAATTTAAATGGACACTACCACCCAAAGACAAATAGCCCATTCAGCAGACTTGGTCCACTGCACCAGTGACACCACTATTACAGAATATCTAAATCTATTGAACAGAGGCCTATTATACAAAAGTTTTACTATATTATAACTAATAAATTTTATATCCTCAAATTGCCAAAACTTGTTACTGTACCTTGATATCTGATTTAGGTAGAGAGCTTGGATATTCAAAACAATGATTTTATTGATAATCCTCTCCATGTGGAAGTGGAGAAGAATCATGCCTCCACAAGCCATGCATGTCGTAAGAGGTGACTAAACTGTTGGGACCAAGGGGCTTGTAACTCATTCTCCTGTTTAAATTATTAAATGTAAAGGGAAGAAAAACTTTATGCTTTTTTTTTGGGTCCTGCTGCCTCAGTGGGAGATGGCTTGTGTGTTAAAATATATGAATCAATGCATCTTGTCTTTTTCTTGTCTAGTACTACTACTATACTGCTCTTAATAATTCAAGCATCATCATCACTGCACTACCAACATTACTGCATCATCATATTATCAATAATACAATTGGTTTAAAAACTTAACTTGATGTATTTTATGATTCAATATACAAGCCAAATGTATGGAATGTAACTTGCCTACCCAGATTCCAATCAGCATTCACCTGTGAACTACATATCTCTATTATATTTTTACCCCTTTTGATATATACCTATGATGGGTTATGAGAGATTTTCTACTCCTGCAGCCCAGCTCTGGGCCAGGCTTGTCTGGTGCCTGTTTGGTCAACCGGGCTGTTGCTGCTGGTGGCCCACTGGCCAACCCCTAATAAATTTTATTTCCTCAAATTGCCAAAACTTGTTACTGTACCTTGATATCTGATTTAGGTAGAGAGCTTGGATATTCAAAACAATTATTTTATTTGATAATCCTGTCTTCAAACTGTGAAATATTTTTAAAATATAAAAATTTATTTTGACTAAAAAGTTGTGTAAAGCCTTTCTTCCTTTGTTGCTTAATACACACAACTGCTTTCACACATTTCTGAGACAGCAAGTAAGTTTATTTAGGTATAGGTACAGTACTACTACTACCAACAAACTGGCTGTATCCCACCGAAGGCCCAAAATGAAAAACAAAAGTTTCTCTTTTTAACTTTAGTAATGTATACAGGAAACGGGGTTACTAGCCCCTTGCTCCCGGCATTTTAGTTGCTGCTTACAACACGCATGGTTTACGGAGGAGGAATTCTGTTCCACTTCCCCATGGAGATAAGAGGAAATTAACAAGAACAAGAACTAGTATGAATATAGAAGGAAACCCAGAGGGGTGCGTATATATACTCTTGTACATGCACGTGTAGTGTGACCTTAGTGTAAGTAGAAGTAGGAAGACGTACCTGAAATCTTGAGACAGAAAAAAAAAGACACCAGCAATCCTACCATCATGAAAAACAATTACAGGCTTTCATTTCACACTCACTTGGCAGGATGGTAGTACTGTACCTCCATGGGCAGTTGCTGTCTACCAACCTACTACATACATAATTATGAGTTTGGGAGTGTGTGTAAAGGTAGAAAGTTGAAAGTGAACATAGAAAAGATTAAGGTGATGAGAGTATCAAATGATTTAGATAGAGAAAAATTGGATATCAAATTGGGGAGGAGGAGTATGGAAGTAGTAAATGTTTTCAGATATTTTGGAGTTGAGGTGTCAGCGGACGGATTTATGAAGGATGAGGTTAATCATAGAATTGATGAAGGAAAAAAGGAAAGTGGTGCAATGAGGTATATGTGGAGACAAAAAATGTTATCTATGGAGGCAAAGAAGGGAATGTATGAAAGTACAGTAGTACCAACACTCTTATATGAGTGTGAAGCTTGGGTTGTAAAATGCTGCAGCAAGGAGGTGGTTGGAGGCAGAGGAGATGTCCTGTCTAAGGTCAACATTTTTTTTTTTCAACAAGTTGGCCGTCTCCCACCGAGGCAGGGTGACCCAAAAAGAAAGAAAAACCCAAAAAGAAGATACTTTCATCATCATTCAACACTTTCACCACACTCACACATTATCATTGTTTTTGCAGAGGTGCTCAGAATACAACAGTTTAGAAGCATATACGTATAAAGATACACAACATATCCCTCCAAACTGCCAATATCCCAAACCCCTCCTTTAAAGTGCAGGCATTGTACTTCCCATTTCCAGGACTCAAGTCCGACTATACGAAAATAACCGGTTTCCCTGAAATCCCTTCACTAAATATTACCCTGCTCACACTCCAACAGATCGTCAGGTCCCAAGTACCATTCGTCTCCATTCACTCCTATCTAACACGCTCACACACGCTTGCTGGAAGTCCAAGCCCCTCGCCCACAAAACCTCCTTTACCCCCTCTCTCCAACCCTTTCGAGGATGACCCCTACCCCGCCTTCCTTCCCCTCTAGATTTATATGCTTTCCATGTCATTCTACTTTGATCCATTCTCTCTAAATGACCAAACCACCTCAACAACACCTCTTCTGCCCTCTGACTAATACTTTTATTAACTCCACATCTTTTCCTAATTTTCACACTCTGAATTTTCTGCATAATATTTACACCACACATTGCCCTTAGACAGGACATCTCCACTGCCTCCAACCGTCTCCTCGCTGCTGCATTTACCACCCAAGCTTCACACCCATATAAGAGTGTTGGTACTACTATACTTTCATACATTCCCTTTTTTGCCTCCATAGATAACGTTTTTTGACTCCACATATACCTCAACGCACCACTCATCTTTTTTCCCTCATCAATTCTATGATTAACCTCATCCTTCATAAATCCATCCACCGACACATCAACTCCCAAGCATCTGAAAACATTCACTTCTTCCATACTCCTCCTACCCAATTTGATATCCAATTTTTCTTTATCTAAATCATTTGATACCCTCATCACCTTACTTTTTTCTCATCACCTTACTTTTTTCTATGTTCACTTTCAACTTTCTACCTTTACACACATTTCCAAACTCATCCACTAACCTTTGCAATTTTTCTTTAGAATCTCCCATAAGCACAGTATCATCAGCAAAAAGTAACTGTCAATTCCCATTTTGAATTTGATTCCCCATAATTTAATCCCACTCCTCTCCCAAACACCCTAGCATTTACTTCTTTTACAACCCCATCTATAAATATATTAACCCTTTGACTGTTTTCGACGTATAAATACGTCTTACGAGCCAATGTTTCTGACGTATATATACTCAATAATTCTAGCGGCTTCAAATCAAGCGGGAGAAAGCTGGTAGGCCCACATGTGAGAGAATGGGTCTATGTGGTCAGTGTGCACCACATAAAAAAATCCTGCAGCACACATTGCGTAATGAGAAAAAAAAAACCGATAGTTTTTTTGGAATAAAACGCCAACTTTGAGGTGTATTTTCGTATAGTATTTATCGTTGTATTCGCGTTTTCATGGTCTTAGGTGATAAAATGGAAAACATATTACAGAAATAGAGATGATTTTCATTACTTTGACGATGAAAACAACCTTGAAACTGAGCTCAAAGCAGCGGAAATGTTCGATTTTTACCAATGTTCAGGAGTAAATAAATCACACCACACGTCCAATACACGTCAACTGGGGAGTCTAATATTCTTCCACTAGTGCACTCATATTATTTATACCATTTTTACAATAATGCAGTAGTCTGCATAACAGTAAATTTTGTATTTTTTTGTATGAATAAAAAATCAAAATAGAAAGCAATAATAATATAAGAGGGGCCTAGAGATGTGACTAATGAACAGAGCATATGTTATTTTAGTGCCACGAATGTCTACCTTGTTTATTCTGGACCCTATTTTGAAATTGGCTTCTTTTTTAGTTTGCGTGAAATTGGCCAAATTGCCAATTTCTGACCACCATATTGGGTAGTCCAAATTAGTAAATGGGAGGTTTCTTGTACTCATGTGATAGATAAAATGGAGTTCTAAAGAAATAGCTATGAGTTTGGTCAACGGGAACAATGGAATTGGCTGAAAATAGGGCTCAAAGTCGGTGAAATCGCCGATACGCATATGTCGCCGAGACCGCTAAATTCGCGGGAGCATAATTCCATGAGTTTTCGACCAAATTTCGAACTTTTGGTGTCATTACCATCGGGAAAAGATTCTCTATCATTTCATAAGAAAAAAAAAATTTTTTTTTTCAAAAATTGAGCGACATAGAATGACAGTTTCAGAGAGGGGCCTGAAACAGTCAAAGGGTTAAACAACCATGGTGACATTACACATCCCTGTATAAGACCTACTTTTACCAGAAAGTAGTCTCCCTCTCTTCTACACACCCTAACCTGAGCCTCACTATCCTCATAAAAACTCTTTACAGCATTTAGTAACTTACCACCTATTCCATATACTTGCAACATCTGCCACATTGCTCCTCTATCCACTATCATATGCCCTTTCTAAATCCATAAATGCAATAAAAACTTCCCTACCTTTATCTAAATACTGTTCACATATATGCTTCAATGTAAACACTTGATCTACACATCCCCTACCCACTCTGAAACCTTGCTCATCTGCAATTCTACATTCTATCTTACCTCTAATTCTTTCAATTATAACCCTACCGTACTCTTTTCCTGGTATACTCAGTAAACTTATTCCTCTATAATTTTTACAATCTCTTTTGTCCCCTTTCCCTTTATATAAAGGGACTATACAAGCTCTCCGCCAATCCCTAGGTACCTTCCCCTCTTTCATACATTTATTAAACAAAAGTGCCAAACACTCCAACACTATATCCCCCCTGCTTTTAACATTTCTGTCATGATCCCATCAGTTCCAGCTGCTTTACCCCCTTTCATTCTACGTAATGCCTCACGTACCTCCCCCCACACTTACATTCTGATCATCTTCACTCCTAAAAGATGGTATACCTCCCTGACCAGTGCATGAAATTACCGCCTCCCTTTCTTCCTTACCATTTAAAAGTGCCTCAAAATATTCTCGCCATTTACCTAATACTTCCATCTCCCCATCTACTAACTCCCCTACTCTGTTTTTAACTGACAAATCCATACTTTCCCTAGGCTTTCTTAACTTGTTTAACTCACTCCAAAATTTTTTCTTATTTTCATTAAAATTTCTTGACAGTGCCTCTCCCACTCTATCATCTGCTCTCCTTTTGCACTCTCTCAACACTCTCTTCACCTTTCGTTTACTCTCCATATACTCTGCTCTTCTTGTAACACTTCTGCTTTGTAAAAACCTCTCATAAGCTACCTTTTTCTCTTTTATCACACCCTTTACTTCATCATTCCAACAATCACTCCTCTTTCCTCCTGCCCCCACCCTCCTAAAACCACAAACTTCTGCCCCACATTCTAATACATGTACTGCATTTTTAAAACTATTCCAACCCTCTTCAACCCCCCCACTACTCATCTTTGCACTAGCCCACCTTTCTGCCAATAGTTGCTTATAACTCACCCGAACTTCCTCCTCCCTTAGTTTATACACATTCACCTCCCTCTTACTTCTTGTTGCCACCTTCCTCTTTTCCCATCTACCTCTTGCTCTAACTGTAGCTACAACTAAATAATGATCCGATATATCAGTTGCCCCTCTATAAACATGTACATCCTGGAGCCTACCCATCAACCTTTTATCCATTATGCATTGAGGTATATGTGGAGACAAAAAACGTTATCTATGGAGGCAAAGAAGGGAATGTATGAAAGTACAGTAGTACCAACACTCTTATATGGGTGTGAAGCTTGGGTTGTAAATGCTGCAGCAAGGAGGTGGTTGGAGGCAGAGGAGATGTCCTGTCTAAGGTCAACATGTGGTATGAATATTATGCAGAAAATCGGAGTGTGGAAATTATTAAAAGGTGTGGAGTTAATAAAAGTATTAGTCAGAGGGCTGAAGAGGGGTTGTTGAAGTGGTTTGGTCATTTAGAGAATGGATCAACATTGAATGACATGGAGAGCGTATAAATCTGTACGGTAAGGAAGGCGGGGTAGGGGTCGTCCTCGAAAAGGTTGGAGGGAGGGGGTAAAGGAGGTTTTGTGGGCGAGGGGCCTGGGCTTCCAGCAAGCGTGCGTGAGCGTGTTAGATAGGAGTGAATGGAGATGAATGGTATTTGGGGCCTGATGAGCTGTTGGAGTGTGAGCAGGGTAATATTTAGTGAAGGGATTCAGGGAAACTGGTTATTTTTATATAGCCGGACTCGAGTCCTGGTAATGGGAAGTACAATGCCTGCACTTTAAAGGAGGGGTTTGGGATATTGGCAGTTTGGAGGGATATGTTGTGTATCTTTATACGTATATGCTTTTAAACTGTTGTATTCTGAGCACCTCTGCAAAAAACAGTGATTATGTGCAAGTGAGGTGAAAGTGTTGAATGATGATGAAAGTATTTTCTTTTTGGGGATTTTTTCTTTCTTTTTTGGGTCACCCTGCCTCGGTGGGAGACGGCCGACTTGTTAAAAAAAAAAAAAAAGCTGAAGGACAATGCCCTCATAAAGGCAACGTCAGGTGTTGCAGCATGCTACATATTAGAATATTTAAATTCCTTTTATGGGAAATATCTGTACAATTTTGCATTATTATACACCATAATTGTCATGTTACTGTCACAAGTGTGTCTGTTTACACTCATTTGCATAAGCACACATACAAGTACAGTGGACCCTCGACCAACGATATTAATCCATTCCTGAGAGCTCATCGTTAATCAAAATTATCGTTAGTCGAGTTAATTTTCCCCATAAGAAATAATGGAAATCAAATTAATCCGTGCAAGACACCCAAATGTATTGAAAAATTTTTTTTTTACCACATGAAATATTAATTTTAATACACACAAACTGAAGAAGACATGTACAATTACATGACACTTACCTTTATTGAAGATCTGGTGATGATTGATGGGATGGGAGGAGGGGAGACTGTGGATGGTGTTAGTGTTTAGAAGGGGAATCTCCTTCCATTAGGACTCGAGGTGTCAAGTTCTTTTCCGGGGTTACTTCCCTTCTTTTAATGCCACTAGGACCAGCTTGAGAGTCACTGGACCTCTGTCGCACAACATATCTTTCCACAGAGACCTGTACCTCCCGTTCCTTTATGACGTTCCTAAAGTGTTTGACAACATTGTCAGTGTCACAATTAAACACTTGTTCACTTTTCAATTCTTCACTGTCTATGTACTCCTTTAATTCCTGCACATATTTTTCAGCTGCTTTTTGGTCCAAACTGGCAGCCTCACCATGCCTTATCACACTATGTATGCCACTACGATTCTTAAATCCCTCAAACCAACCTTTGCTGGCCTTAAATTCACTCACATCACCACTAGTTGCAGGCATTTTTCTAATTAAATCCTCATGCAACTTCCTAGCCTTTTCACATATGATCGCTTGAGAGATGCTATCTCCTGCTATCTGTTTTTCGTTTATCCACACCAATAACAGCCTCTCAACATCTTCTATCACTTGTGATCTCAGTTTCGAAAACATAGTTGCACCTTTGGCAAGAACAGCTTCTTTGATTGCCATTTTCTTGGCCACAATAGCAGCGATGGTTGACTGGGGTTTTGTGTACAACCTGGCCAGCTCGGAGACACGCACTCCACTTTCATACTTAGCAATGATCTCTTTCTTCATATCCATAGTAATTCTCACCCTTTTTGCTGTAGGGTTGGTACTAGAAGATTTCTTGGGGCCCATGGTGACTTATTTTGCAGGTGCAATCACTAAAAACACTGTGATAATATGAAATGTTCTGATTGTATATTTGGATGGGACCGCGATGGCTGGCTGGCTTGTAAACACTGGCCACAAGTGGACGCGTCTCAGACGGAACGAATCGTGTTGGTCAAGTTTTTTTAGCGCTAGTTGAAGCAAAATTTTTGCGTTAAAATGTATCGCTAGTCGGATTTAACGTTAGACGATGCCATCGTTGGTCGAGAGTCCACTGTACTTCCATATATTTCAGTTTTCTACAGTTCTAACATATGTATACATGCATAACGGACACTGGTAATGTTATTAGAACAGTTGCAGCATATAGAGCTCCTTGAGGCACAGCTGCATACACAGTGGTTTTACATTCCTCACACATACTATGTATCTGTGTGTTTAGCAGGTCATCTTACAGTGTTAGCAAATACATAGCATCCCTTTTGAGCCCATTTCTTGACAGTAGCAAGATGTACTGTTGGAAAAGGATTACCATGGCTCAAATGAGATGGTATTTGGTCATTAGTATGGTGACAGAGGAGTTGGTCTGGAGTTGTAACCTTGTATTTCTGCATTATTTGTCTGATAACAGACAATGGGAAGTTGGCTTGTATCTGTTGTTTCCAGTCTTGACCTGATATATATTGCAGGCATTCAGCATAGCACTGTCCACAAGATAAACATAGTTTATTCACCATTTGCAACTATTTCTCACATAATCAACACATCCAATCCTCATGTCACAATAGTCAACCAAATGCATGTTACTCGTGTAATCTATGATGTTAGTTGATTTAATAATGGATTTATTTGTTTCCTTGTTCACCTTTCTTATTTTATTTGGATGGATTTTTGTAAGCACTGTCACATCACATTTGTCATGTCACTGTTATATCATGATGCCACTGGCCTAAAACACCTGCATTTCACCTCCACCAATGCTAGTGTTGAAACTTCGGCACACGTTTGTGTGTTCAAGACACTATACCACATAGATCTATGATGGTCACTTGCAAGAGCTTGTGTACCAGTTACCAGTGAATAATATATGCCCTTTACCATGATATTGTTCCACAATTTTCCTCACAACACCAGAGATTCTTAACAACTTCCTGGTATTTTCCAATGTTTTTCCCTCCTGAGTACACAATCAGATCCAATATCAAGCCACTGTCACAGTCACACAAACCAAACTGGGTACATACAATATTGTTTTAATGATAGTGTGGCTTTGAAAAGGATAAAGACTCATCAATCACAAGGTTTTGGAAATGATTAAAGAACTTATTTTTCAGGTACATAAAAACATTCCTAATTTTGCATGTCATTTCTGTCAGGATTATTTTTGCCTAAAAAGTGTAAGGTATGCAATGACAAGACATATTTGTTGATAAGGATCATTGAATGCTGGAGTGCATATTAGTTGGTCTGTTAACCAACATCTTCAATATTGTGCTTATACACATGTGGCATAAGCACAATTGTGGCAAATACATATGAGCCACAGTAGTGTCTTTCCATTGCTTAAGTCGAGATTGTACTGAAACGTGTGTTTAACACTGCATACTGGAAACAACTTTTTTGCATCGCTATTACTTTCATTAATGGTTCAACGAAATCAAAGAAATTCAGTTCATCTGAGTCCTTGGTCAAGCTACAATTTGGCAAGATTCTGCTATGTATCATAAAACGGTAAAGATTAGGCACAAATGTTGCACCTTCCTGCCAATAGCAGACAGTTTTATGGTGGTTGCTAGATTTGTGGCCTTAGTTGTGCAACTGGTCATTGTGGTGCTAGTGATAGTAGTTGTGTGTAGGGTGGATGCAGCCAATGGTAGTGGGAGTGTGGAATGGGGATCATGGCTTCCTCCTAGGGCTGGCACTGGCACCACCAGTGTCTTGGTCCCAACACCTGATTCATGCTTCACTAGCACTGCCATGGACCACTACCAATGCTAATTTCAGGACCTTCATAACTAGTGATTTACCACAACCCCTGGGATAGCCCCAGACACACTACCAGGCTATGTGCACTGATGTATATGCTGATGCTTCACAGGTGAATATTTATCCTCACAATCACTCATAGCATAGGCAATGACCACAAAGTCAAACTAATCCCCACTGTTGTCATTATTATTACTCACATCAGTGCTCAAACAAGAGAATGTTAGTTGTCACTTATGCTGTGGACACTTCGAGGATGCAATGAGGCCAGAAGTAGAGTTGCAGGTCATCAGGGCTTTCAACACTATTCTCAGCATTTCTCATGCTGCTTTTGATTACTTCCTCTCGAGTCCATAGAACTCCATTCTTGAATATCTAACCTCAGGGTCAAAAGTGTTTTGGTCAAACAATAACGTGTTAATCCATTTAGGAGAAATGGTATCTTGTCAGCTTGCCATAGTGAACTAATAGGGTCTCCCATGAAGCATTGTGCAAGCTGGGATTTTTTGTATGCTGTGCACACCCACAGCAATGACCCATTTTCTCATGCCTTCGCCTACCAGACCTCTCGCACCAAATTTGAAAGCATGCAATTTATATGTAGATCTACGATACCAACACTGACCTCAATTGCACAGATCAACATGACTAACACTTGAAGGGTTTAACACCTCAGTACATACTTGAAAGGATAGACAGAAAAGGACAAAAATCAGAAAAAGCAATGACTAATATCACGTAACATGAGTTACATCCACTACATTTTATCGACATCAACCTG
Source organism: Cherax quadricarinatus (assembly GCF_038502225.1). Classification (NCBI taxonomy): domain Eukaryota; kingdom Metazoa; phylum Arthropoda; class Malacostraca; order Decapoda; family Parastacidae; genus Cherax; species Cherax quadricarinatus. The sequence continues at coordinate 14,924,477 of NC_091364.1, read as the reverse complement.
CTGCCAAGCTAATTTAGCAGTTGCCAATGTAATTTAACAAACTGACAAAAAACTGAACAGGAAGTGCATATAAACAGTAACTACTCTTACTTTCTGGTATATACGGCATGCAGTTTTCCCCCCAAAAATTCTGGGAAGATCACTCTGTGCCTTAATTGTTCAAGGTCTTGAACAAGGGTAGGTGTTGGATTGCTGATAAGCGGTGGTTTCAGTACTGCAGTACAGGTAAACTAAACTCCAAACACTCCTCTAAAAAATTGTCTCCCAGATTTTAGAGTAATTAGTGATTATTATAAATAATAATTTACATATTACTGGTTTGTAATAAGAAAACCAGCTTCAGCAGTTGTAAATATTTGTCAAGTAGCCATCTATAAAGTTTTGGTGGTTGGTGGCAGTGGAGCAGACGACAGACTGCAAAAGCCAGAGCTTGTTGGGATAAGACCGATTTTCTCCATAAAACTGTTTAATTAAGTTATATTATGCTTGTACCACAATGTTAAAAATAAAAGTTTTATCTTGAATGTTTTGATGTTTATCTAGAACCCTCACCCCTCTGACAACGTCATAGTTTGTGCAGTCATATTTGTTTATGCCAGTAGTGATGGGCCTACCGGTCACCTTCGACTCACTGGGTCTAGCAAGTACTGCATTTTTTTTTTTAATTTTCCCAGAACATGCGTGCCACAACTGGGGTGTACCTTATGTGCCAGAAACTATGGTACTTCAACAAGAGATGCATGTATCTAATGAAAAATTCAGAAAATAAGAAAAGTTCCTCTAAACTGTTACAAGATTCACAGTCCTTACCTAAAGCAATAGCTCCCCACCAAGGAAGATCAGCTGTTACATGTAAAAACTCAAGAGAGCTCTGGACGATACCAACTGGGCTCCAGCCCCCTAAACCAAGACTAGCAAAAGTAGGTTCACCAAGTGCATTCAGAGCTGGCCCTACAGCTTCAGGAGGTACCGGAGGTGGAAGGATGTATGTTATTGAATCTGCAAAGAAAATATTGCTTGTTACTATACAGCATTTACAAGGACAAGAATAACAGACATTTAAAAAAGCAATGCATATAGCATAACAGCAGTATTCAATACATTTTGACATTTTATCTATCCATCATTTACAATAAGCAATGAGGTACCCAAAACATGAAATAATTTAAGTTGGGTACATCATCTATTCTCACTCAGAATAGAAGAGTTCATGTTTTCAAGTAGTACTCCTAGTAAACTGAAGCTGCACTTGAAAATATAGTTACAGTGTCATGACTGGAACAAATCACCAAAAACCCATCATCATATGGTTTCTCTCCCAAGTGTGGCTTTTTGGTGAATCTGCAGAATGTTATACAGTAAACTGATTTTTATTCATTTCACCAAAATTCTTTGAATACTATACACTCATTATGCAGTTGTCCTCACAACACCATCTGGAACATCCTCTCCTTTCAGGAGCTAATTCACAACCTAAGTCCACATTTTCAAGTGTTTGCCAACTTCATGTAAATTACTGTAATATAGAATATATCTCCATTACTCATTGACAATCATGCAACACAGCCATACCATCAAGAGATTCTTCTTTACTTTCTTTAGCACACTGGCCATTTTCCACCAAGGCAGTGTGACCCACAAAGAAAGAAAAGCCCAAAAAGAAAGAAAAACCCAAAAAGAAGCAAAAAAAACTTTCAATATCATTCAACACTTTCACCATCAATCATACATAATCATTGTCTTTGCCGAGGCACCCAGATATGACAGTTTAGATAAACACTCCAAACTGCCAATATCCCAAACCCCTCCGTTAAAGTGAAGGCACTGTACTTCCCATTTCCAGGATACAAGTCCGGCTAACCAGTTTCCATGAACCCCTTCACAAAATATTACCCTGCTCACACTCCAACAGCTCATCGGGTCCCAAAAACCATTCATCTCCATTCACTCCTAACACGCTCATGCACTCTTGCTGGAAGTCCAAGCCCCTCGCCCACAAAACCTCCTTTACCCCCTCCCTCCAACCTTTTTGAAGATGACCCCTACCCTGCCTTCCTTTCCCTACAGATTTATATGCTCTCCAAATCATTCTACTTTGTTCCATACCAAACCACCTCAACAGCCCCTCATCACCCCTCTGACTAATACTTTTAGTAACTCCACACCTCCTCCTAATTTCCACACTACAAATTCTCTGCATAGTGTTTACACCACACATTGCCCTTAGACAGGACATCTCCACTGCCTCCAGCCACCTCCTCGCTGCAACACTTACAACCAAAGCTTCACACCCATATAAGAGTGTTGGTACCATTATACTTTCACACATTCCCTTCTTTGCCTCCATGGATAATGTTTCTTGTCTCCACAGATATCTTATTGCACCACTCACCTTTTTTCCTTCATCAATTCTATGGTTAACCTCATCCTTCATAAACCAATCTGCTGACACTTCAACTCCCAAATATCTGAAGACATTCACTTCAAGTCTGGCAGGCCGGACTTGAGTCCTGGAGATGGGAAGTACAGTGCCTGCACTCTGAAGGAGGGGTGTTAATGTTGCAGTTTAAAAACTGTAGTGTAAAGCACCCTTCTGGCAAGACAGTGATGGAGTGAATGATGGTGAAAGTTTTTCTTTTTCGGGCCACCCTGCCTTGGTGGGAATCGGCCAGTGTGGTGATAAAAAAAATAATAAATTCACTTCTTAAATACTCCCTCTCTCCAATGTGATATCCAATGTGATACACTCACCACCTTACTCTTATCCATGATCACCTTCACCTTTCTACCTTTACACACCCTCCCAAACTTGTCCACTAACCTTTGCAACTTTTCTTTTTAATCTCCCAAAAGCACAGTATCATCAGCATAAAGTAACTGTGTCAACTCCCATTTTGTATTTGATTCCCCATAATTCAATCCCACCCCTCTCCCCAACACCCTAGAATTTACTTCTTTTACAACCTCATTTATAAATATATTAAACAAGCATGGTGACATTACACATCCCTGTCTAAGACCTACTCTTAATGGGAAGTAATCTCCCTCTCTCCTATACACCCTAACCTTAGCCTCACTATCCTCATAGAAATTCTTTACAGCATTTAGTAACTTACTATCTATTCCATACACTTGCAACATCTGCCACATTGCTCCCCTATCCACTCTATCACATGCCTTTTGTAAGTCCATAAATGCAATGAAAACTTCTCTACCTTTATCTAAATACTGCTCACATATATGCTTCAATGTAAACACTTAATCTACACATCCCTTACCCACTCTAAAACCTCCTTGCTCATCTACAATCCTGCTCTCTGTCTTTCCTCTAATTCTTTCAATAATAACCCTACAATACACTTTACCTGTTATACTCAGTAAACTTATTCCCCTATAATTTTTACATTCTCCATTGTCCCCCTTCCTCTTATATAAAGGAACTATACATTCTCTCTGCCAATCCCTAGGTACCTTCCCTTCTTTCATAAATTTCTCAAACAAAAATACCAACCACTCCAACATTATATCCCCCCTTCCCCTGCTTTTAACATTTCTGTCACGATCCCGACAGTTCCAGCTGCTTTATCCTCTTTCATTCTACGTAATGTTTCATGCACCTCCCCCAAACTCACATCCTGCTCTTCTTCACTCTTAAAAGATGTTATACCTCTTTGACCAGTGCATGAGATTACTGCCTCCCTTTCTTCATCAACATTTAAAAGTTCCTCAAAATATTCCCACTATCTACCCAATACCTCCAGCTCCCAATCTACTAACTCCCCTAATCTGTTTTTACTGACAAATCCATTCAATCCCTAGGGTTTCTTAACCTGTTTATCTCACTCCAAAATTTTTTCTTCTCAGCAAAATTTGTTGACAGTGCCTCTCCCACTCTATCATTTGCACTCTCTCACCACTCTCTCCACCTTTCCTTTACTCTCCACATACACTGCCCTTCTTGTATCACTTCTTTGTAAAAACCTCTCATAAGCTACCTATTTCTCTTTTATCACACCCTTTGTGTATCTGGTCAGGATACATAAACAAAGTAACTCACTGTGACAGATACTTAGCCACCTACAAAATGCTGCATATTTTGCCCAAGTTCTCATCCAGATACAACTGTACATTTTTTTTTTTTTTTTTTTTTGCAATCAATGGATAGTATGGAAGATGAAATAGATGAGAATTGGTTTGGCCACTGGAATTGGCCTAAAATAGGCCTTAAAGTGGGCAAAATTGCTATTGTGTAAAATGCTCTCTGACCAAATCTGAGTTTCTTTCCATCAAATTTTGCATTTTTGGTGCCATCACCTTTAAGATTTTTATTTTAACAAATTACATGGTTGTACAGAGGAATATAATAGCTGGGTGTACATACCAAAAGCCTCTTTGTATGCAGAGCATTTCAGGCAAACTTAAAGATTAACTTAAGAATACTAAGTCTAGCAGAGAATTATTTCACTATTGAATTAGTTAATAAAGATTACAGTATTACAATGTAACAATTTAAAACAATTTACAATATGATGTACTACAATTTAGTACTATTTAAACAATGAAATTTGCTATTACAATGGAACAATTTACATTATGATGTACTGTATGTATTACAATCTACTACTATTTAAAACTATTTAAAAGATTCTCCTGTTCCTATAGTTATAAAAAGATAATCATAAATACAGGCCCTGCTCATATAGCAAGTTAGGTTCCGGGCTACTGCTGTAAAGTGAAAATCGCTATAGAGTGAAACTTAGTCTTTTTTTTTTTTTTTTTACTTTCAAATGCATATACAGAAGCATGACATGTTCACACTCTCATATTGAGCAACAGAGTTAGACCTAAAAAGGGCATATACAGTACACACATTACTTACATTAAAACATTTTCATCCTTAGCTTATTGCAAATGGTGAATATATTTACTGTAGGAAGGTTGATTAAATGAAGAATGGGTATAAATGAAAACCACTGCATTAGCAAAATGCTGTAAAGAAGGGCTCCCCTGCAGTGTCATATTTTACCATTTGAATTTTTTTTTTTAAATAACTTGTCAACTAACCTATGGTGTTCTGTGATGCTGCAACACTTTCACCAGCATCTGCTACTGACTGAAAAGCAGCTGCTGAGGTATCATCAGTGACAGAGTTAACAGGGGCTGCTGTATTATATACAGAATAAGTAGTTGCATCCAATGAATCTGCCTTTACACCATTAGAATCAACAATTTCTTCATCAGGGAGAGGAGATGCTGCCTTCACAAAGAATATCTGAAAAGAACAAGATAATTATGAATACAGCCTCTCCTCACTTAACGACTGAGTTCTGTTCCTAAGACCACGTTGTTAAATGAATTCGTCGCTAAGTGAGAAGCATACTATAATGGTAGCGAGTGTGTCAACCATTGTTTAACCCTTTCAGGGTCGACAGGCCCTCTCAGAGACTATCAACTATCCAGTACAGTGGTCAGAATTTAGCAATTTTGCCAATTTCACACAAATTTCAAAAGATGCCAGTTTCCGAATAGGGTCCAGAATAAACAAGAAAGACATTCCTGGCACTAAAATAACATTTCCTCTGTTCATTAGTCACATCCCCATGCCCCTCTTACATTCTTTTGCTTTCCACTTTGAATTTTTATTCTCACAAAAAAATAGAAGATTTACTGTTATGCAGACTACTGCATTGGTGTAGAAATGGTATAAATATTATCAGCGCACTTGTGAAAGAATATTAGACTCACCAGTTGACGTGTATTGGACGCATAGCATGATTTGTTTACTTTTGAGCTTTGGTAAAAATCGAACATTTCTGCTACTTTGAGCGCAATTTCAAGGTAGTTTACTTTGTAAAACCAATCAAAATCATCTCAATTTTTGTAATATGTCTTCCATTCTATAAAATGAGACGAGGAAAACTAGAATACAACAATAAATACCATACAAAAATACAGTGGACCCCCGGTTTACGATCAGCTCCCAATGTGACCCATTATGTAAGTGTATTTATGTAAGTGCATTTGTATTTGTATGTTTGGGGGTCTGAAATGGACTAATCTAATTCACAATATTCCTTATGGGAACAAATTCGGTCAGTACTGGCACCTGAACATACTTCTGGAATGAAATAATATCGTAAACCGGGGGTTCACTGTACAGTGCAAAGTAGCTGTTTTATTCCAAAAACAAGGTCAGTTTTTTTTTTCTCATTACGCACTGTATGCTGCAGGTTTTTTTTTTATACTGCACACACTGACCACATAGACCCATTCTTTCATATGTAGGCCTACCAGCTTTCTCTCACTAGATTTGAGGGTGCTAGAATTTAGGCGTATTAGTACATCAAAAACCTTGGTGCGTAAGCCGTACTAGTACGGCCGAAACCCTGAAAGGGTTAAATGTCATCTTTGCACCATTTATAACATTTCTGGTGTATTTTTAAATGTTTATACAGTAGTGTACTGTATATTGAAATAAACAGAATAGAGGAAATCAGCTCTAATATGCATTATTTAGGTATTAACACTGGTCAGAGAGCCCATCGTAAGTCCGAGGCATCGGTAAACGAGTACATCGCAGAGAGAGGAGAAGCTGTACAGTAAAAGCGTACCTCGTTATTATAGAGCTCACTTTTGAGAACTTCGCTAATACGGTGCTTTTCAATTACAGTAGGGCCTCGGTTTACAGCGATTTGCTAAAACAGCTATTTCAAGTTATAAATAAAAATTTGTTTATAAAGCTCTTGATTCGCTATCATGGCCCAAAGCTCTTGGCTGGAGTCATTTTCTTTCTCTCAGTCTGCTTACATCCTTACGTCTCTTTTGATTCAGTCTGGAAACTTTCCAAGGTTTCAATACCTCCCATATAAGTGAATTTAGTTTCCGCAGCTTCAGTTATTCAGAGTTTACCGGTGGCCCAAAAATAAGCCTTAATTTTGCTTAATAATGACACCAAAGGACAAAAGTAGTAATCGAGGCACTTGTTTAAAGCCTAAGAAAAGCAGTGAAGTGCTTTCCATCAGTGAATAAGTGATAATTCTCCACTTATTGTGCATAATTTATCAATTAAGCTTTATCACAGGCATGCAGTATAACAAAGAAAACTGGCTTGCATGAATTACAGCACATATGTGGGCAACATTGGTATTTTACATTCTAGCACTGCGGGAGACATAGCAGTATAGTACAGCCCCTCCTCACTTTGCGACGTACAGTAGGGCCCCACTTGTTTGGCATGTTAGGTTCCAGACTACTGCCAGAAAGCAGAACACCATTTTTTTCCACTTATAAATGCAAATAAATGGCATGTAACAAGTTTACACTAGCATATATTATGTTAGCAATAGAACTAGGCATTAAAAACAATAAAAAGTAAAATACACACACAGTACCCCCATTACTTACCTTAAAATATTTGTAGTCTTAATGTAGGGCGAGAGGCGAGTTTAACTTGCATGAAGTCAGGTTTGGGAGGTATGGTAGCCAGCCAGGTTAGCCCACCCCACCCACACGTAATATACTACATTTAATTCAAGCTCCCCAGTGCGATAAAATACATACACAGTACATTCAGTAATTACCTTAAAATATCTGTAGTCTTGATGTAGGGTGAGAGGTGAGTTTTATTTGTATGGTCAGGTTGGAAAGTATGGGTATCCAGGAAGGGCAGCCCTCCCGACCCAACCCCGCCCACACACAATGTAAACAAACCAGATGAACGCGTCTGGCTTTGGTCACTTTACATTGTGTACAAGTTGTCTCCACGTTGATCTAGTAGAATAAATAAAGAGAAACACTCCCATTCTCATGTAACGTTATTTTTAGAAGAAATGACGCCTTGAGTAAAGGCATACTTAGGTACAGGTACACATACGTATAATTATCAGTTATAATAATAATGTAGGGATGTAGTCCGCCTGGGCTACATACCTACACCTACCTACATAGCGGTCCAAAGCCATATTATTACCATCGACATACCATGTTCACTGAGTTTAATCATTTCTAACAACTACCTTTAGATGCCATCATAAACAAAGGGAGAAGTAATGAATAATTCATGCCAAGAATTGTAAACAAAAACGTTATGCATTAACCCTTTGAGGGTCGACAGGCCCTCTCCGAGACTCGTTCTCAGGGTCGGCCAAATTTAAAAAAAAAAATAATTTTTTCTTATGAAAAAATAGAGAATCTTTTCCCAATCATAATGACACCAAAAGTATGAAATTTGATGGAAAACTTACGGAATTATGCTCTCGCGAAGTTAGTGGTCTCGGCGATGTTTACGCATCGGTGATTTTGCCCACTTTGAGCCCCATTTTCGGCCAGTTCCACTGTACTAGTCGACAAAAAACATTAATATTTCGCTAGAACTCCATTTTTTCTATCGAATGAGTGCAAGAAACCACCCATTTACCAATTTCAACTATCTAGTACAGTGGTCAGAATATAGCAATTTTGCCAATTTCACACAAATTTCAAAAGATGCCAATTTCCGAATAGGGTCCAGAATAAACAATAAAGACATTCCTGGCACTAAAATGACATTTCCTCTGTTCATTAGTCACGTCTCAAGGCCCCTCTTACATTCTTTTGCTTTCCACTTCGAATTTTTATTCTCACAAAAAATAGATTTACTGTTATGCAGACTACTGCATTAGTGTAAAAAATGGTATAAATAATATTGGCACACTTGCGAAAGAATATTAGACTCACCAGTTGACGTGTATTGGACGCTTGGCATGATTTGTTTACTTTTGAACTTTGGTAAAAATCAAACCTTTCTGCTACTTTGAGCTCAATTTCAAGGTACTTTTCATTGTAAAACCAGTCAAAATCATCTCAATTTCTGTAATATGTCTTCCATTCTATAAAATGAGACCAAGAAAGCTAGAATACAACAATAAATACCATACAAAAATACAGTGCAAAGTCGCTGCTTTATTCCAAAAAAACGGTCAAAGTTTTTTCTCATTATGCACTGTGTGCTGCAGGATTTTTTTATACTGTGCACACTGACCACATAGACCCATTCTTTCATATGTAGGCCTACCAGCTTTCTCCCACTAGATTTGAGGGCGCTAGAATTTAGGCGTACTAGTACATCAAAAACCCTGGGTCGTAAGCCGTACTAGTACGGCCGAAACCCTCAAAGGGTTAAGGGGAGTGATGCAATGTTTTCCCTCTGCCTGGCTACCACAACTCCATAGTATATAAACAAAATGTTTATATGCTATGTAACATGTTTCTTATACAATTTTGAAGAAAATATCATAGATGGATTAATGAAAATGTCAATATTAATGTAAAATAAGACATTTAATGTGCCCAAGGGTGATTATTATTAGAATTATGTAATGTTTTCCCTCCACCCAGCAACCACACCTCCATAGCATATAAACAGCATGTTTATATGCTATGTAACCTGTTTCTTATATAATTTTCAAGAAAATATCATAGATGAATTAATGAATGTCAATATTGATGTAAAATTAGACATTTTATGTGCCCAAGAGTGATTATTACATAATAGAGAGATGTGCTCATGGAGAATGTAAACAAACCGGATGGCGCGCGCCATATTTGACTGCTTGCGGTATAAAAAGGTTCGGTCATAATTTGAAATCGCCGTATTAGCGGAACGCCGTAAGGTGAAATGCCGAAAAGCGAGGCCTTACTGTACCTGTTTACCGATGCCTCGGACTTACGACGGGCGCTCTGACCAGCATTTATACCTAAATAGTGTATATTAGAGGTGATTTCCTCTATTCTGTTTATTTCAATATACAGTATACTACTGTATAAACATTTAAAAATACACCTACCATCCGACTTACGGCCGAGTTCGGTTCCGAGAAACCGGTCGTAAGTCGAAATGGTCGTAAGTCAAACTTTAATACTGAATATCAACAAAACATTTTTGTAATGACTATTTTATTGTTTTATTTTGGTAATTCATCTTTTACTTTACTTTTTATGTTGTTAGTACTGTGTTTTATACTGTAAGGTTTAGGATAAACACTGTGTACAACACAAATAGTTGTTTATTTCCCAGAAATTTGGCATAAAATACACGGTCGTAAGTCGAGTGGTCGTAAGTCGAGCAGGTCATAAGTCGGATGGTAGGTGTATATCAGAAATGTTATAAATGGTGCAAAGATGACATTAAAACAATATCAAGGATGGCTGACACTAACCCACTACCATTATAGTATGCTCCTCGCTTAGCGACGAATTCATTTAACAACATGGTCTTAGGAATGGAACCCCGTCATTAAGCGAGGAGAGGCTGTACTGTATATGGGTTTATCTTTACATTCTTTCTCTCTTTTTAAGGGTGATGTATGAAGCTGAGTTTGAAATTAAATTAAAGTGTTTTGGGGGCATATTTAGAGTTTAACCCCTAAACTGTCCAAACGCAGATCTACATTTATGTGCGTAGCACTCCTACCTTTATTTTCTCCATTTGAAAGCACATAAAAAAAAAAGTTGATCTACATTCGGAGCAACTATGCGCGTGAACATAGATCTACGTTTGGACAGTTTAAGGGTTAAACTATAAAAATAGGCATTTATAGGCATTTTTTTAACCGTGACCAGAATTCACGGTTTTTCCAAATTCATGGGTGTTCTTGGAACATAACCCTTGCGAATTTGGGAGGACTACTGTAATGTACATTAGAGCTGATTTTCTGTATGTATTCTGTTTATTACAGTATACAGTACACTCCTGTATAAACATTTAAAAAATACTTAGAATGTTATAAATGGTGCAAAGGTGATATTAAAAAATATCTAAAGACGGGCGACACAGACTCACTACAGTACATTATGCTCTTCGCTTAACAACCAATTTGCTCACCAATCTACTCTTAGGAATGAAACCCCGTTGTTAAGTGAGGAGAGGCTGTATTACACTTGCCTACCATTTTGAATTTTTGGTCAAACAAAAATAGATTTATTCTATAACCAAGAAAGATTGGCCATGGTGTATAGAGTCCAAAAAATTGAATCAGACCTATTAAAAAACCATGAAACAGACTGGAAGCTGAAGGAGAACTTACCCACCCTCAGGAATACACAATGGCAAAAATCAAATATTTCTGCTACTTTGAACTTAATTTCAAGCTGCTATCGGTCCTAAAACCAATCAAAATAATCTTTATTTCAGTAGCATGTTTTCCACTATCAAATGTTACCAAGAAATAGCCAATAAAACAAAAACCATCTGAAAAAACACCTCAAAATCACTATTTTAAACCATCTACATGGTCAACGTTTTGTTTTTCCCATCATGCACCATACGGGGCAGGATTTTTTTTTATACTATGCACATTCGCCACACACCCAATTACTGACAATTTTTCTATCAGCCTTCTGTTTTATTGATTCGACGAAGGAAGCTGCCCATTCAACTATCAGAACTATCCAATGAAGTGCACAGAATTCAGTAATTTGGCCAGTTTACATAAAAGTAAAAAAAAAATTAAAAAGTCCAAAATAAACACTGTACGCATTTCAGCCACTAAAGCAACCTGTCCTCTGTTCACTAATATCACAGAAAACCCAAAGTTTTACCCTATATTTTGCTTAATAAAACATAACCATGAATGATCAATAAATACAAAGGCACAATACCATGGCTGGAACAACATACAAATAATTACCCTCACATAGACAAACTTATAACATTTCATAAGTAACAAAAAGGCACAATACCGTGACTGGAACGATACACAAATAACCCGCACATAAAAGAGAGAAGCTTACGACGACGTTTCGGTCCGACTTGGACCATTGACAAAGTCACACTAACAGAGGTGGAGCAGGACGGTTATATAAAGGCAGGAAGAGGTGGAGGTGGTGGTAGTAGTATTATTAGTATAAGTAGTATTAGTAGTAGTAGTAGTAGTAGTAGTAGTAGTAGTAGTAGTAGTAGTAGTAGTAGTAGTAGTAGTAGTAGTAGTAGTAGTAGTAATAGTAGTAGTAATAGTAATAGTAATAGTAATAGTAGTAGTAGTAGTACAAGAACTGTATATAATACCGACAAGATGAAATTTAGACACATGCACAACACCCGGGCATCCCCATCGTAGACGTTTCGCCATCCAGCCAGCCACTGGATGGCGAAATGTCCACAACAAAGACAACCAGACGCCGCACATGTGTCTTAATTTCATCAGTAGTTGTAGTAGTAGTAGAAGAAGAAGAGGTAGTAGTAGTGGTAGTGGTAGAAGTGGGAAATAAGGATGACGAGCAAGTCAAAAACAAAAACAAAGGAAGGGGAGCACTGCAAGAGAGCTAGATGCCCACAGAGGGAGAGCAAACGCACTAACCACACTGAAATTTAGTCATAAGTTTCGGTCTATATGTGGCTTATGTATGATTGATGATTTGGCCACTTTCAGTCTGAAAATGACTAAAATAATTTGCATTTCACTAGCATGTCTTTCACTCTATTAAATGTCACCAAGAAGCAGCCAATAAAGCCATAAAACCACCTTAGAAACCAGCTCAGTCGATATTTTAACCCAAACACAGGGTCAAAGATTTGCTGTTCCCATTATGCACTGCATGGAGCAGGATCTTTTTATGCAGTGCACACAAACTGCACACACATTTTCTCATGTCTGGCTCAAATTTACCAATCACAGCATATCTGAGGGCAGGATGATAAAGATTTACATGAGCAACACACTGGTATCAATGATGTAGATGTACATGGGAAACCATGAAAGAGTTAATGGAAATGCATGCAACTAATGGAAATGAATTCTGCTTCAGTATCAATTACTGGTAATGGCATGTTACTATTGGAAATAAAAATGTAAATTTAAATAGCAGACTATTGAACATGAGAGCTATGATTGTGTGACTCGAGGGTTTGATGTACAGTATCCTACATACGTATATTTTCATCATGGACATTTTGGATTCCTGTAAATTCTGCAAAATACTACAAGCTGCCATGAATTTTAGATTTAAAGGAGAAAAATCTGTGACCAGACAGCTGGAAAAAGTGGACAAAGTTCACTGAATCAAGAACTGTCCATTATCGTTATGTTCTGCTTGATAAAATTATTTTGGATTAAATGGATAATACTGTATTCCCAAACTCTCAAGCTGTCCATTACTGTTACATAGGCATGCAATCTCATAATTCAAAATTAACTGAGAACTGGCATTAGTGGATGCTTCCTCTTCCCTATTAGTTCGCTGAATCAAGATTTCACTGCATCTGCAAAATAACATTGGACAACCAATAATTCAAGGTATGCCAAATAATTGACAGAGATGGCTACTGGTGGAAAAATGAGGTTTATCAAGCGCAATACGTACATTTATTCAATTACAAAAAAATCTTTGTTCTTTTTGTGAGCCTAGCCAAAGATCAGGCTCTGGGAGTAAAATAACTCTCAGAGCTCATCAAAGGTATACCAAAGGTTGTAGGCCAGTAATTTACCTTATGTAATATACTGCTGGCTGAGCTGTTATGACGGAGGCTGGTTCTGCTTAGTTGTGATGGCAGTTGAAGTACAGTTAATTGTCCCACCAATAGCTTTGATGAACCTCCACAGTGTGTCCATCTGCTTCTTTGAGATGTTGCACCAGAATGATAACTTGACGTAGGAAACCAGTAACCAACCTGTGAAACATTCACTTTATCAACAATCAAAAACTTTGTACCCAATAATTTCTAGAACTCAAAGGCATGATATGGCATACTGTATTTAACTAAACATTAAATGTTTGCATTAACCAAAATAAAACACAAAATACACCTGATGCAATATCTAAGACTTCACAAGTCCTCTAATATTAATTATACTGAAGTGTATGAGATACAGTAGGCGAGAGTAGGTAAAGTAAAATAATGAGTATAAGCTTAAGTTAATGAACAACTGTAATACATGTATATATATGTACAGTAGACCCTCATTTTTCGTAAACACTGTTAGTCGTAATTTTCGAAAACCATAACATTTTTTCGTCAAAATATTGACTCGTGAATTGTCTTTCGACTCGCAAATAGTCGTTCGTCCCAGACGTGTATGTAGGGCCCTGAGCGGCCCCACACACTATTCACAGTTAGTGTGCCATTGTTTATCAGCAGCTGAGGATGATCCAACGCGTTCATACAATACTTTACGTAATATTCCATTCGTTTTAGTGCTTGCAACTGCTAAATAAGCCACCATGGCCCCAAAGAAAGCTCCTGGTGCCAGGCCTTTGGTAAAGAAGGTGAGAAACACGATAGAATTCAAGAAAAAACTCATAGCAAAGTACCAAAGTGGAGGAGGAAGAGAGAGAGGGGAGAATGTACCTTCTTCAGTGATTCTACAATACTAAAGCAGCACGAGTCGATAAAGGCCACAGCGCCAGCTAGCAATAAAGTGTAGCATTAACAGTGTAGCAAGTTAAACAAACCATACCAAGGGTGGGGTTTGAACCCGCAGTCAGATTCATCTGTAAAAACTTGCATTTGTGGTCACAGTGGTGCCCATGCTAACCTTCCTATGGTGTAGAAATATATCTAGATGGATAAATCTTATTGAAGCTAGCTGGCCCAGTGGCTAATGCGACGGTCTGGATCTCAGACTCTCTGACCGAGGGTTCAAACCCAACTTGTGGTATGGTTTGTTTGCAATCGTGTCATTACGATTTCATGAGTGAAGTAAGTTAAGCAATTAATCGATAGAAAAAGGACAGCACGAGCCTAACTCTTCCAATGTTGTTGGAGTTATATAGGGGTACTGACAACACCGCCACCTCCACCACTAATATGTATGGCTTATGCTCTCAGTGGCCCTCATACACCTAACAACAAAACACACCACCACTTGTGATGTACTTAATGACATTTTTTATTCATTCTAGAGTATATACGTGTATCATGTTTGTATGTTATTAATATTGTTTATTATATCATATTAGATGAACTGTGATGGATAAATGTCATATTTTATTCATACACCAGCAAGTCTTCAATAAAGGTAAGTGTGATGTTATTACTGTTTTATCCTTCATGTCTCATTGTTTTCTGTGTATGTAAATCTACATTTCATGTAAAAAAAAAAAATTTTTTTTAATACTTTTGGTCTGAAACGAATTAATTGGATTTACATTATTTCTTACGGGGAAAATGGTTTCGCAAATCGTCAATTTCATCATTAGTCACACACACCTGGAACGAATTACGAAAAACGAGGGTCCACTGTACACTGAAAATGGGTAAAAAAGTGAAAAATTGAAAGTGGAATAAATGTTAAACAAATACCACCTTAAATATAGGTACTTAACCCTTTCACTAATTCACATACAGTGGACCCCCAGTTAACGATATTTTTTCACTCCAGAAGTATGTTCAGGTGCCAGTACTGACCGAATTTGTTCCCATAAGGAATATTGTGAAGTAGATTAGTCCATTTCAGACCCCCAAACATACACGTACAAACGCACTTACATAAATACATTTACATAATTGGTCGCATTCGGAGGTGATCGTTATGCGGGGGTCCACTGTACTTGTACATTTTTGGCCCCAGGGTCTGTCATGTAGATCTACTTCATGAGCTCAGCTCATTCAGATAAGCTGTCGAGTGGTAAATTTTGGCCTAAGTACAAGAATGAGTCTGTGCAATGAGTGTGCACTGTTTATAAAAATAATTGTACCTTAAGTGGTACACGATGAAAAAAGTTTAAAATAGCAACTTGGAGGGTTTTTTTCTAGGATGGTTTTTATAGTTTCACTAGCTGTTTCCTGTATCAATTCTTAAAAGAGAAGATATACTGTACTACTGAAAGTGAAACGATTTTGGTTGGTTCTAGGACAGGAAGTAGCTCGAAATCTGCAGTAGACTAGCAGAAATATTTTTTCACCAATTTTCCTGAAGACAGGTATGGCCAACATGCTGGTGAAGGTTCTGATTTAAGAAATTAGAGCTACTCTCCCATTTCTCTGATCAAACCTGACTGCTTTCCATTCCCCAGGCACTGTACAACTCTTAAGGCTATAGTGCTTGCCCCTTAATGCAATAATAATGATTAAAAAGTCACAATACTGTGTCTGGAACAGGTCACCAAAAACCTGCACACTGAGAGGAACCTTATGATGACATTTCCATCCTTCTTGGACCAGTGTCAAGTCACAAGTGGAGTGAAGTTGTGACTTACTAATGGTCCAGGATGGACTGTACATTCATCATGAGGTTTCTCTCCTAAGTGTGAGTATTTTTGGTGAAATGTAATCGAAATCTTTGATGCATGTACTGGGCAAGAATCTTGTAGCCCAGTAGCTGGCTCACTCAGTTCATAAACAAGGAGACCTGAAGTTGTACGCTGTATGACGCAAGACATTTTGGGCAGGTTTCCTAACATTTGCTGCCCCTGTTATCTAATTACAAATGGATACCTATTCAACCACTACCACCTTCAAGAATGCCCTGATTTCTGGACTTCCTTTATATACTCTCCATATCCATGCACTATACTTTTCAAATAGGCTTAACATAGATGCTTGTAAGTGAAACAATAGTCTTAACCATGTGGGCTGCGTCCTGGGAAACAACCTACAAGGGACTCGATTGGGAGTACAGTAAGTCCTATTGCTCAACTTTCTTAGGTTATCATGGGATACTAGCCTTCCAGGGGATAATAATCCAAATAAAATCTATGCAGGGGGAAAAACCTAAATAATCTATGCAGGGGGGGGGGAACCTAAATAATCTATGCTAGGCATCAGCCACATTTCTTTCTAAAATTATATTCCATTCCAGACATTTGATACAGACCTTTGATTTCAAGTTTTCCTACTCCAACATCCCAGACCTGGATCAGGTTTGTCTAATGCTTGCCTGGTCAATGAGGCTGTTGCTGCTAGCAGCCCAATACTTCACACATCCATTACAGCCTGGTTGATCTAGCATAAGTCCTTCACCATATTTAATAACTAGCACCTTGACTTCCAGTAGCCCATGTTGACAAAAAACATGATTCTCTATTCTAGATAATTAACCCAGAGGATTAATAACCCAGGATAACCCAACAAAGATACTTGTCATTTGATTGTCTGGTTTATCTCTACTGAGGTCCTTGAATTATCTTCCCAAGAATGCAACCCCACAACTGTCACCTAACAATCAGGTGTCTTGCCCAAGTACAATACCGAAGAATTGATGAATAAGGCATAATGAAAAACACTTGAGCACACACAATACTGGATAACTTTCTTTTTCAGTCAACCCAGATGGTTAGCCACCCGGGATAACCAAAGTCCCACAACAGTCTTCTAACACCCAGGTACCTACTTACTGCTAGGTGAACAATAACAGCAGGGTATAAGGTGAGTAACACCCAGGTACCTACTTACTGCTAGGTGAACAATAACAGCAGGGTATAAGGTGAGTAACACCCAGGTACCTACTTACTGCTAGGTGAACAGGGACAACAGGTCCACCTGGCCGGGGATGAAGCAACGGACCCTCAGTGTGTAAGCTGAGGACACTATCAACTTAGAATGTAATATTTATTATTATTACAGTCATAACTAAGCGCTAAACCCACTAGGGTCATACAGCGCTGCAGTGTAACATTGAAACAGTAAAACACAAAATATCAGTGTCTGCCTCCAACAATAAAACACCGTAAACAACACCGGAACAGTAAAATGGTGCTATAACATGTAATTAACTTCAACTCTACTTGCATTATATGCATTTGCGTGTCCTCTGACAAGGTGCCGAACTCCAGAAGAAGAATTAAGGTAATGTATAAAGCAGCGAGTGCCGGGCGACCCACGTACTGCTGCCGCCATGTTTGTTATGGCACAGCACTACAAGCTTAATTTATTTTTTTATTTTTTATTTATTAACAATTTGAGCACATATACAGAGGTACAAAAAAATACAGATAAGAGCAGCATGCCAAAGCCACTTATACTATGCATAGCATTACGGGCTGGCTTAAAATTAACTTAAGATTAACTAAGCAATGATTACAATGAATAATCCAACGACTACCTGCCTTATTATCACAAGCAAATTGGTATTTCTATTTTGTAAAAAAAAAAATATATATATATACGTGGGTACGTCAAATTAACTTAGAGGATAGGTTTGGTAAACCTCCATTTTATTTATTTATTTATTTATTTATTTGAACATGATACATAGAAGTACAAGGAAATACAGTGGTTAAGTGTAACATACCAAAGTCCCTTGTATGCAGAGCTTAAAATTAACTTAAGATTAACTAAGCAATGATATATTCAGTGGTAAACATTATTGTAAACAAATAACAATTAAGCACAAATGAGTATTTCAAAGACAGGTCATATTGTAATTTACTATGTTGTTGAGCATTCAGTATTATTATTATTATTATAATCAAGGGGGAAGCACTAAACCCATAGGATTATACAGTGCTTGGGGGAGGGATGGAAGGTATTCAGGTTTAACTCAGGGAACTGGAGCACAGATCCAGTTCCCTAGATCAAGAGCCCCTCACCAGCATCAAGGAACCTTCCTTGAGGGGGAGCATTCAGTAGAATGGAGTATTTTGTTAGGTAATGTAATTAAAAATGACAAAGTTTGATTGGGTCACAGGTTAAACATTTATGATACAATTATTCAGTATTTATTTGGTTGTGGGTAAGTGATTTTTAAGAAGAGACTTGAATTTATAAACAGACAGTGTTCCTTTTATATTCACAGGTAGTGAATTCCAGATTTTTGGGCCTTTTATGTGCATTGAGCTTTTGCATAGTGTGAGATGGACACGAGGAATATCAGAGTGATCTGTGCCTTGGGTAATGGTCATGTGTTCTGTTGAGGTTGGTAACGAGACGTTTGAGAGGAGGGTTTATATCCCAGTTAAGTGTTCTATGTATGAAGTAGGTACAATAATAAGTTTGGATGCTTTGTATGGTGAGTAGGTTTAGAGTTTTGAATATAGGTGGAGTGTGCTGCCTGTAGTGGAGTTTATCATCATTTTGACTGAGTAGTTCGTTTGGTGAATTAATGAGACTTGTGCAATATATTTGGGTATCTTTATAATAATAATAATAATAATAATAATAATAATAATAATAATAATAATATATTTTTACTACAGGTACATGTACAAGGTATACAGGCCTAGCTGACATCAATGACATACTACTATACAGAAAGCCCCTTGTTATGCTGAGCATTTCGGGCATATTAGGTCATTGTCCCAGGATGCGACCCACACCAGTCGAATAACTCCCAGGTACCCATTTCACTGATGGGTGAACATAGATAACCGGTGTAAAGAAATACGCCCAATGTTTCTACCCACGCAGACCCTCACTTGCTCTATCTAGGCTGGAATATTGCTGCACACTAACAGCACCTTTCAAGATAGGTGAAACTGCTGACCTAGAAAATGTACAGAGAACCTTCATGGCACGCATACCTGCGATAAAACACCTC
Source organism: Cherax quadricarinatus (assembly GCF_038502225.1). Classification (NCBI taxonomy): domain Eukaryota; kingdom Metazoa; phylum Arthropoda; class Malacostraca; order Decapoda; family Parastacidae; genus Cherax; species Cherax quadricarinatus. The sequence continues at coordinate 14,905,026 of NC_091364.1, read as the reverse complement.
AATTACTGGGAGCGCTTGAAGTTCCTCAACCTGTACTCGCTAGAACGCAGGTAAGTAAGTTTATTCATGTATACACAAATACAGTTACATAGAATTATCATACATAGCAGCATATGTGTAGAGAACCTAGGATAACCCAAAAAAAAGTCAGACAGTGACTTATTTCCATTGGCGGGAGAGATACATGATTGTATACACTTGGAAAAACCTAGGGGGATTAGTACCAAACTTGCACTCGAAAATCACTCCCTAACAAAGCAAAAGACTCGGCAGACGATGCAACATCCCCCCAATGAAAAGCAGGGGTGCCACTAGCACGATACGAGACACAATAAGTGTCAGGGACCCATGACTGTTCAACTGCCTCCCAGCATACATAAGGGGGATTACCAATAGACCCCTGGCTGTCTTCAAGTAGGCACTGGACAAGCACCTAGAGCCTGTACTTGACCAGCCGAGCTGTGGTTCGTACGTTGGATTATGTGCAGCCAGCAGTAACAGCCTGGTTGATCAGGCCCTGATCCACCATGAGGCCTGGTCACAGACCGGGCCGCGGGGGCGGCCCGACCTGATCCTCTAGCTTTTGTACTAATCTTGTGAGGAACTGTGTCGAGGGCCTTCTTGCAGTCCAAGAAAATGCAATCTACCCACCCCTCTCTCTCGTGTTTTACTTCCGTTACCTCGTCATAAAACTCCAGTAGGTTTGTGACAGGATTTGCCTTCCATGAATCCGTGCTGGTTGTCGTTTATAATCTTGTTCCGTTCTAGGTGCTCCACCACTCTCCTGTTAATCTTCTCCATGATTTTGCATACTATATACGTCAATGACACTAGTCTATAGTTTAGTGTCTCGTTTCTGTCTCCTTTCTTAAAAATGGGGACTAAATCTGCCGTCTTCCTTACCTCAGTTTCAATGGATTTGTTGAAAATTGTGGTTAGTGTGAGTGTCAGTATGAGGTGAGTGTTGCTTACCAGGCCACAGGACACGGGTTAGTTTTGCTAATATCTCTGAAGTGAAGGTGATAGTTGTCAGGTTAGTTTGTCTTACTTAAGTAACTAAAGTGAAGATGGGAACATAAAAAGTCCGGGCTGAATGGTACTGCCCTTGATACTGGCCATGTAGTCACAAACTGTAAGGCTGGAGGTGATGTCCTGGTAGTCAGTAAATGTAGGGCTGATAGTGCTGTCCTGGGAGACAGTAATGGTGAAGCTGGAGGTGCTGTCCTGGGAGACAGTAATGGTGAAGCTGGAGGTGCTGTCCTGGGAGACAGTAATGGTGAAGCTGGAGATACTGTCCTGGGAGACAGTAATGGTGAAGCTGGAGGTGCTGTCCTGGGAGACAGTAATGGTGAAGCTGGAGATACTGTCCTGGGAGACAGTAATGGGGAAGCTGGAGGTGCTGTCCTGGGAGACAGTAATGGTGAAGCTGGAGATACTGTCCTGGGAGACAGTAATGGGGAAGCTGGAGGTGCTGTCCTGGGAGACAGAAATGGTGAAGCTGGAGATACTGTCCTGGTAGACAGTAATGGTGAAGCTGGAGATTTTGTCCAGGTAGTCGGGAATTATACGCAGGAAGGAATACATATAAATGACCTCATAGAGGACAGGAGCCATAGTAGGGAAACAAGTGTAGTCAAAGATAAGATAAAACCAATATTGCAAACCAGAAATACCGCAGGAAATAGCAAACAAGAGGACTCCAATAGCAATAGTGAGGATAAATTACCAAAAACAACTGGTGGGAGCTCCATTGTTGGTGCTAGGGAGGATAGGAATAAGACAGGGAAACATGCACCAACAGGGAATACAGTCACAGAAACCCAAGGCAAACGGAAACCAAGCCTGTGCACATACTATGCACTTGGTATCTGCTGGCATGGGAAATCTGGAAAAACAGATGGGACATGCAACTATGACCACCCTAGAAAATGTCATGCCCATATGACAACAGGAAAATGCAAACTCCCTTCCTGTAAGCTTTTTCACCCTGAAATGTGTACCTCTTCAGTACAGGAAAGACTGTGCTATAACTTAAATTGCCAGGCATACCATCTAAAGGGGACAAAAAGATACAAAACATCCAGGCCATGGGAAAACCTGGGTAGCCACAGCCACTCAAGAGGGAGAGGTTTTTTAGTGCCAGGAAGGAAAAAAAACTGGCAGGAAATGGCAGAAATCGTACACCAAATCCAGTCATTCCTGGAGTGGAACCACAGTCGATGGCCTCCACTCCAAACCAACAGATACAGATACTAATGCCGGAAAAAAAATCCCCCCCCAGTACCAACAATACCACCAGTCCGATAACATTCTTCTTTGCAAATATACAGGGTCTAAAGCCAGCAATAAACAACAAAATACCTTTCATCCGTGGACTGCTTGCAGAGGCAAAGGCAATGTTCGCGGCTTTCACTGAGACCCACATAAAGGATCACTTGGACAACGAAATATGGATCCCAGGTTACAACCTATACAGATGTGACAGAGTGAACAGGCAAAAGGGGGGGGTTGGCCTGTACATTGCAGAGTCACTTGTTTGCACAGAACTGCTTAATGCCTCAAATGACGTAGTGGAAGTTTTAGCAGTAAAGGTCGAGAACCAAAACCTAGTCATTGTGGTAGTCTACAAGCCTCCGGATGCAACATCCCAGCAATTCCAGGAACAGCTGTTAAAAATTGACCACTGTCTGGAAAATCTTCCAGCTCCTGCACCCAACATCTTGCTCCTGGGGGATTTCAACTTAAGGCACCTAAAATGGAGGAATATAGCAAATAATATTGTTGCAGTAATAACACCAGGAGGCAGCTCTGATGAAAACTCACACTCACACGAGCTTTTAAATCTCTGCACAAAATTCAATTTAAACCAGCAAATAATAGAGCCTACTAGACTGGAGAATACACTAGACCTCATCTTCACTAACAATGATGATCTGATAAGAAATGTCACCATATCAAAAACAATATACTCAGATCACAACATAATTGAGGTTCAGACATGTATGCGTGGAGCCTCAGACCGACAAAATGAGACTAGTCACGAGGGAGCATTCACCAAATTCAACTTCAATAACAAAAACATAAAGTGGGACCAAGTAAACCAAGTCCTAACCGATATAAGCTGGGAAGATATACTAAGCAACACAGACCCAAACTTATGCCTAGAACAGATTAACTCGGTGGCACTCGATGTATGCACAAGGCTTATTCCTCTAAGAAAAAGGAGGAGTAGATGTAAAATAGAAAGAGACAGGCGCTCCCTTTACAGGCGACGGAAAAGAATAACAGAGCGGCTAAAAGAGGTCAATATATCAGAAATGCGCAGGGAGACACTGGTCAGAGAAATAGCAAGCATCGAACTTAAGCTAAAAGAATCCTTTAGGAGTCAGGAATCGCGGGAAGAACTAAAAGCCATAAATGAAATCGAAAGAAACCCAAAGTATTTCTTCTCCTATGCCAAATCAAAATCGAGAACAACGTCCAGTATTGGGCCCCTACTTAAACAAGATGGGTCCTACACAGATGACAGCAAGGAAATGAGTGAGCTACTCAAGTCCCAATATGACTCAGTTTTTAGCAAGCCGCTAACCAGACTGAGAGTCGAAGATCAAAATGAATTTTTTATGAGAGAGCCACAAAATTTGATTAACACAAGCCTATCCGATGTTATCCTGACGCCAAATGACTTCGAACAGGCGATAAATGACATGCCCATGCACTCTGCCCCAGGGCCAGACTCATGGAACTCTGTGTTCATCAAGAACTGCAAGAAGCCCCTATCACGAGCCTTTTCCATCCTATGGAGAGGGAGCATGGACACGGGGGTCGTCCCTCAGTTACTAAAAACAACAGACATAGCCCCACTCCACAAAGGGGGCAGTAAAGCAACAGCAAAGAACTACAGACCAATAGCACTAACATCCCATATCATAAAAATCTTTGAAAGGGTCCTAAGAAGCAAGATCACCACCCATCTAGAAACCCATCAGTTACACAACCCAGGGCAACATGGGTTTAGAACAGGTCGCTCCTGTCTGTCTCAACTACTGGATCACTACGACAAGGTCCTAAATGCACTAGAAGACAAAAAGAATGCAGATGTAATATATACAGACTTTGCAAAAGCCTTCGACAAGTGTGACCATGGCGTAATAGCGCACAAAATGCGCGCTAAAGGAATAACAGGAAAAGTTGGTCGATGGATCTATAATTTCCTCACTAACAGAACACAGAGAGTAGTCGTCAACAGAGTAAAGTCCGAGGCAGCTACGGTGAAAAGCTCTGTTCCACAAGGCACAGTACTAGCTCCCATCTTGTTCCTCATCCTCATATCCGACATAGACAAGGATGTCAGCCACAGCACCGTGTCTTCCTTTGCAGATGACACCCGAATCTGCATGACAGTGTCTTCCATTGCAGACACTGCAAGGCTCCAGGCGGACATCAACCAAATCTTTCAGTGGGCTGCAGAAAACAATATGAAGTTCAACGATGAGAAATTTCAATTACTCAGATATGGTAAACATGAGGAAATTAAATCTTCATCAGAGTACAAAACAAATTCTGGCCACAAAATAGAGCGAAACACCAACGTCAAAGACCTGGGAGTGATTATGTCGGAGGATCTCACCTTCAAGGACCATAACATTGTATCAATCGCATCTGCTAGAAAAATGACAGGATGGATAATGAGAACCTTCAAAACTAGGGAGGCCAAGCCCATGATGACACTCTTCAGGTCACTTGTTCTATCTAGGCTGGAATATTGCTGCACTCTAACAGCACCTTTCAAGGCAGGTGAAATTGCCGACCTAGAAAATGTACAGAGAACTTTCACGGCGCGCATAACGGAGATAAAACACCTCAATTACTGGGAGCGCTTGAGGTTTCTAAACCTGTATTCCCTGGAACGCAGGAGGGAGAGATACATGATTATATACACCTGGAAAATCCTAGAGGGACTAGTACCGAACTTGCACACGAAAATCACTCACTACGAAAGCAAAAGACTTGGCAGACGATGCACCATCCCCCCAATGAAAAGCAGGGGTGTCACTAGCACGTTAAGAGACCATACAATAAGTGTCAGGGGACCGAGACTGTTCAACTGCCTCCCAGCACACATAAGGGGGATTACCAACAGACCCCTGGCAGTCTTCAAGCTGGCACTGGACAAGCACCTAAAGGCAGTTCCTGATCAGCCGGGCTGTGGCTCGTACGTTGGTTTGCGTGCAGCCAGCAGCAACAGCCTGGTTGATCAGGCGCTGATCCACCAGGAGGCCTGGTCACAGACCGGGCCGCGGGGGCGTTGACCCCCGAAACTCTCTCCAGGTAAACTCCAGGTTGTGAGGTCAAGGAATCTATCCGTGGGGCCCCTGGATATCTCCCTCTTCTCACGTCCCTGAGTTAGTCTCGTCTCTCAGTAACCTCGTTAGTGTACAGCAATATTCCAGCCTAGAGAGAACAAACAATTTGAAGAGAACCATCATGGGCTTGGCATCCCTAATTTTGAAGGTTCTCATTATCCATCCTATCATTTTCCTAGCAGATGTGATAGATACATTGTTGTAATCTTCGAAAGCGAGATTCACTGACATCACTCCTAGGTCCTTCTTATTAACTTTTCGTTCGTTTGTGTAGTTGGAATTTGTATTATACTCCGATACAGTTTTAATTTCCTTGAGTTTTCCAAAACGGAGTATTTGAAATTTGTCTTCGTATTGTTTTCTGCGACCCATTTAAAGATCTGGTTGATGTTTGCTTGGAGATTTGCATTGCCTTCGATGGATGACACTCATACAAATTCGGGTGTCATCCGCAAAAGAGGGCATGGTGACGTGGCTTACATCTCTGTGTCAGATATGAGGAGTTACCGTTTACATTAATTTTGTTAGAGTCGTCCATGGTTCAAATATGGCTTAGACCTTAAACACTTAATTAACACTTGCTTTACACACAAATTATGCAGTGACACACTTATAAAATTAATTATTACAAATTACCTTTAATAAATCCTAGCAAAATTGCTTGGCTTAGCCAACTTATTATAACAATTATAAATCCTAACACTATCTGGGCTTAGCACATTGACTGTAACAATTACAACTCCTAGTCCCAGTTTGGCATAGTAAATTAGCCAATTACAAATCCTCGCATACTGTTTGTTATAAATTTTATAATAAAATGCTCTGGTATATTAATAATTTCCCAGTTATTATATGGATAGTTATCCAATTTCACTGATGTTAAATCAAATAACCACCCACCAAAAAACATCCGAGTTTGAGAGATAAATACGATAACGCAGGTATTGATAATTATATCAGATATATAAATGATAATACCGATAAATATAGTAATATAGAAAATCACACCTGAAGAATTAAAAACTTTGTAATAAAAGTAATCAGATTAACAATGAGTGGCCTCTCCATGGTGGCCTATTTGGAGGAGAGCTTGTTATTGAGTGGATGACGGTACGAGATTGTCTGGGTGGATGACGGTACGTGACTGTTTGGGTGGATGACGGTGCGAGACACTGTGGGTGGATGACGGTGCGAGACTGTCTGGGTGGATGACGGTATGAAATTGTATGAGTGGATGACAGTACGAGACTGTGGATGACGGTACGTGACTGTCTGGGAGGTGACGGTACGAGATTGTCTGGGTGGATGTAATTATAAGACACAGATTTGCGTATATCTTCTTCTATCATTACAACTGTCTGTTTATATGGCTATCAGGACACTTGTGTTCTAATATCAGATAAGAACAGTGCTCCGTTGGCAGACCAGATTTAAGCAGTTAAGGTCCTCTCAAAGGAAAAGCTAATGGCTGTGTTTATAAGATTCCTTGTAAAAAATGCAATAAAGTTTATTACGGTCAAACTGGAAAAGCCTTGAACTAAGATACAACAACATAAACATAGCATTATAACTGGACAAGAGTTAAATGCTCTTTTCGTTTATGTTAGGGATTTTAACCATCTAATTGATTTTCAACAGGCCGAGAAGAATGTATCAAGCTGGTCTATGGTTGAAAGAAATAAAATTGAATCAATCTTCATAAAAATAGTTTTGATTTTAATATAAATATTGGTTTAGGGTTATACAAATTAGATTTATAATTAATAAAATTTGGGAAGAATTTAAGCTGTTTGAAAAGTCCCCGACTATCCCACCAGCATCACACTGGGACGGGTATAATGTCGGATGTAAGGTGATACCTCAGCATTATAAGTCCTCTGCTGTGTTATTATTTTTACATGTCCTTGATAATGTGAGGAAATCATGAAAGCCCTTGGAATTTCACTATTTTTTCACAGTGGTTGTTTAGCACACACACACACACACTACCACACACACTAACACACACACACTAACACACACACACACACACACACACACACACACGTACTCATATACAACAGGCCTAGTGTCTAATCGACATGTGCCTAGGACAAAATGGTGACTAACTAGCACACACTACACACACACACACACACACACTCACTATATATATTAATTCAGACTATTTTTATCTTTATTAGAGTTAGCAAAACGTTATTATTTATTGGGATACTCTAGATTAAATTTACTTATACTATATGTATGCCAAGAAAAGTCAAGTTATTCAAAACTTTTGTATATAGTAATACCACTGTTTTAAAATACTTCTTGAATATTTTTTAAGTAAAAACTAAATCGGACCGAAATGGGAGATCTGTATATTGTTCCAGTCACGGAAATGTGTATTTTTGCTCTTTAGAAAATTATTCTAAGGCATGGGAGTATTTAACAGAATGGTTACTCCTAAAATATTTACAATAACTTCATTTTCTTTGATTAACTGGGAAATTTTTCATGTCAGAAAACGTCAAAGCTCTTTTACATCGGAAACTTTAATGATTATGTTAATACATACAACTTTATTTAAAAAAAACTAATTCTACAGTATATATTTTTACATATGCTCATTTTATCGCAAATTGCCTTAAATATATAATTAGTAGAGTGCCACAATTGTTACACAGTATGATAATTAGACGGAAGCTTAGTTTAATCAAAGAATTTCTAATCAAAATTGGATGAAACTTAGTAATGTTCCGTAGTTTTGTTAATACAATATCAATTTATCGTTACTATTATTATCGTTTTCAATCATTACAGTGTCCATAATGCTGTCACGTTACATAACACTAAAATCAGAATAGTTAATCCAAAATTTCTACGTAACCTCCATTTTTTATCATTTTGACAATTTTTATGGTAGAAAACGATATATTTTTAGTAACTATGATGATTATAGTTTAAAACCTTAAAGGGTGGAGAGGTAAGCCAGCAGAAGGCCTCGGTCAGATGACCAACAGCTCCAGTGGTGGGTCATAATATGACTAAAACCCGTTGTCTGTCAAATCTTACCTTACCCCAATTGAAATTAAAGTCACTGACTTTTTTGGGTTATTTATGTAATCTATACACATGCTGCTATGTATGATAATTTGTGTAACTGTATTTATGTGTACCTATATCTGAATAACCTTATTTACCTATTTAATAACCTAACCTATTATTTCTAATTGTAAAAGAAGATTCTATTTAAAATTTTAGCCCATAAGAGTGATTTATTTCCATCGGGTTCTTCCTGTATCCTCCCCAGGATGCGACCCTGGAGTTTACCTGGAGAGAGTTCCGGGGGTCAACGCCCCCGCGGCCCGGTCTGTGACCAGGCCTCCTGGTGGATCAGAGCCTGATCAACCAGGCTGTTGCTGCTGGCTGCACGCAAACCAACGTACGAGCCACAGCCCGGCTGATCAGGAACTGACTTTAGGTGCTTGTCCAGTGCCAGCTTGAAGACTGCCAGGGATCTGTTGGTAATCCCCCTTATGTGTGCTGGGAGGCAGTTGAACAGTCTCGGGCCCCTGACACTTATTGTATGGTCTCTTAACGTGCTAGTGACACCCCTGCTTTTCATTGGGGGGATGGTGCATCGCTTGCCAAGTCTTTTGCTTTCGTAGTGAGTGATTTTCGTGTGCAAGTTCGGTACTAGTCCCTCTAGGATTTTCCAGGTGTATATAATCATGTATCTCTCCCTCCTGCGTTCCAGGGAATACAGGTTTAGGAACCTCAAGCGCTCCCAGTAACTGAGGTGTTTTATCACCGTTATGCGCGCCGTGAAAGTTCTCTGTACATTTTCTAGGTCGGCAATTTCACCTGCCTTGAAAGGTGCTGTTAGTGTGCAGCAATACTCCAGCCTAGATAGAACAAGTGACCTGAAGAGTGTCATCATGGGCTTGGCCTCCCTAGTTTTGAAGGTTCTCATTATCCATCCTGTCATTTTTCTAGCAGATGCGATTGATACAATGTTATGGTCCTTGAAGGTGAGATCCTCCGACATGATCACTCCCAGGTCTTTGACGTTGGTGTTTCGCTCTATTTTGTGGCCAGAATTTGTTTTGTACTCTGATGAAGATTTAATTTCCTCATGTTTACCATATCTGAGTAATTGAAATTTCTCATCGTTGAACTTCATATTGTTTTCTGCAGCCCACTGAAAGATTTGGTTGATGTCCGCCTGGAGCCTTGCAGTGTCTGCAATGGAAGACACTGTCATGCAGATTCGGGTGTCATCTGCAAAGGAAGACACGGTGCTGTGGCTGACATCCTTGTCTATGTCGGATATGAGGATGAGGAACAAGATGGGAGCGAGTACTGTGCCTTGTGGAACAGAGCTTTTCACCGTAGCTGCCTCGGACTTTACTCTGTTGACGACTACTCTCTGTGTTCTGTTAGTGAGGAAATTATAGATCCATCGACCGACTTTTCCTGTTATTCCTTTAGCACGCATTTTGTGCGCTATTACGCCATGGTCACACTTGTCGAAGGCTTTTGCAAAGTCTGTATATATTACATCTGCATTCTTTTTGTCTTCTAGTGCATTTAGGACCTTGTCGTAGTGATCCAATAGTTGAGACAGACAAGAGCGACCTGTTCTAAACCCATGTTGCCCTGGGTTGTGTAACTGATGGGTTTCTAGATGGGTGGTGATCTTGCTTCTTAGGACCCTTTCAAAGATTTTTATGATATGGGATGTTAGTGCTATTGGTCTGTAGTTCTTTGCTGTTGCTTTACTGCCCCCTTTGTGGAGTGGGGCTATGTCTGTTGTTTTTAGTAACTGTGGGACGACCCCCGTGTCCATGCTTCCTCTCCATAGGATGGAAAAGGCTCGTGATAGGGGCTTCTTGCAGTTCTTGATGAACACAGAGTTCCATGAGTCTGGCCCTGGGGCAGAGTGCATGGGCATGTCATTTATCGCCTGTTCGTAGTCATTTGGCGTCAGGATAACATCGGATAGGCTTGTGTTAATCAAATTTTGTGGCTCTCTCATAAAAAATTCATTTTGATCTTCGACTCTCAGTCTGGTTAGCGGCTTGCTAAAAGCTGAGTCATATTGGGACTTGAGTAGCTCACTCATTTCCTTGCTTGTTTAAGTAGGGGTCCAATACTGGACGTTGTTCTCGATTTTGATTTGGCATAGGAGAAGAAATACTTTGGGTTTCTTTCGATTTCATTTATGGCTTTTAGTTCTTCCCGCGATTCCTGACTCCTAAAGGATTCTTTTAGCTTAAGTTCGATGCTTGCTATTTCTCTGACCAGTGTCTCCCTACGCATTTCAGATATATTGACCTCTTTTAGCCGCTCTGTTATTCTTTTCCGTCGCCTGTAAAGGGAGCGCCTGTCTCCTTCTATTTTACATCTACTCCTCCTTTTTCTTAGAGGAATAAGCCTTGTGCATACATCGAGTGCCACCGAGTTAATCTGTTCTAGGCATAAGTTGGGGTCTGTGTTGCTTAGTATATCTTCCCAGCTTATATCGGTTAGGACTTGGTTTACTTGGTCCCACTTTATGTTTTTGTTATTGAAGTTGAATTTGGTGAATGCTCCCTCGTGACTAGTCTCATTATGTCGGTCTGGGGCTCCACGCATACATGTCTGAACCTCAATTATGTTGTGATCTGAGTATATTGTTTTTGATATGGTGACATTTCTTATCAGATCATCATTGTTAGTGAAGATGAGGTCTAGTGTATTCTCCAGTCTAGTAGGCTCTATTATTTGCTGGTTTAAATTGAATTTTGTGCAGAGATTTAAAAGCTCGTGTGAGTGTGAGTTTTCATCAGAGCTGCCTCCTGGTGTTATTACTGCAACAATGTTATTTGCTATATTCCTCCATTTTAGATGCCTTAAGTTGAAATCCCCCAGGAGCAAGATGTTGGGTGCAGGAGCTGGAAGATTTTCCAGACAGTGGTCAATTTTTAACAGCTGTTCCTGGAATTGCTGGGATGTTGCATCCGGAGGCTTGTAGACTACCACAATGACTAGGTTTTGGTTCTCGACCTTTACTGCTAAAACTTCCACTACATCATTTGAGGCATTAAGCAGTTCTGTGCAAACAAGTGACTCTGCAATGTACAGGCCAACCCCCCCCCCCCTTTTGCCTGTTCACTCTGTCACATCTGTATAGGTTGTAACCTGGGATCCATATTTCGTTGTCCAAGTGATCCTTTATGTGGGTCTCAGTGAAAGCCGCGAACATTGCCTTTGCCTCTGCAAGCAGTCCACGGATGAAAGGTATTTTGTTGTTTGTTGCTGGCTTTAGACCCTGTATATTTGCAAAGAAGAATGTTATCGGACTGGTGGTATTGTTGGTACTGGGGGGGGGGGATTTTTTTTCCGGCATTAGTATCTGTATCTGTTGGTTTGGAGTGGAGGCCATCGACTGTGGTTCCACTCCAGGAATGACTGGATTTGGTGTACGATTTCTGCCATTTCCTGCCAGTTTTTTTTCCTTCCTGGCACTAAAAAAAACTCTCCCTCTTGAGTGGCTGTGGCTACCCAGGTTTTCCCATGGCCTGGATGTTTTGTATCTTTTTGTCCCCTTTAGATGGTATGCCTGGCAATTTAAGTTATAGCACAGTCTTTCCTGTACTGAAGAGGTACACAGTTCAGGGTGAAAAAGCTTACAGGAAGGGAGTTTGCATTTTCCTGTTGTCATATGGGCATGGCATTTTCTAGGGTGGTCATAGTTGCACGTCCCATCTGTTTTTCCAGATTTCCCATGCCAGCAGATACCAAGTGTATAGTATGTGCACAGGCTTGGTTTCCGTTTGCCTTGGGTTTCTGTGACTGTATTCCCTGTTGGTGCATGTTTCCCTGTCTTACTTCTATCCTCCCTAGCACCAACAATGGAGCTCCCACCAGTTGTTTTTGGTAATATATCCTCACTATTGCTAGTGGAGTCCTCTTGTTTGCTATTTCCTGCGGTATTTCTAGTTTGCAATATTGGTTTTATCTTATCTTTGACTACACTTGTTTCCCTACTATGGCTCCTGCCCCCTATGAGGTCATTTATATGTATTCCTTCCTGCGTATAATTCCCGACTACCTGGACAAAATCTCCAGCTTCACCATTACTGTCTCCCAGGACAGCATCTCCAGCTTCACCATTACTGTCTCCCAGGACAGCACCTCCAGCTTCACCATTACTGTCTCCCAGGACAGCACTATCAGCCCCACATTTACTGACTACCAGGACATCACCTCCAGCCTTACAGTTTCTGACTACATGGCCAGTATCAAGGGCAGTACCATTCAGCCCAGACTTTTTATGTTCCCATCTGTTGTAGAAAGCTTCCAGGTTTTCTATGAAAGCAGCTTTGATGTTGTCCTCTTTTAATACCCTTGTGATTTTAGTCCACAGATTTATCTCATTTGGGCATACCCAAAAACACTTCCCTGTTTTAACACTGCTTGTAGCTAGTTCTTGGATATCTGCACAAGGGGCGTGACACCAATTTCCACAAAAATGACAATTTACCCATGTGGAAGCCCGTTTGTTTGACTGACCACAGACTACACACAGCTTCATAATGATTTGAATGGTTGATTTACTGCAATTCTACTAGCAACCTCTTGAATATTCTATTAATAACCTCCTTAAATGAAGCTCTAGCTATTTGTATTTCTGTTTCTAACTGTTTTTGTATATTGGACAGCTTACCGTGCTGATTTATATTTAATGTTTGTGTTTATAAGGGCGCCTACAACCCCATCCGTTTACAGTCTGCTTTATTGTCCAACGAAACCGTTTGAAACCAGTCAAGGGTCCGGACCAGTCAAGGGTTCGGACCAGTCGATCTGATCTGATCAGTGGGTCACTTATTTAAAACATACTGGTCGGTGATTTGAGCTAACACATGAAGGATCTACTGGAAATTATCTACCCGAGTAATATGTGATTTGATTGATACAAAAGTATAACTTGCGTGTTGAAGAAACCGGTGACTGCTGGCAACTCCTACAATGACGAACGGTCGACCTCAACCCTTGTTTATCAATCGCTGTATCTAGCTTTTCTATTTTTTTCCGTCTCCACCACAATAAATGCTATATTATCACTATCTGGAGTTTATCTGGAGAGAGTTCCGGGGGTCAACGCCCCCGCGGCCCGGTCTGTGACCAGGCCTCCTTAGGTCAGTGTCCCAGGATGCGACCCACACCAGTCGACTAACACCCAGGTACCCATTTTACTGATGGGGAACATAGACAACAGGTGGAAAGAAACACGTCCAATGTTTCTACTCTGGCTGGGAATCGAACCCAGGCCCTCACCGTGTGAAGCGAGAGCGTTAACCACCAGGCCACCTGGTGGAAATTTTGGAGGAAGGACGCTTTTTCTGTAGTAATAATTGCTTCTCGTTGTGTATATTGCGACCGCTGGTAACTACAGGTTATATGAAATTCACAGTATACGTCTGGTATTTCAAGAAAAAAGAAACTAATGAAAGTCACTCCGCTCCACTAAGTACCATTATAATAATGGTTAGTTGCTACTACAACACTGTATTCTGCTATTCACTGGTATCACTAGATTATATGCGAGTACACTAGCAAGCCAGGAAGATTATTAAAAACAGCTGACCTGTGGTAAGTTTCTGGCGACTTCTGGCACCTGCCTCTATAGGCTTATCACTTCATTTACAAATTCACCTGTTTTCAAATGACACTTTAGCCTTTATCATCAATATACTAGGGAACCACTGTAGTATACACTATACACTATGTATACTCAATGTTATCAGGGAGACTTTCTTTCCTCTGGCACGAAAAGTTCAATTATTATTATTTTTTCCCACGGGACACAGGCCTGATTCCCCTCTGGCAGTAAACTCTGCTAGGTAGTGCACACTAATTCTCCTTTTTTGACTCAGTATCTGTTTACTGTGGTTGAATAACATGACTTAAAGGTTGTCGACTACATAAAGGTTATTACAGATAAGTGTTACTTGTTCACAATCAGCCAAGAACATTTTAATCTCTAAAGCAGGGATTAAGGTAAGTTCTCGGCATATATATATCTTGTTACTGCTCAGTAAACAGGAGCAGAAGGTGATTGGAGACTTGTTCATCCATTCTGCCTCGGTTGAGTGAATCAAGTTATGAGGTAGAATTATTATTATTATAATCAAAAAAGAAGCGCTAAGCCACAAGGACTATACAGCGATATGAGGTAGAAGACTTCACTCAAGTGGAAATTAGTCTGACAAAAAATGTGTCTACTAAAATTGCTCTAACCATTGCTCCAGTAATTTGTCCCACATTAGATATTCAGGTTAACAAGTTTAGGTAAGGAAGAATATCTATTAATGTAACTTTACTGACTAAGGGAAAATGAGAGAATGAGTATAATATATTGGTAGCATAAGAACATATGTTTTTCTAAATATGAAATAATAAATGAGATTAATATTGTAAATAAGTAGACAAGATAAATTACCTAGATATGTCAACTTAAATTTTGATTTTTCAAGTCTTATTTGATAATAATTATTAAATATATAGTTCACTCACTACGAAAGCAAAAGACTTGGCAGACGATGCACTAGCACGTTAAGAGACCATACAATAAGTGTCAGGGGCCCGAGACTGTTCAACTGCCTCCCAGCACACATAAGGGGGATTACCAACAGACCCCTGGTAGTCTTCAAGCTGGCACTGGACAAGCACCTAAAGTCAGTTCCTGATCAGCCGGGCTGTGGCTCGTACGTTGGTTTGCGTGCAGCCAGCAGCAACAGCCTGGTTGATCAGGCTCTGATCCACCAGGAGGCCTGGTCACAGACCGGGCCGCGGGGGCGTTGACCCCCGGAACTCTCTCCAGGTAAACAACACATCAGTAAGTTGTAATTTTATTTTAATTATATCCAAGGTTCTTCCTGGAGTGTGGATGGAAGGTTTAGTCACGAGTTCTCATGAAAATCCCCAACAAGTTCAATCAACTCCGGGAAAAAAAAGGTTTTCAATATTTTTCAATATTCTATTTTTGCACTTTTATTATATTTTAAAAATTCTCTGCCATCCCACATAAAAAAATCGATTCCTTGCTTTTATGGGTTTTAAATTTCATAAAAATCCATCAATTTCATGTTTAAAAAATTATTTGCAGTGAAAAATTTGCCCGTATACAGAAGACGTAGAAGCATATATTTTGACCGTCATGATTAAACGGCAAACAAAATTTCACACAATTTTACACACAAAAAAAAGTCAGATCTAGTCGGCCTAAATTCCACTCCCCTGGCGACTTTTTTTTTTTTTAGAGATTTAAAGCTATGCCACTGAGAGTTTTGGAAGTTATCCGAGCCATTCCAAAATGCTGGGAATGGGTACAATAAGATAAGATAAGATAAGATTTCGTTCGGATTTTTAACCCCGGAGGGTTAGCCACCCAGGATAACCCAAGAAAGTCAGTGCGTCATCGAGGACTGTCTAACTTATTTCCATTGGGGTCCTTAATCTTGTCCCCCAGGATGCGACCCACACCAGTCGACTAACACCCAGGTACCTATTTGCTGCTAGGTGAACAGGACAACAGGTGTAAGGAAACGTGTCAAATGTTTCCACCCGCCGGGAATCGAACCTGGGCCCTCCGTGTGTGAAGCGGGAGCTTTAGCCACCAGACCACCAGATTGTGATTATAGATCACCTACACATGCCAGTCGTTTCTAAGATATGGTTCTCCTTACCATACACAAGTATTTAAAATTTGAATCCGATCGGATAGGATATTCTTGAGTTATGAGCGAAATAAAAAAAAAATGCAGGAGGATAAATTAAAAACTCAGGTAATCACTTAAAGGTCCTGTTTGAGAAATACCTGGAGTATACCTGGATGTTATAACTGGAGGGTACACCTGGAGTATACCTTGTGGGTATACCTGGAGGGTATACCTGGTGAGTATACCTGGAGTGCATACCTGGTGAGTATACCTGGAGGGCATACCTGGTGAGCATACCTGGAGGGCATACCTGGTGAGCATACCTGGAGGGCATACCTGGAGGGTATACCTGGAGGGTATACCTGGTGAGTATACCTGGAGGGTATACCTGGTAAGTATACCTGGAGGGTATACCTGGTGAGTATACCTGGAGTGTATAACTGGTGAGTATACCTGGTGATTATACCTGGAGGGTATATACCTCATACAATAATTGTAAAGCCTAAAGTTCACATTTCTTGGTTGTCAAAGTTATAAAAAAAAAAAAAAAAAAAAAACTATCCCAGGTTTTGATTATCCCGGAAAGATGTGATATAGTTTAGAAAACCAAAAAGTTGATGAATGAGACACTTGTGCGACATTATTGGCTTCTTCAGTCCAATACACAGAAGAACGGTAGAAGTAGGATTATTATTATAATAAAAAAAAATGTGCTAAACCGCAAGGGCTATACAGCGCTGCAGGGCAGGAAGGAAGCGAGGGCATCAGGTGGAAAAAGGGAGATGGATGAGTAATAGGTTACGGAGAACAGCGGGGCAGTGGATGGTGAAAGGGTAGAGGGCAGCAAGAGATTGAGGTAGAAAGGGCTGAGGGAAGTGCGAAAGGTATCATCATCATGAGTTTGTGAAGTAAATCAGTCGCTGTCAAGAAGTCAATGAGAGAGTCAGGATTAAAGTAGGGTCCATCAGCAAGAAGGGAAGGTAAAGAGAGTAGTAGAGCGGAGACGACGTTAGAGGTAAATTCTGTGTGCTCGTTGATAGAGAGGGCAGTCTAACAGAATGTGGCTAACAGATACTGGAACCTGACACTTCTCACAGAGAGGAACAGGGCACCTCTCCATGAGATACCCATGAGTAAGGCAGGTATGGCCAATGGGAAGACGGGAGAGTGTCATCTTCCAACCTCGACACTGATGACAAGAAGACGGCCAGTTGCCTATACTCGGTTTAATAGACTGAAGTTTGTTACTGTGCAGATTAGACCAACGTTGTTGCCAACGGGTGTGAAGGTGGGTAGCTATTACAGCTAAATAGTCCATAAATGGAACACCTCTATATGAAACTGGTAGGTCACGTACTGCTGACCGCGCAGCAGTGTCTGCCTGTTCATTGCCATGTACGTCAACATGACCAGGGACCCAACAAAAAACAATATCTTTATGCTTTGTAGAGATGCGGCGTAGCCAAAGTTGGATACAGAGAACTAGGGGGTGAGGTGTATGAAATTTTTGTATAGCCTGTAGAGCACTAAGGGAGTCTGAGACAACCACAAATGATGACACAGGCATAGATGCAATACAGAGATGTGCTGCAAGAATGGCATACAATTCAGCAGTAAAAATGCTAGCCGAAGATATTAAATGCCCTCGCACGAAGCTGTCCGGAAACACTGCTGCGAATCCGACGCCGACAGAAGACTTAGAGCCATCTGTGTACACTGCGATTGCCTGAGAAAGAGAGTGGAAGTAGTCAAGAAAAAGAGAGCGGGAAGCTACTGTAGGCTTTCGAGCAAGGGAGTGAGAAAGGACAGACTCGAACAGCTGCAACTTCCCAGGGTGGTAGGGAAAAGTGAGATGCTACATGAACATATAAAGGTGGTAACTGAAGGGAAGACAAGAACTAATGTAGGTGAAGAGAGAAGGGACAGAGCAAACAGGGGCGGCGAACAAATAATGTCTATTAATATCGGTGACCATTCTATAAATGGAAGGATTGCGGAGATCATGAGAACGTACATAGCAACGAAGGCAATGGGCATCATGGCAATTGGACAAGGATGGAACATTCGCTTCTGTAGAGGCTCTCAACAGGGAAAGAGCAAAAAGCACCAAGGCATAAACGTAATCCTTGGTGATGGATGGGGTTAAGGCTGGAGAGAGTAGCAGGAGAGGCCACTGAATAGATCTGGTCACCATAATCGAGTTTCGACAAAATGAGGGCTGAATGTAGGCGAAGGAGAGTTCGACGATCAGCTCCCCATGAAAGATGAGCAAGGGTTTTAAGAAGATTCAACCGGCTGTGACAAGTTGCCTTCAGAGAGGTAATGCGAGGTTTCCAGGATAACCTACGGTCAAAGAGAAGGCCTAGAAATCTGACTGTATCACGTTCAGGGATAAGTGAGCCATAGAGGTATGAAAGGATGATTGGAGATGACAGAGCGTCTAGTTAAAGTAATTTGGTGAGTTTTGGTACTGGAAAATTTAAACCCATGTATGGTGGCCCAATTGGAAACACAGTCGACCGCATGCTGGAGAGAAACTGTAATGAGGTGACAGTCAGCGCCTGCACAGGCAATAGCGAAGTCATCAACATAGATGACCAAATATTGGATGGAAGATTCGAGGCCAAATCATTTATAGCAAGGAGAAAAAGTGTTGTGCTCAGAACACATCCCTGGGGGACACCTTCAGCTTGGATAAAGTCCGGGGAGAGCACATTATTAACCTGAACACGGAAATGTCTGTCAGTTAAAATGTTCTTAAGGATGGTAAATTGCCTCGGAGGCCTAAGGAGTGGGCTTGAACCAAAATATTATACCTCCAAGTTGTGTCATATGCCTTCTCAAGGTCAAAAAATTTGGCAATAACCGAGTGGGTATTTGCAAAGGCATTACAAACATACGTCTTCAAGTGTAGTAAGGGATCTGTGGTAGAACAGCCCTTTCCAAAGCCATATTGACTAGTGGAGAGACTGTTGTGTGTCTCTAAATACCACATTAAATGTCTATTTACCAGACGTTCCATCACTTTGCAAACTGCACTGGTAAGAGCAATGGGACGATAGTGGGGGACATCATGTCCCGTAGTACCCGGTTTGCGGAAAGGGAGAACAATGGCAGATTTCCATAGCTGGGAGAAGAACTCCTTGTGACCAAATAAGATTGAAGAGTTGTAAGAGGACTGTAAGGGCTGACTGATGTAAATGTTATAACATCCGAATATGAATGTCGTCAGGCCCAGCTGCCGATGATCGGCAAGCTGGGTGTGTTGCCTCCAGCTCCTGAAGTGTAAAAGGCACATTACACTGTTTTTCTCTGAGGGAAGAAAAGTCCAAGGGTGCTAACTTTCTGGCAGACTTTGAGGAAAGAAACGAGGGACATAGATGGAGCCCCCGAGAAATACGGACCAGATGAGTGCCAATTTCAATGGCAACGTCAAGAGGATTTGGTAGGTAAGACACATAGGCAACATTTAGGCAACTTTATTCTGCAACGTTTCGCCTACACAGTAGGCTTCTTCAGTCGAGTACAGAAAGTAGACAGGAGCAGTAGAGATGTGAAGACGATGTTATCTTTGGAACTGAACTTCTCCAGGCTGAGGAACTGACACCTCAAATCTACGACTTCAAGGGTGATGGACTGATCACATCGTCTTCACATCTCTACTGTTCCTGCCTACTTTCTGTACTCGACTGAAGAAGCCTACTGTGTAGGCGAAACATTCTGGAATAAAGTTGCCTAAATGTTGCCTATGTGTCTTACCTACCAACCTGTCGGTATTGTATACCATTTTGATATGTCAAGAAGGTTTGCGACCCGTAGAACAGGAGCTAGGTCATAAGAGTATTCACCACTCAATTTCCTCACTTTTTTTCCAGACTGCACTCAGAGGTAGCAGAGGTGATGGTGGAAACAATCTCGCCAGCAAGTGCGTTTAGTGTCACGAGTGACACGGCGAGCGACCACACGCTTCTGCTTAAAATCAAGAAGTCTCTCAGCAGTTCTATTGTACCGGTACCTTCCCCACGCAGCGCATTTCAAACGTACTGCACGAGCACAAGCAGGAGACCACCAAGGCATGCACTTCTGAGAATGCCTGCCTGAGGTTTGGGGTATAGAATGAGAAGCTGTGGCTAAAACTGACGTCGAGAAGAGGTGTAGGAGCTCATCAATGGAGGATGAAAAAGGAACCTCACTAAAAGCAGTGAGTTGTAAGTAAAGGTCCCAATTTGCCTGATCAAATTGCCAGCGAGGGCTACGGAGAGGTGGTGAATATAAAAGAGAAGTAAGAATGATTGGAAAATGATCACTGTCATGTACGTCCGGTAGAACAGACCAGGCAAAGTCTAGTGCAGTGGAGGAATAGCAGACCGATAGATCGATGCAAGAGAGAGTATGAGTACGAGGATCAAAATGGGTGGGAGTACCTGCATTTAAAACATGGAGGGGGTGAGAGGCGAGAAAAGCCTCCAATTGAATGCCACGTGAGTCACAATGAGGCACCCCCCAGAGGAAATGGTGGGCATTAAAATCGCCAAGTAACAGAAGTGGTGGTGGTAAGGATGAAACAAGGCAAAATCTGGGGTAGATAATGCCCAAGAAGGAGAGAGATACAACGAACATATTGTAAACCACTTATTCAAGTGGATACGGGCTGCAGTGTAATGCAGCGAGGTATGAACAAATAGTGGACGGTACAGAATATCATTGCATAGAAGAAGGGCACTTTCATTAAAGGTTCCATTAGAAAGAGGATCCGAAGAATACAATAAAGTATATCCCGAGATGGGTTTGAAAACAGCAGAGTGTAATTTTGGTTCTTGTAAGCAAACACCAACAGGGGAAAACCGGGAAAGCAGCATCTGCAGCTCACCCCGATTACCCAAGGCCTCGGATGTTCCACTGTAAATAGGCCATGATTGGCAACGAGGAAAATACCAGGAATCTGCAGGTAAGGGCACCTACAGACTAGAGGAGGTTAGAAAAGTCTATGTGCGGTGGCATCGGAAGATGTTTAAGCAGCGAAGGAAAGGAGCGTTGCGAAGAAAGTTGTGGAGATGGAGGGGAGGGAGGAGAAGGAACAGAGGTGGATCAGTGTCCATTGATGGTTTAGTCTCTGTAATATATTCTGAAATGGTTTCAAGTGTTTCTGAATTCAAAGACGTATGGGAGACAATATTGGAGGTAGGAGGAGGAGGGTGAGTAAAGATTGGGACAGTAATGGACTGTATCAAAGTGGGGGGACGACAAAAGTGTGTAGGGGACTGGAGAAGAAGTGTGGGAGGGGACAGAAGATGCAGAAACCTGGGAGGTGGCAGAAGAGGGAGAAACTTGGGAGGGGACAGGGGTGGAAGGCACAGTACGAGGAGGAGGGTGAACCTCCACACTTGTAATTGAGCCAATGAGAGGGGAAGAACTAGGCACCGAGACTGGAAAGGTAAAATGTGGAGGTGGAAGGAGGGGGCAAAGATGGTTTGAGCAATGGGGAATTTTTGGACTTCTGAGAAGTAAAGGGGCGATTGGTAGAAGGTGTTGTACGAGGTCTTGTCGAGACCGGGGCTTGTGAGGAAGGACGTGAAGATGTGAGAACAGACTGAGGTGTTGTAGTAGGGTCGTCTGACCCCAGGACAGCAAAAGAATTAGATACAGGAGTGGCTATGGGAGGGGTAACACCAGAGGAGGCTGCAGAAGATGGGACCCCAGAAGTGGGGAGACGTTTGGAAACACGAGAATAAGAAACACAGGGTAGTCTCCCTTGGAGGCAGAGATGAGAAACTGCCATAGCATAAGGGAGACCTTCTGCTTCTTTGAGGCAACGGATTTCATGCTCATTTAATTAGACCTGGCAATGCCGAGAGTATGAAGGGTGAGCCTCATGACAATTAAGGCAGGAGGGAGGTTGACTGCAAGGCATATTAGAATGGTAGTCGGCATCACTGACTTTGCATTCAGGTATAGATCTGAAATATTTCACTGGGTGACCAAATCGCCAGCAATTTCTACACCGATGTCCTGCTACATAAACAGAGGATAGGAATTCACGGCTGTCAAAAGTTAATCGAGCCACATTGCAAGGGTATCGCCTCTGCCCGCAGGCAGGTAGGACATAAGTGTCTACCTTGAGGATTTGGAGATCTTGGAGTTCCAGCTGTTTGAGAATGTCATTGCCACATGTCTGAAAATTCTGTTTGACTATGGTATGGGGCAGAATGACAGTACCACTACAAGAATTGAGGGAATGATGTTTTTCGATAGTGACAGGAATAGTATCGATATGCGAAAGAAGAGAAAGATCATGAGCTTGGGTAGCATTCTGGACAGTGATGATGCACATACCACTCTTATGAGCATGAAATGAAATATCTCTACCAACATGTTGTAGGAGCGCCTTGCCAATACTATGGTTGGAAAGATAGGCACTAGAGGAAGTCAGTCGTAAAGTAAAGAGTTTAGTCAATTGTGCATTCCAAAACCGAGTGTGGAAAGGTAGTGCATGATGTGTTGATCTTTTCTGAGAAGAACGAGAAGGTGATGAAGTATCATCATCAGGCAATTGTCGTTGGCATTTAGGAGTGGGACCGGAGTTGGTCCGACATGGAACGGGCTGGCGATTTGAAAATTGCCGCACCATAGAGGGAGAGGATGGAAGCATAGTCAAAGGAGAGCGGAGGTCAGACAAATCAAAGGAGTCAGTCGAAACCTCGGTACCTGAAGCAGGTGAGGAAACAGCACCAGCAAGAGGTACAGGGGCAGCAGGAGTGTCTGAAGAGTGGTCAAAAAACGAGGGTCAGAATGGGGTGCAGCATCAAGAAGAGGCCCGGGGATAGTAGGTTCAGAGTGGGGTCTCCATGATTAGGTTACTCCTTTTCTTTTTGTTTTTAAGAAAAAAAAAGAAGAAAATAAAAATAATAAAAAAAGGGGGGAGCGGGGAGGAATAGTTCCTAGGAGGAATGAAAGGGCCGGAAATCTCCCTCCGCACCCAAGAGAACCTCAGAACTGCAAGTAGCACAGATGCAGCATGGAACCCGTGCCATACCCTTCCCTTCATGCCAGTAAACCAGCAATCCGGGATAGCAGCCTCACATCTGCCGAGCTACCTCGGTGGACAAAAGAGAGGGTGGCCGGATATCCGCCACAAAGCATACCTCCTTCGGCCACCACCCCCAGAATCCGAAAGGTGGCTTCCAGAGATATACCCGTCGCCTGAAAGACACCCAAAGCTACTCCGGGATACCGGAGAGGGATCGGGACATCCCCAGGTGATCCAGATTCCACGGCAAACTACGCCACCGCCAAGAACCTCAACGGAATGGGATGGACCCCGGTACCCTTCCTCCTACCTAGGAACCAGCATGCCTGTGTGAGGAATCCTACAGGTCAAAAAGAAGAAGGGAATAAGGGAGGGATGGGGAGGAGGAGGAAAGGGAAAAGGGAGGGGAGGGAGGATGGGATAGGGAAGGGGGGATTCTGGGGTAATTAGGTTCGGTCTGAGGAAGGAGATCATCAGGTCTAATTCCCCGGACCAAGAGCCTCTTCACCACGCCAAGGAGCCTCCCTTGAAGAGGAAGATAAGAAGGAGTTTGGGGTAATCAGTCCCTCAGCCTGGAATCGATGTGTTCAGTCTATCAGTCTTAAGAAAAATATCCTGAAAGATTACGAGTGTCATCTCAATGTCATTGTGGTCGCCCTGAACTAGTCCCTCACAGTGCCAACAACTGCCACACTGGCATCAGTGTATAGATACGTACCTAGTTGGAAGAATTTTACTGTAGCCAGTTGACTCACTGACTTCTGCACTGGCCTGGAGTTTTACATCTCAATTGTCATGGGTTCAAACACCATCCGTACCGTGGTTTGTCAGAAATTGTGTAATTAGGATATCGTGAGTCAGGAGACTATTAGACCAGGACCTTAGAAGGTTTGATAGGCTTTACACTGCACACTAAAATTCAGAATAATTATTAATTAATTACTAACACATCGGCCGTTTCCCACCAAGAATAACTTTTTTTTTATTAAGGTCTTTCAGCATTACATTTATATTTACATTTTGAGATACTTCAGAATGTCTCTGATTTTCTTTTTATAATTTTTAATAATCTATTCTGACCATGAGCCGGGAGCCACAACTTCCTCAGTGCTTGTCTTTAATAGAGTCCCCATTGTTTCAATTAAACAGAAAATTTTAAGTTAATAGTTAATTAAAAAGTGAATTAGCTTTAAATGAATAAAATACGCGAGAAAGATATATATATATATATATATATATATATATATATATATATATATATATATATATATATATATATATATATATACACACACACACACACACAGCTGAAGTTTCAGGAAACGCTGTGTTTATTGACCATCTCAAGGCAGAGAGACTTACTCTGGGAAGAAATCTCGCTGAGAGATACGCTCCAGGATTACCTTATTAGCCTCATTCAGAGCTATACATCAGAGAGTCGGGGGAATCAGCAATAAATTCATTACGCAGGTGAGTAATGAGGCGACGCTTGGTACGTTGATTAGTACGAAAATGCTGTTTAGTCGGCAGCTATTACAGGTGTCGTCCTTATGGTAGTTTATGGCTCCGTCAGATTACCGCCATGCTGCTGATTTTGCAGCTGCTGTTACTGCAGCTGCATTCGCTGTTGCTGCAATAACAGCTCCTTTTGTCATTGTGTTTTGTTGTTGATTTTGCTACTACTATTGCTGTTGCATTTCCTTATGCTTATTTTGTTGTCACTCTGGTGCTGAATCTTTTTTTTTTGCTGTTACTGTTGCTCGTTTTGTTTCTCTTGCTGCCGCTGCTGACGGCTGTTGCTGCTCCTGCGGATACTTATACTCCTACACGACCTCTTCTCCACCTCCAGATATCTTCCCTTCCACCTTCTCCACTCCTTTCCACTACCCGCATCCACTTTTACCCCTTCTTAAATCCACCCCTCCACTTCTTCCACCCTCCTCCATATATCACCCCTTCTCGAAATTATCCTTCAGCCTCGAAATTGATTTCCTTAAATAAAAAAAAAAAAAAAGGCACAATACCGTGACTGGAACGATACACAAATAACCCGCACATAGAAGAGAGGAGCTTACGGCGACGTTTCGGTCCAACTTGGATCAAGTCGGACCGAAACATCGTCGTAAGCTCATCTCTTCTATGTGTGGGTTATTTATGTACCGCTTTCCTTACCATGCACACGAGAGACAGAGGGAAGACACACGTGCTACACATTATCTTCATCGAAATCGAGTTAATTAATCCACTCGCTGGCGAAACAGAGTAAAGAAACCCAAATATCCTACTAATTGTCAGTGCTCTCTGGTTAGACCTCACTGCTCTTCTGAGCAGTGAGGTTCGGCGATCAAATCCCCGGCCAAAAACGATACCCAAATGTTGCGTTTGTATTGTATTCATTCTCTTATCGGCTT
Organism: Cherax quadricarinatus; assembly: GCF_038502225.1. Taxonomy (NCBI): domain Eukaryota; kingdom Metazoa; phylum Arthropoda; class Malacostraca; order Decapoda; family Parastacidae; genus Cherax; species Cherax quadricarinatus. Next base: position 14,879,534 of record NC_091364.1, on the reverse strand, counting down.
GTTATGCCATTAACCACACAAGACACACATGAACCACTGGTTCTGAACAACTCTTGCTCTTCTCTGCCTTCAGTTCAAACATGATACAAATTTATACGTAAACCCCAATCTCAAAATAATTATTCTTTTGCAAAGCGATAGAAAAGCAAGTTGCTTTCACAGCGGGAAGCAGTCGGTGGTCACAGCAGCATCAGCCCTCGCAAGGTGTCTCGTTGAAGCCCATATTTCCCAGGAACACGCTAGGCTACGATGATTGCAAGTCATCGTGGCTGCAACAATTCATGAAGAACATAAAGTGCCTGGAATGACTTATAAAGCTTACATACCACAATACAATAGATGCAACGATTCATGAAGTATAAAAGTCGCAATACAGTGGCTGCAACAATTCATTAAATATACAAGTCACAGTACTAAAGCTACAACAATTCACGAGGTAAACAAATCACAATACCGTGGCTTTACCAATGAAAACATGCCAGGTTTGTCTGGCGCTTGCCTGGTCAACCAGGCTGCTGCCGTTGGCCGCCTGCTGGCAACACATATATATCACAGTATGGTTGATCCAGTATTTGGCAGAGGAATTCATCAAGTTTCCTCTTGAAGACTTCTAAACTTAATCCGACAGTGTTTATAATAGCTTATGGTAAGATGGCATCCCTGTTTTTCACTACATTCATTTTACATTTTCTTCCACATCTCTCAAACTTCCTCGGGCCAATTTTGGCTTCATCAGGCCAATATTTACTTCCTCGGATCAGTGTTGACTTCCTCGGGTCAGTCTTGACTTTCTCGGGTCAATTTTAACTTCCTTGGGTCAATCTTGGCTTCCTCGGGTCAGTCGTGAGTGCCCCAATTCCCATAGAGCTGTATCGCCCCTCTACGTGTTTTGCGCTTTTAGTCAGTTTTATATTCTCTGAGATGCAATGATCGACGCTGAAATCGTAATGGCAAGATTGCAAACAAACCAGGGAACGGGTGGGGCTTGAATCCGTGGCGAGTGAGTCGTGAAACTCCAGGTCAGAGCGCCAACCACTGGGCCAGTTGGCTAAAATAAGATTTATCCAACTAGGTGTCTTTATAATGCACTGGCCTAGAGTTTTACGACTTGTTCGCCATGGGTTCAAATCCCACCTGTTCCATGGTTTGGTTTCCTATACCAGCTGTTGCAAGAGACCAGTGATTGCCCTTGACATAAATATTACTAGACACAAGGATGTCTTGTACTCAACAATGGAACACTTCCAGCAGGACTGCAGTTGTCTTACACAACACTAGTGTTCTCTTATGCAGCACATAACACTCCTGAATGACTGAGTTTTCTTACATAGGACTGAAGTGCTGTCTTACGCAAGATATGACACTTCAGAAAGACTGAAGTGTAGCCTTATGTAGTAGGTGTGAATAAATGATTTAGATAACCATTAGACATGACCTACTTCAACTAGTGGTTTTGTCCACTGGTGACTCCGCCTACCACTGCTTCACCTCATCCGTCTGCAGTATATAGGCTCCATCTCCTCGAATATGCCACACTTTTATCAAGATTGGTAGACTGAACACATCGACTTCATGCTGAGGGACTGATTACCTCAAACTCATCTTCCACATTTGTTTGCATTCGACTGAAGAAGCCACTGGCTGGTGATACGTTTCCAAAACAAAGATACCCAGATGTTGCCCAAGTGCCTTATTTATCAGTGCATTAGGTACTGAAGTTTGCTTATAGAAGACTGGAGTTTTTATGATAAAGAGAGTGACATTCCAGCAGGTACTGGAATTTACTAACATCTTTTTATTCTTGGATACCACACTCTACAGTCGGTTAGTACAACGATGGAAGGAAGATAAAGATGGAGGTGGTATAGGGAGTGTCAAAGACAGAGGCAATACAGGGAGTGTCAAAGATAGAGGCAGTGTAAGTTTTCGACTCCAGCGCTGGAGGCGGCGTGGGCAGCGGGCCGTGGCGTGTACTGATATTTGCCGCTGGAGTGCATACAAAAGAGCCGCCTGTGGTGTTCCAACACACTGAAAACAGCACCAGCAACACCCTTTAATGGTGTGAGGCAGTGTTTACCACAGCTGCAACTCAGAGAGAGCTTCGCTTCCCTCCCCTCACTTGCAACACTGTACTTGCGCTGCAGTCGCCAATATTTGATTTTTAACATGGTCCAATGCCCTCGCTCAGATGCTGGTAGGCTCCAATAGCCAATCTGGAATGCTCAAAGGCTCCCGTGCCCACACTCGAACGCTGGTGGAGTTCAATAGCCACACTCGAACGCTATGTTTGGTTTTCATTTTCCACTTCGTCAGCAGCCACGAGAGAAAAGTCAGATCGAGGCAGCAGTGCCAACGTCGCTTCTACCTTTAACCACTCTCACCATCTTTATACTTATCCTATGACGCTCTTTAATACTCCCGAACGGTGCTAGTGGGTGTATGCCTGTCTTTAAAAAGAGCTGTGAGTAATGTGGTCGTGATTTTAAGGTTAGGACTCGGAGCAGAGTTGTGTGAGCAAGGGCAGTGCGGTGGCAACATTGGGGTGGGATAGCTTTGCATCAGTAGACTTATCATTTGTTCTGATCAGCGCAGTGAGTTAGGTCCTTAATGTTCGCTCACCCCCCCCCCACTTCCATCCCAACCACCCTCTTTTTCCACAGCCCAGCAACTCGACGGTGAAAATCATCCATCTCACAACCATAAGGTCCCTAGTTCGAACCTCGAGCTGGAGAAATGTATTTGGTACGTTTTCCTCACGCCTTTCAGCCCCTGCTCATTTGGCAGTAAAAACTGGTACTTATATGTTTGCCAACTGTTGTGGGTCACATACAGGGAAAAAAATTGCTACGCTGTTATAAAAACAAAGAACAGAAAGGCACAATACCGTGACTGGAACAATACACAAACAACCGAAACGTCGCCATAAGCTTCTCTCTCCTGCGCCCAGGTTGTCTGTGTTTGATAAAAACATCATCAGTCTTGATGTAAAAGGAATCTTGGACAGACTCCACATATACTGGTAGTATTCAGGTGTTTACAACACCACCACTAAGAAGAAAAGAAGAAAAAGAAAAGGAAGAAGAAAAAGAAGTAAAGGAAGAAGAAGAATAAGGCTTTATTTTAACTAACTCCAGAAGCTTATCAACGCAAGATAACACAGTGTGGTTTCTTTCGATTTTTAAGCACATCCCAGGATGAAATTTGCAACACTGAACTCCTAGATATCCATCTATTGATGGGTTACAGGGACAGCATGTGGTCGGAGACTCGCCCACACGTCCTTCCTATTGTGGGGTTCGATCCCATTCTCTCTCAGGCTGTAAGCCGATCTTGTTAACCACTGTGCTACGAGGTATCCACACACCGCAGCGTACCTGGCGCCACCCTCCCTTGTATGGTAGCCTTCTCAGGTATGGTAGTGTTCTGGAACTTGTATGGTAGTGTTATTGAACTCGTGTGGTAGTGTTACTGAACTCGTGTGGCAGTGTTCTGGAACGTGCGTTCCAGAACAATAAGTTGTTCCATACATCATGGTGTCTCTTAGTATTTTTTTTGACGGCAGTATGCCAGAGAGGGAGAGCTTTCCATTTTTTTCCAAGATTTCCCAATATTGACTGTTTTAGTTCTTTGTATCAGATAACTTCATTGTAGACCATAAATATCTCGTATAATTTACTTTTCTTACTGTTACGATTTTTACGAAATAATCTTAATTTTTAAAGGAGTGGACTGGTAAGCCAGTGGAAGGCCTCTGTCAGATGACTAAAAGCTCCAGTGGCGGGTCATTATACAACTAAGACCCGCGTGAGGAAACTATTTGTCACGTTTCCTAACCATACCTAACCTAACCTAAATTAACAAAACCTAACCTACCTAACTTAACCTAACCTAACCTGACCTAACCCATACTAACGTAGCCTAACCTAACTCACGAAATCGTAACAACACGATTGCAAATAAACCATGGAACGGGTGGGGTTTGAACCCATGGCAAGTGAGCGCCATGGGTTCAAATACCATCTGTTCCATGGTTTAGCTCAATCTAACCTGATCACCTTGTCTTATCATGGCCAATGTTGGTAATGACTGTCTTCATGTCTTGATGCTGGGGAAGAACTCTTGCTCCAAGGTGCTGGAACTACCCTTTCCTTTCCTCGGATCAAACGTGATTGGTTTCCATTGCCAATGATTTTATTGTTTCGTTATTAATGCAAAATTTATGAGTGATACTGTAGGTTAATGAGTGTCAGTGAGAGATTCACAGAGACAGCTACACACTCATACACACAGGTATACAGACACAAACACAAACAAGCACATGTATACACACACACACACACAGCTGACATACCAACAGACACGTACTCCCAGTAAAACACTGCAGCAGAGCCCAGGATAATCACAACCTAATATCTTATTTCTCTAAAGTGACAATGTTATACCTCGCTACCAATAATTCTTCTAGTATACACACATCCACATTTCATAAAGCAGCTCTCGTAAATTTTAACCAAACTTATAGAGTGAACACCAATAGCTTAATTTACACTCAAAAAATGACGAAACATTATGAGAAGAGTGATTGCCGCAGCGGAGGTAAAGCCCAACACGCAACGAATCGTTCGTTTTATCGCCCCAATCGCACTTTCAAAGACTGTGAATTATTAATGGGAACATATTGGACAGAAGGAACGCTAATATTGACCGATACCAATAATGTTGTGTTGTTCCATGTTTACTCAGCAACCAGACACGAGGCCCTGTCATGTTGTGTATTACGATTTATTGGTGTATGATATGTTTGCAGGTCATACACACTGGTGTATGAAGTGTGTTTACCAGGTCATACACAGACTAGAGCAGATAATGCGGAAATATTAGTTAAAATAAACACTGAAAATAACTGCAAATAACAACAAGATGTCTTTGGTAAATTGAGCAAATATGATGACAGACGTAATAGACAGATCATGCAAATTATATTATATAATATATATATATATATATATATATATATATATATATATATATATATATATATATATATATATATATATATATATAAATACGAGAAAAGGAGATCAAGCCACATGAATATTGACTGAATAAGAAAATACTGAACGTCTGAGAGAGAGAGAGAGACAGAGAGAGAGAGAGAGAGAGAGAGAGAGAGAGAGAGAGAGAGAGAGAGAGAGAGAGAGAGAGAGATCTAGGAGGTATAATCAAAAAGATGTCTGAGGAAAATCATATAAATGAAATTGTGAAAGTCTTATGCTACACCAGCAAACCATGAAATAGCTTTCAGATACGCACATTTAGTTGTCCACAACTAAATATACATCGGTGGTGTGGATAAGTCAGAGAACGGTCGAGATTGTTATTATTGTAATCAAGGGGAAGCGCTAAACCCGTAGGATTATACAGCTCCTGTGGGGGGATGGAAGGTATTCAGGGTTAATTCAGGGAACTGGAGCACAGATCCAGTTCCTTAGATCAAGAGCCCCTCATCAGCATCAAGGAACCTTCCTTGAGGGAAGAACGGTCGAGAGAAGAGCTGAAAAACTACGAGTTACCGATAAAAGGTTGACAGCGCTGATAGCCAGGCTGTCTGACAGCAGGAAAGAGACGAGACATTGCAGATATATCGATATTCCATATTATTTTCACGTTCTTGAATGATTTTCTGGCATTTTTAGAATAATTCCTCTCTACCAATAAAATTTATACTTTTGGCTGAAATTCCGTTATTTCGAGGAAGAAAACGTAATACTGCAAATTAAACATTTTTGATAACCACATATAAGGTCATTAAAGGATATTAATCACTAGATAAAGAAGTCTTCTTAGTTCCTGCATCAGGGACACCAAGTTGACACACTCGTAAACTAACAAAAGTGAGAATTGAAGGATACCAGAAAATTAGTCTTCCGAGAACAATAGACCAGTGGAATCAATTACAAAAGAAAATACTGAGTGATACGACCAATGGGAATTTAAAAGAAAAATGTGAGAATAAAATTAGTGTAGAAGTGAGGGGGGATTACCAATAGTCCCCTGTCTTCAAGCAGGCACTGGACAAGCACCTAAAGTCGGTACCTGACCAGCCTGTCTGTGGTTCGTACGTTGGATTGCGTGCAGCCAGCAACAACAGCCTGGTTGATCAGGCCCTGAACCACCATGAGGCCTGGTCACAGACCGGGCAGCGGGGGAGTTGACCCCCGGAACTCTCTCCGGGTAAACTCCAGGAGCACGGTGACCCACCTTCACCTGCTGCTGTAGTACACACGGTTAGTACCAAGCCTCCCCACTCATCACCCCCCCCCTGACGCACACATCAGATGAGCGAGTACATATGATTACTCTCTTTCTCTCTCTCTCTCCCCCGTCTGTCTCTCGATTTTCTTCGTTCATATCTTTATCTGTCCAATAAAATAAACAAATCATTATTGCCAACATCGAGGAGAGCGTTAAGAAACGCTTCAATTGGTAATACTGCGCACGTCTTTATTTCCGAGGCAGCTTCCATTCACACACGCAAAATTTGGTGGCAATTTTGATCCAGCATTCTAATTATCTGAGACTTTTTTGCGCTGCGAGAAACGATGAATTGCAGAACACTAATTATTTTTGCATTTTTGAAAGACACTCCATTATGTTAGGAGGAGGGAACGCGGGGGATTTAAATAACAGGTAATTAACTGGATGGTCGTACAGGGGAATGACTCGCTCTGTATGGTCGTAGCTGTGTGTGTGTGTGTGTGTGTACTCGCTTAATTGTGGTTGCAGGGGTCGAGACTCAGCTCCTGGCCCCGCCTCTTCACTGATCGCTACTAGGTCCTCTCTTTCTCTGCTTCCCGAGCTTTGTCATACCTCGTCTTAAAGCTATGTATGGTTTCTGCCTCCACTACATCACTTGCTAGGCTATTCCACTTCCTGACGACTCTATGGCAAGAAATACTTCCTAACATCCCTGTGACTCGTCTGAGTCTTCAGCTTCCAGTTGTGACCCCTTGTTTCTGTGTCCCCTCTCTGGAACACCCTGTCTCTGTCCACCTTATTTATTCCACGCATTATTTTGTATGTTGTTATCATGTCTTCCCTGACCCTTCCGGAACTAATTTTGTTGCAAACCTTTGTACTTTCTCTAGTTTCTAGACGTGCTTGACCAGGTGTGGGTTCCAAACTGGTGCTGCATACTCCAGTATGGGCCTGACGTACACAGTGTACAATGTCTTGAACGATTGTTATTAAGGTATCGGAACGCTATTATCAGGTTTGCCAGGCGTCCAAATGCTGCAGCAGTTATCTGGTTGATGTGTGCCTCCGGAGACGTGCTCGGTGTTATGGTCACCCCAAGATCTTTCTCCTTGAGTGAGGTTTGCAGTCTTTGTCCACCTAGCCTCTACTGTCTGTGGTCTTCTTTCCCTTTCCTCGATCTTTATGACTTTGCATTTGGCAAGGTTGAATTCGAGAAGCCAGTTGCTGGACCAGGTGTCCAGCCTGTCCAGGTCTCTTTGTAGTCCTGCCTGATCTTCATCCGATTTAATCCTTCTCATTAGCTTCACATCATCTGCGAACAGGGACACTTCAGTGTGTGTGTGTGTGTGTGTGTGTGTGTGTGTGTGTGTGTGTGTGTGTGTGTGTGTGTGTGTGTGTGTGTGTGTGTGTGTGTGTGTGTGAAGCTGTGTATTGAATTTGCCTTCACTGCCTCGCCTAAATCATTCAAGTCTTCGCCCACTCTGAGACAGAGGAATAATTCCTTAGATCTCTCTGACTTATCTGTTTTTTCAACTTCTACCTGTCCCCCCTTGATCTGTTTCTTTTAATGCAAACATTTTCTCTCTACCCAATCAATTTCTCTTGTGATTTTGTATGTAGTAATCACATCTCCACTTGTTCTGTCTCCTACACGGTCGTCAGGTTCAGGCCCTTCACTCTTTTCCCACAGGGTATTCCTCTCAGTTCTGCTACTAGCCTGGTTGCAAACTTTTGCATCTTTTCAAGCTTGTTCACAAGCATTGTCAGGTGTGGCTCCATGCTGGGGCTGTATACTTAATGAAAGGCCTAACATGCCTCGATTATAAGGTTCTAAAGTGTTTTTTTTTCATTCGTGCTTCTGAATACTACTCCTTGGTTCTGTTAATAGTACATATTCCGCTAATGTAAATACGGTTTGTATGTATTCCTAGCGATATTCTCGGGGTTATATTTAACCCAAGTCTTTTTCTGATATTTGCAGTTTCTCTCTTTTCTTGTTGCACTGAGTCAGGCCTCCCCTCCACCTCTACTTCAGTTGACTTTGCCTGTGTTCAGCTTGAACTCGATGAGGTTGATAACATTAGAGAGTAGAGTGTCCAGGGGATACGGGATAACGACATACAAAATACCAAGAGGAACATATAGGGTGGATAAAGACAGACTGTTTGAGAGGCGGGAGATAAGTACACGAGGGCACTGCTGGAAATTAAAAACACAGATGAGGAATATCTAGAAATATTTCTTCAGCATTACTGTAGAAGGAAGTAGACCAATTTGACCAGCGTAGTAGTAGTAGTAGTAGAGGCAGGATCCATGTAAGGTATAGCTTTAAGTAAAGGTATGACAGGACTCACAAAGCCAGGAAAGTTAACTCAGTAGCGGCCAGAATGAGAAGCGGGGCCAGGAGTTGTGACTCGACTCCTGCAACCACATATATAGGTGAACACGCACGCACGCGCGCACACACACACACACACACACACACACACACACACACACACACACACACACACACACACACACACACACACACACACACACATACCACTCCAGCATGATGGACTATCAATAACATTCCACCAGGTATCGATCACTGTTTCATTTACCAAGGCCCCGGGAGTCAACCCACCGTCATTTTGGAAGAATGTCGAAAAAATTAACCGATAGAATGTGGGATATCGGATCTTTGCTGGGTGGCGTGAGGTCCCTGCCGCGCCAAACACAGCAGTACATGTTTATCTTCGTCTCATTGCTATTTCCCAAGTGTAATAGTGCAACACTTGGGTATCTTTATTGTGAAAACGTTTCGTCAACTAGTGGCTTCCTCAGTCCAATACAGAGATGAATGATTGAAGATCAGAAGGAGTTTGAGCTAATCGACTCCAGACTAAGGGACTGATTACCTCGAACTCCTGATCTTCAGCCATTCTTCTCTGTATTGAACTGAGGAAGCCACTGGTCAGAGAAACATTTTCACAATAGAGATACCCAAGTGTTGCGAAGTGTCTAGTTCGTCATGCTGTCTGTTCTCGGAGTCAGTTATTTATATTCCCAGTAGCCTTACCATACAAATCCTTGGGAATGAGAGGTAATGAGGCTTGATCCAAGGAAGAGGAGGGTAATATTAATTCCTCGACTGCCTTTGTTTGAAGGTTACTTAGTGTAAAAGTTCAGGAGGAAGTAATCGCTACTCTTAAGGATTTTAATTGACTACACGTTTCGCCAGAACTGGTAGTTTTAACAGTAATACATCACATGTTGAAGATTGAGACACTTATGCAGCATATGGGAATCTTTATTCAGGAAACGTTTCGCCACACAGTGGCTTCATCAGTCCAATACAAAGAGGAAGGCGTAAGGAGAGGAGGAGAATGAGGTAATCAGTCCCTCAACCTGGAGTCGATGTGTTCAGTCCATCAATCTTGTAGAATGTACGAGTGTACGAATGTACATTCTACAAGATTGATGGACTGAACACATCGACTCCAGGTTGAGGGACTGATTACCACATTCTCCTCCTCTCCTTACGCCTTCCTCTTTGTATTGGACTGATGAAGCCACTGTGTGGCGAAACGTTTCCTGAATAAAGATTCCCATATGCTGCATAAGTGTCTCAATCTTCAACTTGTCGGTTTTTCAAACCATTCATCACATCACATGTTAAATATTTCGCCAATAAAGATTTAAAGTGTAGCACGTATGTCTTACTTATCAGCAGACACTAATAATAAGTGTTTGCTGGTTATGTTTGCCGGGGCACAGTCGCAGCTCTTGGTCTCACCTCCAGACCTACTAGAAATCGGGTTCACTAATTCCGACCAATGGAGGTGGAAAAAATAGATACAAACGCAGTATAATGCGATCCTTTATTAACTACGTTTCGCCCACACAGTGGACTTTATCAAGTCACACACACACCTACCTGGGCAGCGAGTACACGAGTGTATATAGGGAGCATAGTGATGTGGAGAGTCAGGTGGAAAATGTTGATAAGATTGGATCTGAGACAAACCTGCACAGGATGGGCAAATAGGTTGCTTGCTATGTAGGATGACTGAAAAATTTCCCTGGCAAGGGGTTTAGCTATGTTGTAAAATCAGTTGTTCTGGTTGAAATTGTTAGAAATGCCCATTGAGGCCCTATTATATCTATTTTTTTTATTTTAATGGTAAGTATGAAAATCTATCTACACCACTTCCTCGTGCATGTTATTTAAATTTCTGACAGTCAGAAATATATCCTGACGAAGGAGTTTTCCATCCTGACTTCCATGTTTCGATTTTGTACCGTTTTTTGATTATTTGTCTTTTGGTCCACGTCCAGGACTGGACTGCTTTTATCGTGAACCTTTGAATTTTTTATAATTTCTGTACCTGCTGCACTAGGCGCGGGGTCCATGCTGGTGATGTTTACTCTTCAACGAGACTCGCTAAGTCACCCACTGCGTCAAGAATGACCTTGAAGAAGTTCCAGACTGATGCTTCAGTGTTCGGCAGACGCACATTTACTGTTCTCTAATTGAAACTGCTTCTACAAATGTGCTGCTATGAACATCGAAGAGAAATAATACTGGAACAATCAATACAGGAACGGACAATACAGAGACAAACACTACAAGCACACACACACAGCCAAACATCTCACTGATCTTCGATCAATACAAGCTCAGTTAATATCCCATAATCACTCTTTTTTCTGTTGGCTAATAACTGAGGAATCTTGGGTATTCTCTCATTCTTTTCCTAGGATTGTCAGAGACAGTGAGTGAAAGTCGTTCCTTCGGTTTCTAGGACGAACATATGTCTAAATAGACATATGGACGTCCGACATACGTACTAGACCCTTCGTTTCTAGTATTGATAGAGTTGATGTGTAAAAGTATTCTATTCACCTCCTGGCACTTGTCTGCCGTCTCTCTCCCTCGTGTGTGTCAAGATGCCAATCTCCGTCCACCGACCTGATTATCACTGCTTCACTTTTTATCGCCAGAGCCAGGGGTGAAAATGATTATGGCTGGACCACTATTATCCCTGCGCTGCGCAGCGTGTCTGTGTCCAGGAAATGTTTGTGGCCAGGACATGTTTGTACCTAGAACATGCTTGTGATCAGTACAAGTTTATGGTCAGTGTTTGTTACCACTAAGTATATCCATGTATGAGTTATAGTTCTTCCTTCTCTCCAGCTTTTGTTCTCTTGATCTTCAATTTTTCTGTGATCAGGAATATAACAGATTGTTTCTTACGGTATTCCATCCACATGTACCAAAAACAGTACTGATCCTTGTGAAAAAAATTACTTATCGCCCTTCCCCATATTGATGCCTCTTCCCAGACAATACTTCGTCCTTGCTACTCCAAGTTTTGACATATATATATTTAATGTAGTATTGTACGAAAGCTTCCTTGCTGTCCATTACTATTCAGTCCGTCGCTTCTCTTTATTGTCTCACTTCTGTTACCGTGTCAAAGAACTCAAGTTTTCGAGACAGACTTATGGAACTGCTTCTCTCCGAGTATTCCTCCACTCTTCCGATCATATTTTCCAATGCTTTATTATATATGTCAGTGATACTGGTCTGTAGTTTAACGATACCCGTCTGACTCCTGTCTTATATATGTTGTCTACATTTTCTGCTTTTCGCTGACTGGTAGAGTTTATCTGGTAGTTCATGTAGTGTTTCTTTCAGAATCTCCGGTGAAGCATTGTCTGCTCCTATTGTTCTTTAGATATTCAATTCAATTAGTTTCTTCATCTCTACTCCTGTTGTGTAAATCTGTCTCTGGCATTTTTCTATCTTATTAGAATACCTTCTTATTTTTTTTTTCCATTTTTTTCCAGCCTTCCTTATCATTCCTCGTATCCCCTCCTTCATTTTTCTGTCTTAATGCCTGATGTTTTACCATAGTCTTCCTTCTGATGTAACATTATTATTATTATTAGTACGTATTATTATTATAACTAAGCGTTAAACACCCATCACTGTTGTTGTGACTGAACACGACTTTTGGTTCAGATTTATTGTTATATTATTCTAATTAAAAAGAAGCGCTAAGCCACAAGGGCTATACAGCGGTTCAGATTTAGTTTTTGCTACTTTGTCATTCTAAAATTGTTGCGCATCATCTTTCTGGCTATTCTGCTCATTTCTCTGTTTCCAACTTTCCTTTCTATAGTTTTTCCATGCTTTTGCATGGAAAAACTTCTTCCTTTCTGCATTTTTTTAGTAAACATGGGCTTTCAGTTCTTCCCGTTTACTCTCTAGGGAAAGAATTTCGTCTTTGCCTCAAGACACTCTCTCACAGAGCACTCCACCATTATTGTCTTTTCTTCTGATTTCATTTTCTACTTTACTGCACTCAGGAATTCCCTCGTTCTTGTAGTTCTCCTCTTCTGCTATGCTTCTGTGTATACTTCCACAAGGTATTAGGAACACTGTACTGTATGGTACCAACCACCTTGATGCCTCTTATAATCTATTTCCTCTATATTAGATGTGTTTAACAAAGATAAAGCCAAATTATTCAAGTTCATCCCCTCTTCTCTCTCTCTCTCTCTCCCTCTCCTCTTCAAGGGGGGCTCCTTGGCGTGGTGAAGAGGCTCTTGGTCTGAGGAATTAGCCCTGTCGGTCTTCTTCCTCAGACCGAACCTAATTACCCCCCATTCTCCCCTCCCCTATCCCATCCTCCCCATCCTCCCCTTTTTCCATTCCTCCTCCTCCTCCTCACCCCTCCCTTTTGCCCTTCCTCTTTTTAGCCTTCGTGATTTCTCCCACAGGCGCGCTAGTTCCTAGGTAGGGGAAAGGACACCGGGGTCGATCCCATTCCGTTGAGGTTTCTTGGCGGTGGCGTAGTTTGCCGTGGAATCTGGATTGCCTAGGGATGTCCCGATCCCTCTCCGGTATCCCGGAGTAGCTTTGGGTGTCTTTTGGGCGACGGGTGTATCTCTGGAAGCCACCTTTCGGATTCCGGGGGTGGTGGCTGAAGGAGGTATGCTTTGTGGCGGATATCCGGCCGCCCTCTCTTTTGTCCACCGAGGTAGCTCGGCAGATGTGAGGTTGCTATCCCGGATTGCTGGTTTACTGGCATGAAGGGTAGGGTATGGCACGGGTTCCATGCTGCATCTGCACTACTAGCGGTGTCGAGTCCTCTTGGGCGCGGAGGGAGATTTCCGGCCCTTTCATTCCTCCTGGGAACTATTCCTCCCCGCTCCCCCCTTTTTTTATTCTTTTTTTTGTTTTTATTTTCTTTTCTTCTTTCTTTTTTTTTCTTAAAAACAAAAAGCAAAGGAGTAACCTAACCATGGCAGCCCTAGTCCATGAAACCACTACCCCCGGGCCCCTTCTTGATACCGCACCCCATTCTGACCCTGCCTTGTGTTTAGACCACTCTTCGGACACTCCTGATGCCCCTGTACCTCTTGCTGGTGCTGTTTCCTCACCCGCTTCAGGTACCGGGGCTTCGACTGACTCCTTCGATTTGTCTGAACTCCGCTCTCCTTTGACTATGCTTCCGGCTTCTCCCTCTACGGTACGGCAATTTTCGAATCGCCCACCCATTTCATGCCGGACCAACTCCGGTCCTACTCCTAAACGCCAACGTCAATCTCCTGATGATGCTCCGTCGTTACCTTCCCATTCTACTCGGAAACGACCGACACGTCAAGCACTCCCTCTCCACGCTCAGTTTCGGACCACACAATGGACTAAATTCTTTACTTTAAGACCAACTTCTTCTTCTGCCTACCTTTCTGACCATAGTATTGCCAAAGCGCTCCTGCGTCATGTTGGCAGAGATATTTCATTTCACGCTCTCAGGAGCGGTACGCGCATCGTCACTGTCCAGAATGCTACCCAAGCTCATGATCTTTCTCTCCTTTCGAATATCGATACTACTCCTATCACTATTGAAAAACATCTTTCTCTCAATTCTTGTAGTGGTACTGTCATTCTGCCCCATACCATAGTCCAACAGAATTTCCAGTCATGTGGCAATGACATTTTTGAACAGCTGGAACTCCAGGATCTCCCAATCCTCAAAGTAGACACTTATGTCCTTCCTGCCCGGGGGCGGAGACGTTACCCTTGCAATGTGGCTCGTTTAACTTTTGACAGCCGAGAACTCCCGTCCTCTGTATATGTCGCGGGACATCGGTTACAAGTTCGAAAGGTGATACCTACACCGCAACAATGTAGAAATTGCTGGCGTTTTGGTCACCCAGCGAAATATTGCAGATCTATGGCCGAATGCCCAGTCTGTGGTGCCGACAACCATTCTAATACATCTTGCAGTCAACCTCCATCTTGCCTTAATTGTAATGAAGCTCACCCTTCGTACTCCCGCCGTTGCCAGGTCTACTTAAATGAACGTGAAATCCGTTGCCTCAAAGAGGCAGAAGGTCTCCCTTATGCTATGGCAGTTACTCATCTCCGCCTCCAAGGGAGACTACCCCGTGTTTCTTATTCTCGTGTTTCCAAACATCCCCCCACTTCTGGGGTCCCATCTTCTGCAGCCTCCTCTGTTGTTACCCCTCCCATAGCCATTACGGCATCTAATCCTTTTGCTGTCCTTGGCTCTGACGTCCCGACTACAACTCAGTCTGTTCTCACATCTTCGCGTCCTTCCTCACAAGCCCCAGTATCGACAAGACCTCGTACGACACCTAATACCAATCGCCCCTCTACTCAGAAGTCCAAAAAATCCACATTGCTCAAATCTTCTTTGCCCCTTCCTTCCCTTCTTCCACCTCCACACGTTACCTTTCCAGTCTCTGTACCTAGTTCTTCCCCTCTCTCTGGCTCTATTACAAGTGTGGAGATTCACCCTCCTCCTCGTACTATGCCTTCCACCCCCGTCCCCTCCCAAGTTTCTCCCTCTTCTGTCACCTCCCAGGTTTCTACCTCTTCTGTCCCCCCCCCACACTTCATCTCCAGTCCCTTACACTTTTCCCTCCCCCTCTACTTTGGTACAGTCCATTACTGTCCCAATCTTTACTCACCCTCCTCCTCCTATCTCCAATATGGTTTCCCATACATCTTTGAATTCAGAAACACTTGAAGCCATTTCAGAATATATTGCAGAGACTAAACCTTCAATGGACACTGATTCACTTCCTGTTCCTTCTCTTCCCTCTCCTCCATCTTCACAACCCCATTCTTCGCAACGCTCCGTTCCTTCGCTACTTGAACATCTTCCAATGCCACCGCACGTTGACTTTTCTAACCCCTCTAGTCCGTAGGTGCCTTTACCTACAGATTCCTGATATTTTCTTCATCGCCAATCATGGCCTATTTACAGTGGAATATCCGCGGCCTCAGGGGTAATCGGGGTGAGCTTCAGATGTTGCTTTCCAGGTTTTCCCCTGTTGGTGCTTGCTTACAAGAACCAAAATTACACTCGGCTGTTTTCCAACCTATCTCAGGCTATAATTTATTGTATTCTTCGGATCCTTTCTCAGATGGGACCTTTAATGAAAGTGCCCTTCTTCTACGCAATGATATTCCGTACTGTCAACTATTTGTCCATACCTCGCTGCATTACACTGCAGCCCGTATCCACTTGAATAAGTGGTTTACAATATGTTCTTTATATCTCTCTCCTTCTCGAGCATTTTCTATCCCAGACTTTGCCTTTCTTGTTTCATCCTTACCACCACCACTTCTGTTACTTGGTGATTTTAATGCCCACCATTTCCTCTGGGGGGGGTCTCATTGTGACTCACGTGGCATTCAGTTGGAGGCTTTTCTTGCCTCTCACCCCCTCCATGTTTTAAATACGGGTACTCCCACCCATTTTGATCCTCGTACTCATACTCTCTCTTGCATCGATCTATCAGTCTGCTCTTCCTCCACTGCACTAGACTTCACCTGGTCTGTTCTACCAGACTTACATGACAGCGATCATTTTCCGATCATTCTTACTTCTCCTTCCTATTCACCACCTTCCCGTAGCCCTCGCTGGCAATTTGATCGGGCAAATTGGGATCTTTACTCACACCTCACTGCTTTTAGTGAGGTTCCTTCTTCATCCTCCATTGATGAGCTCCTACACATCTTCTCGACATCAGTTTATACCGCGGCTTCTCATTCTATACCCCAAACCTCAGGCAGGCATTCTCAGAAGTGCGTGCCTTGGTGGTCTCCTGCTTGTGCTCGTGCAGTACGTTTGAAACGTGCTGCATGGGGCAGGTACCGGTACAATAGAACCGCTGAGAGACTTGTTGATTTTAAGCAGAAGCGTGCGATCGCTCGCCGTGTCATCCGTGAAGCTAAACGCACTTGTTGGCGAGACTATGTTTCCACCATCACCTCTGCTTCTTCTATGAGTGCAGTCTGGAAAAAAGTGAGGAAATTGAGTGGTAAATACTCTCCTGACCCGGCTCCTGTTCTACGGGTCACTGGTGTTGATATAGCAAACCCTCTCGACGTTGCCATTGAACTTGGCACACATCTGGTCCGTATTTCCCGAGGGCTCCATCTATGCCCCTCGTTTCTTTCCTCAAAGTCTGCCAGAGAGTTAGTACCCTTGGACTTTTCTTCTCTCGGAGAAGAACAGTATAATGTGCCTTTTACACTTCAAGAACTGGAGGCAACGCTCTCAGCTTGCCGATCATCGGCAGCTGGGCCTGATGACATTCATATTCGTATGTTACAACATTTACATCGGTCAGCCCTTGTAGTCCTCTTACACCTCTTCAATCTTATTTGGGCACAAGGAGTTCTTCCCCAGCTGTGGAAATCTGCCATTGTTCTCCCTTTCCGCAAACCGGGTACTACAGGACATGATGCCTCCCACTATCGCCCCATCGCTCTTACAAGTGCAGTTTGCAAAGTGATGGAACGCCTCGTAAATCGACGTTTAATGTGGTATTTAGAGACTCACAACAGTCTCTCCGCTAGTCAATATGGCTTTCGTAAGGGTCGTTCTACCATAGACCCCTTACTACGCTTGGATACGTATGTTCGTAATGCCTTTGCGAATAATCACTCAGTTATTGCCATATTTTTTGACCTTGAGAAGGCATATGACACAACTTGGAGGTATAATATTTTGGCCCAGGCCCATTCCTTAGGCCTCCGAGGCAATCTACCATCCTTCCTTAAGAACTTTTTAACTGACAGACATTTCCGTGTTCGAGTCAATAATGTTCTTTCCCCGGACTTCGTCCAAGCTGAAGGTGTCCCTCAGGGATGTGTTCTAAGCACAACACTTTTTCTCCTTGCTATAAATGATTTGGCCTCTGTTCTTCCACCCAATATTTGGTCATCACTCTATGTTGATGACTTCGCTATTGCTTGTGCAGGCGCTGACTGTCACCTTATTGCAGTTTCTCTCCAGCATGCGGTCGACCGTGTTTCCACTTGGGCCACCACACATGGGTTTAAATTTTCAAGTACCAAAACTCACCAAATTACTTTCACTAGACGCTCTGTTATCTCCGATCATCCTTTGTATCTCTATGGCTCCCGTATCCCCGAACGTGATACAGTCAGGTTTCTAGGCCTTCTCTTTGACCGTCGGTTAACCTGGAAACCTCACATTACCTCTCTGAAGGCAACTTGTCACAGCCGGCTAAACCTTCTTAAAACCCTTGCTCATCTTTCCTGGGGAGCTGATCGTCGAACTCTGCTTCGCCTACATTCAGCCCTCGTTTTATCGAAACTCGATTATGGTGACCAGATTTATTCCGCGGCCTCTCCTGCTACTCTCTCTAGCCATAACTCTATCCATCACCAAGGCTTACGTTTGTGCCTTGGTGCTTTTCGCTCTTCCCCTGTTGAGAGCCTCTATACAGAAGCAAATGTTCCATCCTTGTCTGATCGCCGTGATGCCCATTGCCTTCGTTACTATGTACGCTCTCACGATCTACACAATCCTTCCATTTATAGAATGGTCACCGATATTAGTAGACATTCTTTATTCGTTCGCCGCCCCTGTTTGCTCCGTCCCTTTTCTCTTCGCCTACTTTCACTCTTGTCTTCCCTTCAGTTACCACCTTTATATGTTCATGTAGCATCTCACTTTTCCCTACCCCCCTGGGAAGTTCCAGCTGTTCGGGTCTGTTCTTTCTCACTCCCTTGCTCGAAAGCTCAACTGCCTACGGTGGCTTCCCGCTCTCTTTTTCTTGATCACTTCCACTCTCATTCTCATGCTACCGCTGTGTACACAGATGGCTCTAAGTCTTCAGACGGCGTCGGATTCGCAGCAGTGTTTCCGGACAGCGTCGTACGAGGGCATTTACTATCTTCAGCTAGCATTTTTACTGCTGAACTGTATGCCATTCTTGCAGCACTTATTCGTATCGCATCTATGCCTGTGTCATCATTTGTAGTAGTCTCAGACTCCCTTAGTGCTCTACAGGCTATACGAAAATTTGATACATCTCATCCCCTAGTTCTCCGTATCCAACTTTGGCTACGCCGTATCTCTACCAAACATAAAGATATTGTTTTTTGTTGGGTCCCTGGTCATGTCGACGTACAGGGCAATGAACAGGCAGACACTGCTGCGCGGTCAGCAGTATATGACCTACCAATTTCCTATCGAGGTGTTCCATTTCTGGACTATTTTGCTGCAATAGCTACCCACCTTCGCACCCGTTGGCAACAACGTTGGTCAACTCTGCTCGGTAACAAACTTCATTCTATTAAACCGAGCATAGGTTACTGGCCGTCTTCTTGTCATCAGTGCCGAGGTTGGGAGACCACTCTCTCCCGCCTTCGCATTGGCCACACTCGTCTTACTCATGGGTATCTCATGGAGAGGCACCCTGTTCCTCTCTGTGAGCAGTGTCAAGTTCCAGTATCGATTAGCCACATTCTGTTAGACTGCCCTCTCTATCAACGAGCACGCAGAATTTACCTCCAACGTCGTCTTCGTTCTCCTACTCTCTCTTTACCTTCCCTTCTTGCTGATGGACCCTCCTTTAATCCTGACTCTCTCATTGACTTCTTGACAACGACTGATTTACTCCACAAACTCTGATGATACTTTTCGCACTCCCCTCAGCCCTTTCTGGTTCAGTCTCTTGCTGCCCTTTACCCTTTCACCATCCACTGCCCCGCTGTTATCCGTAACCTGTTGCTCATCCATCTCCCTTTTGCCACCTGATGCCCTCGCTTCCTTCCTGCCCTGCAGCGCTGTATAGTCCTTGTGGCTTAGCGCTTCTTTTTGATTATAATAATAATCTCTCTCCCTCTCTCTCTGGTTGTATCCTTAACATTCTGGCAAAACATTTTCCATCAGCACTTCTACCATGTAAGTCCTCCATGTTTCATGTATTCCATATTGATTTCAGTTCTCCTAGTCTTATTATTTTGTTTTTGAAATCACTCAAGAAGCTCTGCTTTGGTTATATGAAAGAGGATTGTATGTGGCGCTGGCGTCTGTATTCCACTGTAACAAACGACCCTCACCACATTCACACACACATGTACACGAAATTATGGACATATATTTGAACTTTTATCCCCTCGCAAGATTATCAGTGACCTTCCTCTTTTTTCCTTCCGCTATCTTTCTCTGCTGATTGTCTTGTCTGTTGTCACTAGTTTCTTCATAGTTTTTCCTATATGAACCTCCTGGTTTCCTGATAGTATCTCTGCTAATAACTTTTTTCTTGTACTCGCTGGAACGAGTACAAGAAAATCTAGAAAATCTGGAAAATCTGGAAAACCTGGAAAATCCTAGAAGGAATGGTCCCGAATCTACACACACAAATCACTCGCTACGAAAGTAAAAGACTGGGCAGGCGATGCAAAATACCCCCAATTAAAAGTAGGGGCGCCATTGGTACACTAAGAGAAAACACCATAAGTGTCCGGGGCCCTAGCCTGTTCAACAGCCTCCCACCAAGCATAAGGGGAATTACCAATAGGCCCCTGGCTGCCTTTAAGAGGGAGCTGGACAGATGCATAAAGTTGGTGCCGGATCAGCCGGGTTGTGGTACGTACGCTGGACTACGTGCGGCTAGGAGTAAGTCTGGTTGATCAGGCCCTGATCCACCGGGAGGCCTGGTCATGGACAGGGCCGCGGGGACTTTGATCCCCGGAATACCCTCCAGGTAGACTCCAGGTAATGATTCCTCTGTTCCTAGTTTTTATTATTACTGTCCTTTTTATTCTCCTCATTTTTCCCATTCAGAAATGTTCTTTTCTCGTGTTTCTAGCTATGATTCCTTTCTTATTTATACATTTCCCTGATTCCCTCCGAGATTATTTAATAATATTGCCTACTTCTCTTTCATTTTACTCTTCAGTCCAGCAATTATCGCATTTAATTATTGTAAATCACCTTGTTCTCTACTCTCTAATATTACCATATTTTGATTGCTCTAACTAAGTTATTTCATTTTCCTGTAGGTTTCACACCAACAACTGTAAGTGCAGTCTACTTGCGTGTTGGAGAGACTGTCAGTAATGTCAGGTGAAAGATAGACTGCCACTCTTCCACACAGTCATAAAATTCAGTTTGAAGCAGGTTAGGATACAACGACTTTCATTATGCACCCAGTGTGTGTGTGTGTGTGTGTGTGTGTGTGTGTGTGTGTGTGTGTGTGTGTGTGTGTGTGTGTGTGTGTGTGTGTGTTAAATCTATCAGTGATATCTTTTCAAATCTCCCACCAAAGGAGAATCATGCCTCAGCAATGACATATCGACCGTTTATGGCCATTTCGGCTATTTGAATAAATGTTCCAGTCTTACTTACCAAGGCCGCTTGTTAACATCGACAACTAGCCCTGGTTGCTACTACGCACAAATCGTCCTGGCTGCTACCATGTACAACTCGTCCTGGCTGCTACCACGTACAACTCGTCCTGGCTGCTACTACGCACAAATTGTCCTGGCTGCTACCACGTACAACTCGTCCTGGCTGCTGCCACGTACAACTCGTCCTGGCTGCTACCACGTACAACTCGTCCTGGCTGCTACCACGCACAACTCGTCCTGGCTGCTAACACGTACAACTAGTCCTGTCTACTACCACGTACAACTAGTCCTGGCTGCTACCACGTACAGTTAGTCCTGGCTGCTACCACGTACAACTAGTCCTGGCTGCTACCCTCAACTAGCCCTGGCTGTTAGCATTAACAACTAGTCTTCGCTGCTAGTTTAAGAATGACTTGCTGTAAAGGGCAAAAACAGAAGCACAGAAGATTAATTAGTCTTTATATACAGACCAAAACTTCTCTACAACAAATGTAAGTTAGAACACAATAACAATTAGATAAGACTGGAGGAGGACGGAGAGGTACATGACATTCTAAGAAGATGATTCGAGTGAGCACTCATAGTGGGGACAGGATCAGGAGTGGAACGGATCAGATGGAGTTGGATACCGTCTACACGTTGAAGGTGGAAGTGATAAGTATGATCGAACCCCGAAACAAGTATAAGCATGCTAGTGTTTTAGGTTAAGAGGCCGAGGCAGGAGCAGAGTCTCGACCCCAGGTAACACAACTCTGGTACACACATACACAAACACACTCAAACACATGCACATCCACACAAACACAAATAACAGAACAAGTGTCTACTGACTTTTTCAAATGATAACATAGAAAATGAAGAAACCCAAAGACACACACACACACCTGTAAAACTCAGCAAAGACCAATCAACCACTACCAGCACTACCTAACAACCTGGTCAATCATTAGACGCCAATACTATACAAGCAGAGGCAGCACAGGCTAGAAGGGCCAACTACCGTGATCACTCAACAAGGATGTTTAGTCATTAGCCTCGGTCCTATATAACCCGGCAGCCAGTGAATAGAGGCAAAGAAAAGTGGTGTGTGCAAACATGGAGAGAATAAACAGCCACTAGCACAACATGAAGGACATAGTCATTAGATTATTAATCGGAGGGATGAATGGGGCCACGATTGAAAGGAAGTGGAGGAGGAGGAGAGGGAAGAGGAGAGAGGAAAGAGGAGGAAAAGGAACCAAAGTGAGACTAAACAGAGAGAGAGAAATGATGAAGGTAACAATTATCTTGTAAATAAAATTAGGAATCCTAATCCTAACCTTGTAGAACTCTGTGTAAGACAGAGAGAGAGAGAGAGAGAGAGAGAGAGAGAGAGAGAGAGAGAGAGAGAGAGAGAGAGAGAGAGAGAGAGAGAGAGTGAGAGAGTGAGAGAGAGAGAGACAAGGGGTTAAGAGGAGAAGAACGGATAAAAGGACACGGAAAAATATACGAGAAATGACTTACAGTCATGGAACACTGAAATATTTCCTCTTTTACAGTTAAAGATTTTACAGGGCAGACGAGGACACTAGGAGGACATGAGGACATGAACTCATGATAAAGCCGTGCTGAGGTCATGATGACATGAGACAGAAGGAAAGAGGGAAGCGGCAAAGAGAGAGAATGAAGAATAAAGATACATGAAGGAAGCAGGAGGCGTGACGTCAGGTTGCCAAATGAAATACAAACAAGGCAGACAAAAGCCACCTTGTTTGTCCTCTGGTACCGTGTGACGTATCGTGTGATGTACCGTGTGATGTACCGTGTGATGTACCGTGTGATGTACCGTGTGATGTACCGTGTGATGTACCGTGTGATGTACCGTGTGATGTACCGTGGGATGTACCGTGTGATGTACCGTGTGATGTACCGTGTGATGTACCGTGTGATGTACCGTGTGATGTACCGTGTGATGTACCGTGTGATGTACCGTGTGATGTACCGTGTGATGTACAGTGTGATGTACAGTGTGATGTACAGTGTGATGTACAGTGTGATGTACCGTGGGATGTACCGTGTGATGTACAGTGTGATGTACAGTGTGATGTACAGTGTGACGTATCGTGTGATGTACCGTGTGATGTACCGTGTGATGTACCGTGTGATGTACAGTGTGATGTACAGTGTGATGTACAGTGTGATGTACAGTGTGATGTACAGTGTGATGTACAGTGTGATGTACAGTGTGACGTACCGTGGGACGTACCGTGGGATGTACCGTGGGATGTACCGTGGGATGTACAGTGTGATGTACAGTGTGACGTACAGTGTGATGTACAGTGTGATGTACAGTGTGGCGTACAGTGTGATGTACCGCGTGATGTACCGTGTGACGTACCGTGTGACGTACCGTGGGATGTACCGTGTGATAATACCCTGTGATGGTACTGTGTGATATGCCGTAGGATGTACTGTGTGATGGTATCGTGTGATGTACCGTATGATGGTACCGTGTAATGTACCGTGTGATGGTACCGTTTGATGCATCATGTGATGCACAGTGTGATGGTACCATCGGCACCGTATATAGTTATAGACAGTCAAGCACCCTCCCATACACAGCTACGCAGCTGGCACCTGCCCCTTCCTGTATACACTCACAAAGGAGTCAGGTCAGGCGGACAGGTGAGGAAAAACCTGGATTCAGTTCATGTGGAGAGGTGAGGAGAAACCTGGAGCCAGGTCATGAGGAGAGGTGAGGAGAAACCTGGAGCCAGGTCATGAGGAGAGGTGAGGAGAAACCTGGAGCCAGGTCATGAGGAGAGGTGAGGAGAAACCTGGAGCCAGGTCATGATGAGAGGTGAGGAGAAACCTGGAGCCAGGTCATGAGGAGAGGTGAGGAGAAACCTGGAGCCAGGTCATGAGGAGAGGTGAGGAGAAACCTGGAGCCAGGTCATGAGGAGAGGTGAGGAGAAACCTGGAGCCAGGTCATGAGGAGAGGTGAGGAGAAACCTGGAGCCAGGTCATGAGGAGAGGTGAGGAGAAACCTGGAGCCAGGTCATGAGGAGAGGTGAGGAGAAACCTGGAGCCAGGTCATGAGGAGAGGTGAGGAGAAACCTGGAGCCAGGTCATGAGGAGAGGTGAGGAGAAACCTGGAGCCAGGTCATGAGGAGAGGTGAGAAACCTTGAGCCAGGTCATGAGGAGAGGTGAGGAGAAACCTGGAGCCAGGTCATGAGGAGAGGTGAGAAACCTGGAGCCAGGTCATGAGGAGAGGTGAGGAGAAACCTGGAGCCAGGTCATGAGAGGAGGTGAGGAGAAACCTGGAGCCAGGTCATGAGAGGTAAGGAGAAACCTGAAGCCAGGTCACAGATTTGAGGAACCTGGAACCAGGTCAGGTGTGTCAGCACTGACTCTGGAATGTTTACATTCGTGGGGAGCACTAAACTCGTAGTGGTCACACAGCGCCTATCGAATGGGAGGTAATAATGTTTGATTCAAGATAAAAAAAATTAACTCCAGTTCCTTGGATCAAGAATCCCTACCCAGCACTAAGGGCATCATAGCACTCGTATACCCCGTATAGCATGCCAAGAACCACGTATATACCAGTTATCAACAAGAACCACACGTATATACCAGCTAACAAGAACCACACACATATACCAGCTATCAGCAAGAACCACACGTATATACCAACTATCAGCAAGAACCACACCTATATACCAGCTAGCAAGAACCACACCTAAGATAAGATTTGTTGGACATTTTTAACCCGGAGTGTTAGCCACCCAGGATAACTCACGAAAGTCAGTGCGTCATCGAAGACTGTCTGCCTTATTTCCATTGTGGTCCTTTAATCTTGTCCCCTAGGATGCCACCCACAACAGTCCACTAACACCCAGGTACCTACTTACTGTTAGGTGAACAGAGACAGCCCGACATTTCCACTCATGCCGGGGAGTAAACCAGGGACAGTGTGTGAAGCCAGTGCGTTGCCTACCAAGCCACGGGACAATCGTATATACCACCTATCAACATAAAGCACATGCACATTCAACCTATTAACTAAAACATGTAGACCACCTAGCAATACCTAAGATATTTGTATATCCCACCTAGCAACACACCAGTCACAGGGCCCTGTGACTGGTGAGTAGAAACGAGTCAAGTATACCTATCAACACGAAAAATACGTACATTCCATCTGTTATCACGAAATATACATGTATATCCACCTATCAACAACAAATATACCTGTATCTCCCCTATCAGCATCATAGATAAATATATACCACCTATCAACACCAACGATGTGTACATACCACCAGTCAACACCAAAGATACATGTATATCTCATCATCAAAATCACGAGTATATCCCACCTAACTAAAAACACACGTATAGGCCACCAATCAACAAAAACCATGGATATATCCCACCTATCAGCACCAAAACCCTCGCGTATATCCACCGAGAATAAATTTCTGTTACATTGGGGACACGGTGTATAAAAATATGCTGGGCATATTTCTTCTATGACAGAGATAAAAGTAGACTATTAATTTTCCCTGGATCTCAATATTCGTTCCCGGAGCAAGATTATAAATTCCCCGCCTCTCCTCCTCTCTCCCCTTCCTGGGGAACATTTTTCATAGGGAGACACTGTCGCAGCCAGCCGTTTGGGCAGGGGAAACTTCCCTGCACCTGTAGACTGGGGGAGGAGAGTTGCAGGCAGCCATGAGGGGCAAGGGAAATTTCCCCACTCCAGTAGACTGGGGGAGGAGAGTTGCAGGCAGCCATGAGGGGCAAGGGAAATTTCCCCACTCCAGTAGACTGGGGGAGGAGAGTTGCAGGGAGCCATGAGGGGCAAGGGAAATTTCCCCACTCCAGTAGACTGGGGGAGGAGAGTTGCAGGCAGCCATGAGGGGCAAGGGAAATTTCCCCACTCCAGTAGACTGGGGGAGGAGAGTTGCAGGCAGCCATGAGGGGCAAGGGAAATTTCCCCACTCCAGTAAACTGGGGGAGGAGAGTTGCAGGCAGCCATGTCACACAAGGAAAAACTTTCCTCATACTGTAGACTTGGGGATGAGAGTTGCAGTTAGACATGTGAGGAAACGGAAACTTACTCACACCTACCGACTGGGCGGGAAACAGTCGCAACCATCTGTGTAGAGGGGGGAGGTAAAGGCAGTGTAAAGGCAGAGAAATGAGAAGGAAAGAGGTAGGGGGGAAGAGAAGAAAAATACAGGGAGAAAAAAGTAAGAGCAAGGGAAGATGTGTTTCGGTACACACACGTACGGTTATGATATTTGTTAAAGGAGCTGTTTCGTCACAAGTGTCTTCATCAGTTCAAATACAGACACAACTGAAGCATATAGTGAGATAGTGTCAGGTGAAATAGGGTAAGGAAGCGAGTTGGCAGTGTCCGTTGTGTGTTGGTAACACATGAGGGCAAGTAAGTTCATTCAGGTATACACAAATACAGTTACATACATTATCATATATTGCAGCATGTGTAGAGAACCTAGGAACCTCAAAAAGTCGGACAAAGTGACTTATTTCCATTGGGGTCCTTGTCCAAACCGGACAAGAACTTGTCTGCCAGTTACTTGGAAATATTCAAGCTGCTTGATTTTGTGGGATGGTGTTTGAGAGTAACATTAAGACTGTTTCCAAGCATTTTCGTGTATGTACATCACTTTCACGGATAACCAGCTTAGTCTCACCTTGCTTTATGAGCAGTGTTGGACACAGGCATTAAGAGCACCCTGGTCACAAACTGACTTAAGTTGATGGACTCAGTCCGAGGAACCTACCCATGTCACTTAAATATTTCCTGTCACGTTTCACAGCCTATCCAGGAACCCATCAAAACACGATTTTTTGAGCATGCTGAAGAGACAACAGAGCCAGTGATGACTGCGAATGACAACTGAATATGAAGTATTAACGCTCTGGATCGCCTGTAACGAATTTTGGGAGTTAGAAAGCAGAACAAAGGAAAAGACAGACCTTGAAGTGACGATGATCATCAAAAGCAGACACTGAAGTGACGGAGATAACAGCATCAAGAGATGCATATAACTCTGCTATGAAAATATTGTCTGTCTCCTACACACGTCCCTGAGCTACACTCTCGGAAAACACAGCAGCATATCTCACACCATCTGAAGATCTGAAGCCATCGATGTACACAGCATAGCATGCGAGTGTCACTGAAATCGCCTAAGGAAGGGGGAGTATGTGTTAATAGCTGCGACACTAGACTTTGGGAATAGAAAGGAGGGGGTAATAAAGGTGAGACTCTAACCACTGGGACTTCTACAGGTTGGTGGGAAAAATTATTTTATAGATAAGAAGGTGAACAAAGAGGGAAGGTAGACTGAGGGAAACAACAAGAATCTCAAGGTGGAGATTGAAAGACTTATTCTTCATGCAGGGACATGAAGATCGTGGAAGCAGACTAGATAACTGAAACTAAATATCTTGGCAATCTCGCAAAGAATACTGAAAATAATACTGACAACAACAACAATAATATTAAAGTCAACATACAATCTTTGGACCAGAGAAAGAAGACAAACTCTCAAATACAAACACAACCACTGATGATGGAAGACATCAGGTCCAGAAAGTGTGACTACTGAAGCTGAGGTATATACCTCGTCACCTTAAACGAGTTTGAGCAATAATAATAATCATAATCATGGGGACGTGGTAAACTCATAGGAATCATACAGTGACTGTCCCGAGCGTGACGTAGAACCTTTGAAGGTGCCTATTCGTATAGCGTTTGATTTTCAACGAATTATACCCCGCCAGTGTACCGTACGTTTTTTTTTTTTCACAGTCACTGTTATCCTTCTATTTTTTTTTTCGTTTATATTACGTACATCAGCTGAACTTGAACGGACGATGGACAGAGCATTCTACTATACTATCCTGATATCGAGCATCTAGAGAGAATTATGGATTGTGGTTCAACTGGTAGCCCCTTCAACTCACATTCTGAAGAATATAGGTTCAATCCCAGCACCAGGGGAGAAGTTGTTCATGTTACCTTACATTAGTTGCCTTGTTTCACCTGCAGGTATTAGTCGACTTTTGTAAGTCTCATACGTGTGCTACGTCCCGAACCTGAGATCTCTCGGCTCTGAGCAGCTCACTTCACCACTACGTAGATCAGGTAGATCCCGTTACCAGCCCAACCCAGCGTTCTTTGGCACTGTGCTAACACCACAACCGACGCTCACACCTCAAAAATTAAACGATATTTCTCGTCCGGTAACTTAGATTTATCTCAGCCTCATAAACATGGACGTGTACTCACCTATTTGTGGTTGCAGGGGTCGATTCGTAGCTCCTGGTCTCGCCTCTTCACTGATTGCTACTAGGTCCTAGGTCCCTGCTCCATGAGCTTTATCAAACCTCATCTTAAAGCTATGTATGGTTCCCGCCTCCACTACGTCACTTTCTAGGCTGTTCCACTGCCTGACAAGTCTATGACTGAAGAAATACTTCCTAACATTCCTTTAACTCATCTGAGTCTTCAACTTCCAATTGTGATCCCTTGTTTCTGTGTCCCATCTCTGGAACATTCTGTCTTTGCCCACCCTGTCTATTAATACCGCGCAGTATTTTATACGTCGTTATCATGCGAGAGAGAGACGGACGGACGGACAGACAAAGACAGACACACACACACACACACACACACACACACACACACACACACAGGAAATCCTTTGTCACCGACCTCCTGGAGTTCTACGACAAGGTGACGGCAGTAAGACAAGAGAGAGGGGTGGGTAGACTGCATTTTCTTGGACTGTAAAAAGGCTTTTGACACGGTTTCACACAAGAGACTAGTGCAAAAGCTGAAGGACCAGGCAGGTATAACAGGGAAGGCACTGGAATGGATCAGAAAATACCTGTCTAGGAGTCATGGTACGTGACGAGATGTCGGAGTTGGCGCCTGTGACGAGCAGGGTTCCACAGGGGTCATATCAAGGACCGGTACTGTTTCTGATATATGTGAACGACATGAAGGAAGGAATAGACTCAAAAGAGTGTGTTTGAGGACGATGACAAGTTAATGATCTCAAGTTAATGAGGAGAATTCAATCGGAAGAGGACCAGGCAGGACTACAAAGGAAACTGGATAGGCTACAAGCCTGGTCTAGCAACTGGATCCTGGAGCTCAACCGCGCCAAGTGCAAAGGCATGAGGGTCGGGGAAGTCAAAGAAGACCGCAGACGGAGTACAGTCTAGGGGGCCAAAGGCTACAAACCTCACTTAAGGAAAAGGAGCTTGGGGTGAGTATAATACCGAACATATCTCCTGAGGCGCACATCGACCAAATAACTGTTGCAGCATATGGGCGACTAGCAAACCTAAGAATAGCTTTCCGACATCTCAGTAAGGAGTCGTTCAAGACTGTATACCGTGTACGTCAGGCCCATATTGGAGTATGCAGCACCAGTTTGGAATCCACATCTGGCCAAGCACATCAGGAAATTAGAGAAAGGTTTGTAACGAGACTAGTTCTGGAGATTGACACACTTATGCAACATATGGGAATCTTTGTTGAAGAAACGTTTCGCCACACAGTGGCTTCATCAGTCCAATACAAAGCAGAAAGGTATTTTTAGAGGAAGAGTTTGAGGTAATCAGTCCCTCAGCCTGGAAGCGATGTGTTCAGTCCATCAATCTTGTAGGAAGTACAGCATAGGGCCAGAGAGGTGGCTTATATACTGCAGTCAGGTGAAACGAAGCAGGAGGCGGCGGGATCACAGTGAAACCATCCACTAGTGTAAGTAGGTCTTCGTCCGAAGGTTGGACGAAGACTTCTCTGGCCCTGTGCTGTACTTTCTACAAGAATGATGGACTGAACACATCGACTCCAGGCTGAGGGACTGATTACCTCAAACTCCTCCTCTCCCCACACTTTTCTGCTTTGTATTGGACTGATGAAGCCACTGTGTGGCGAAACGTTTCTTCAATAAAGATTCCCATATGTTGCATAAGTGTCTCAATCTTCAACTTGTCGTTTTTCAGAACCATTTATGACACTAGTCCCGGAGCTAAGGGGCATGTCATACGAGGAGAGATTAAGGGAAATCGGCCTGACGTCACTGGATTACAGGAGGGATAGGGGAGACATGATAATGACATATAAAATACTGAGAGGAATCGACAAGGTGGACCAAGACAGGATGTTCCAGAAATGGGACACACAAACAAAGGGTCACAAGTGGAAGTTGAAGACTCGGATGAGCCACAGGGATGTTATAAAATATTTCTTAAGGCATAGAGGTGTCAGGAAGTGGAATAGTCTGGGAAGTGATGTAGTGGAGGCAGGATCCATACATAGCTTTAAGAAGGGGTATGATAAAGCTCATGGAACAGGAAGAGTGACCTAGTGGCGACCAGTGAAGAGGCGGGACCAGGAGCTGTGAATCGACCCCTGCAACCACAACTAGGCGAGTACACACCCCACCACCACACTACAAACAACAGGCCCAAGTATCTACTGAGAAGTACCTTTGACAACTGATAACAGAGACACACGTAAACATGTGAGAGTTAACAGAAAACCCAACGGTTGATTTCTCTGGGTTATTCTGGGTTTATATATACATACAGTAATGCAGTATCATTGTATACCCAAACATACTATTTGTCCTGAACTATTGCATAAATTTATACTGTTTATATTTTTTCTTAATGATTATCATTATTATTTTATTATCTTTTCTCCACACATAAGCATCAGGACGAGGTGGCCGAGTGGTTAAGGCGTTGGACTGCTAATCCAATAGGGTCTCCCTGCGTGGGTTCGAATCCCATCCTCGTCGGAGTAATATGATTTTTACTAGTTTCATAGACTTAAATTATGCATAACATTTTCACGCTACACTTCGTAGGTTCACTAGGATGATCATGTCCTCTCACTTCTGATATTACTTGGTGTAGATTGTTTTCCATAAAATTAAAACAACGGGATGGGTATAAAAACAAACGTTGAAGTCTGATGATGAATAATTAAGCTAATATACACTGTAACAGCTCTAGCTCACATCTTCACTTAGTTGAAGCAGGAAATCTGAGAAAACTTTAATGGTGTTTCTCCTTTGTAAACAAAATCTTGTGGTGGTGTACTGTTGCACCAACTTGCCTCCACTACTATCAAACACGCTAATACACGCCTGCTAGATGTCCAAGTTCCTTGCCTGGACATCCAACAGTTTAAAGATGATCATGAATATAATACTTTGACATCTTTTGGTCATTTGGGAGTGCGTTGTCTCTACATTCATCACTTTTTCCACATTGCAACACAGTAACGCAAGGTGTGACAGTAATTCCTCTGGCAACGTTTACTTTTGTGAAATAAGAACACAAGAAATATTAATTAAGGTATTTTAATGAGAACACGTTTCGCCTCGACTGGCGAAAAGTGTCCTTGTTGAAATACTCCGACACTACCATATTTCATTTCACATTTGAAGGTATTTTATACCATATACTACCCAAGGTTTTCATTTAGTTTGGTCTACATCAGCTGGCGGGTGCAAAACTCCCACCTCCAACCAATCACCACATCCACCTCCCCCTAACCTCTCACCCGTCTCCCCTTCCGTCTTCCCTTCCGTCCCTCCCCCCTCCGTCCTACCCAGACAAGAGGCAGAGGCTGGGATCACTTCACAGGTGCGTTAGACGCTGAGAAATGACTAACCGATATTTCTCATACATTCCTAAGTCCCTCTTGACCCAGGCAGAAGTACTTCGCAAAACCAAGGAAAACTACTCAGGGAGGAAAGTGAGTCAGTACCTCAGGAGGGAAGTAGGTAACAGCTCTTAGTTAGCAAATAAAGTTAACCTAACCTTGTAAAACCTGTGTAAAAAACAAGGCGGGGAAAGGGAGTAAGATCCCCAGGAGAGGAAGGGACAAGAACCCAAAGAGGAAAACGGTGTTTGTATCCCAGGAAGGGAGTGATATACCCAAGAAGGGAAGTGAAATGTATCCCAGATAGGGAGGGGAAAAAAGTACTCAGGGATAGAGAAGGTACCCCGGGAGAAGAAGGGAAGTACCTCAGGTGGGGAAAGGAGAAATGCTTCAGAAGGGGAAGGGGCAAGTACCTATAGAGGGAAGTGCATCACGGTACTAATGATTGAGCTGGAAAGTTTGATAAAAATAAAAGTTGTTTTTGTCCAATTTAGCGTAAGACATGACTCAACAAAAGAAAAGAATATATTTAACATTAATGTGTTACTAATTTATGTCTGGTCGGTGTAGTACGAGAATAAATAAGACATTTATTATTGTTGTTGTAATACGAGTATAAATAAAAGGCATTATTAAAGTTGCAGTATGAGAATAAATAAAACGTATATTTATTACTGAAGTTGCTTCCTAATTTTTTTTTTATAACTTGAGAACGTCTCAACCGATCAGTTTCAAATTTTCAACACTGGTGTACGATAACGAGGGAAAGATTCATGCAACTACTGGCTTGTGTAGGTGCCCTCTGGTCAACATTTTATATAAGATTGATATATTTGGTTTTGGTGCGATAATTTGAGAATGCTTCTTCTGATTATCTTCAAACTTTCAGCAGTTGAAAGCTTTGCTCAAAGGAAAGTTTAATTTTATTTGGGATGTGTTTGTCGCAACTTACAAGATCGAATAAACAAACTGTGAAATTTAAGTAGAGAATGCGTCTTTATTTGGCTAGGACTAAATTTCTTCAGTCAAATTTGTCAGTCTGATTTAAAAACAATAATGAAAATTTAAATATTGATTTTCAAGTGATAGCTTGTGAATGCGTCATCTGATTGGATTCAAACCTTCTATGCTGACTTAGCTTACTAAGCAGAAGCTTTGGATCATCAGACTATGTAAGTACCAATTCACAGAATTTTCCTTAAACTCTTCAGCTGCCTATGGTAGCTCATAGCACCTATTCTCATTCCAGTCTCCAAAAAATAGAATTATAGAGAATTTGAAATATGAGAAAAAAGTGAGAAATATAGAAACCTATTTTTTTTTTTTTTTTTACATTTTCATGAGTTCAGCGAGTCCTTAAATGTTTTTACGTACATATTTACGTACAGCTCTGTTGTATACGCATATAAAATCAGTTTGAGTGTTGTATTCTCCCTCTAATGTTATAGTGTTGGGGTCGGTGATTTTTTTAGGTATTACCCCACAACAAATTTATGTACAACGAAATTACCCACTTGAAAGTCTCACAGAATCCGGAAAAAACACAAGGAGCATTCAAATTTGTAATAGTTTATTGAATGTATTTGTATGTTGTTATTATTATAATCAAAAAGAAGCGCTAAGCCACAAGGGCTATACAGTGCTGCAGGGCAGGAAGGAAGCGAGGGTATCAGGTGGCAAAAGGGAGATGGATGAGTAATACACCGGGGCAGTGGATGGTGAAAGAGTAGAGGGCAGCAAGAGATTGAGCTAGAAAGGGCTGAGGGGAGTGCGAAAGGTATCATCATCAGAGTTTGTGGAGTAAATCAGTCGTTGTCAAGAAGTCAATGAGAGAGTCAGGATTAAAGGAGGGTCCATCAGCAAGAAGGGAAGGTAAAGAGAGAGTAGTAGAGCGGAGACGACGTTGGAGGTAAATTCTGTGTGCTCGTTGATAGAGGGCAGTCTAACAGAATGTGGCTAATCGATACTGGAACCTGACACTTCTCACAGAGAGGAACAGGGTGCCTCTCCATGAGATACCCATGAGTAAGACGAGTGTGGCCAATGTGAAGGCAGGAGAGAGTAGTCTCCCAACCTCTGCACTGATGACAAGAAGATGGCCAGTAACCTATGCTCGGTTTAATAGAATGAAGTTTGTTACCGAGCAGAGTTGACCAACGTTGTTGCCAACGGGTGTGAAGGTGTGTAGCTATTACAGCAAAATAGTCCAGAAACGGAACACCTCTATATGAAATTGGTAGGTCATGTACTGCTGACAGCGCAGCAGTGTCTGCCTGTTCATTGCCCTGTACGTCGACATGACCAGGGACTCAACAAAAAACAATATCTTTATGCTTGGTAGAGATACGGCGTAGCCAAAGCTGGATACGGAGAACTAGGGGGCGAGGTGTTTTAAATTTTCGTATAGCCTGTAGAGCACTAAGGGAGTCTGAGACTACCACAAATGATGACACAGGCATAGATGCGATACGAGTAAGTGCTGCAAGAATGGCATACAATTCAGCAGTAAAAATGCTAGCCAAAGATAGTAAATGCCCCCGCACGACGCTGTCCAGAAACACTGCTGCGAATCCGACGCCATCTGAAGACTTAGAGCCACCTGTGTACACAGCGATGGTATGAGAATGAGTGTGGAAGTGATAAAGAAAAAGAGAGCAGGAAGCCACCGTAGGCAGTTGGGCTTTAGAGCAAGGGAGTGAGAAAAAACAGACTCGAACAGCTGCAACTTCCCAGGGGGGTAGGGAAAAGTGAGATGCTACATGAACATGTAAAGGTGGTAACTGAAGGGAAGACAAGAGCAAATGTAGGCGAAGAGAAAAGGGATGGAGCAAACAGGGGTGGCAAACAAATAAAGAATGTCTACTAATATCGGTGACCATTCTATAAATGGAAGGATTGCGGAGATCGTGAGTATGTACATAGTAGTGAAGGCAATAGGCATCACGGCGATCAGACAAGGATGGAACATTCGCTTCTGCATAGAGGCTCTCAACAGGGGAAGAGCAAAAAGCACCAAGGAATAACGTAATCCTTGGTGATGGATGGGGTTAAGGCTGGAGAGAGTAGCAAGAGAGGCCGCTGAAAAATCTGTTCACCATAATCGAGTTTCGATAAAATGAGGGCTGAATGTAGGCGAAGCAGATTTCAATGATCAGCTCCCCAGGAAAGATGAGCAAGGGTTTTAAGAAGGTTCAGCCGGCTGTGACAAGTTGCATTCAGAGAGGTAATGTGAGGTTTCCAGGATAACCTACGGTCAAAGAAAAGGCCTAGAAACCTGACTATCACGTTCAGGTATAAGTGAGCCATAGACGTACAAAGGATGATTGGAGATGACAGAGCGTCTAGTGAAAGTAATTTGGCGAGTTTTGGTACTGGAAAATTTAAACCCATGCGTGGTGGCCCAATTGGAAACACGGTCGACCGCATGTTGGAGAGAAACTGTAATGAGATGACAGTCAGCACCTGCACAAGCAATAGCGAAGTCATCAACATGGAGTGTTGACCAAATATTGGGTGGAAGAGCAGAGGCCAAATCATTGAGAGCAAGGAGAAAAAGTGTTGTGCTCAGAACACATCCCTGAGGGACACCTTCAGCTTGGACGAAGTCCGGGGAAAGCACATTACTGACTCTAACACGGAAATGTCTGTCAGTTAAAAAGTTCTTAAGGAAGGATGGTAGATTGCCTCAGAGGCCTAAGGAGTGGGCTTGGGCCAAAATATACCTCCAAGTTGTGTCATATGCCTTCTCAAGGTCAAAAAATATTGCAATAACAGAGTGATTATTCGCAAAGGCATTACGAACATAAGTATCCAAGCGTAGTAAGGGGTCTATGGTAGAACGGCCCTTACGAAAGCCATATTGACTAGTGGAGAGACTGTCGTGTCTCTCTAAATACAACATTAAACGTCGATTCGCCAGACGTTCCATCACTTTGCAACCTGCACTAGTAAGAGCGATGGGACGATAGTGGGAGGCATCATGTCCCGTAGAACCTGGCTTGCGGAAAGGGAGAACAATGGCAGATTTCCACAGCTGGGGAAGAACTCCTTGTGCCCAAATAAGATTGAAGAGGTGTAAGAGGACTACAAGGGCTGACTGATGTAAATGTTGTAACATCCGAATATGAATGTCGTCAGGCCCAGCTGCAGATGATCGGCAAGCTGAGAGTGTTGCCTCCAGTTCCTGAAGTGTAAAAGGCACATTATACTGTTCTTCTCTGAGAGAAGAAAAGTCCAAGGGTACTAACTCTCTGGCAGACTTTGAGGAAAGAAACGAGGGACATAGATGGAGCCCCTGGGAAATACGGACCAGGTGAGTGCCAATTTCAATGGTAACGTCAAGAGGGTTTGCTACATCAATACCGGCGACCCGTAGAACAGGAGCCGGGTCAGGAGAGTATTTACCACTCAATTTCCTCACTTTTTTCCAGACTGCACTCAGAGGAAGCAGAGGAGATGGTGGAAACAATCTTGCCAGCAAGCGCGTTTATCGTCACGGATGACACGGCGAGTGATCGCACACTTCTGCTTAAAATCAAGAAGTCTCTCATCTGTTCTATTGTACGGGTACCTGCCCCATGCAGCACGTTTCAAACGTACTGCACGAGCACAAGCAGGAGACCACCAAGGCACGCACTTCTGAGAATGCCTGCCTGAGGTTTGGTATATAGAATGAGAAGCTGCGGTGAAAACTGACGTCGAGAAGAGGTGTAGGAGCTCATCAATGGAGGATGAAGAAGGAACCTCACTAAAAGCAGTGAGTTGCGAGTAAAGGTCCCAATTTGCCCGATCAAGTTGCCAGCGAGGGCTACGGAAAGGTGGTGAATATAAAGGAGAAG
Source organism: Cherax quadricarinatus (assembly GCF_038502225.1). Taxonomy (NCBI): domain Eukaryota; kingdom Metazoa; phylum Arthropoda; class Malacostraca; order Decapoda; family Parastacidae; genus Cherax; species Cherax quadricarinatus. The sequence continues at coordinate 14,843,025 of NC_091364.1, read as the reverse complement.
TAAGAATGATTAGAAAATGATCGCTGTCGTGTAAGTCCGGTAGAACAGACCAGGTGAAGTCTAGCGCAGTGGAGGAAGAGCAGACTGATAGATCGATGCAAGAGAGAGTATGAGTACAAGGATCAAAATGGGTGGGAGTACCCATATTTAAAACATGGAGAGGGTGAGAGGCGAGAAAAGCCTCCAACTGGATGCCACGTGTGTCACAATGAGACCCCAGAGGAAATGGTGGGCATTAAAATCACAAAGTAACAGAAGTGGTGGTGGTAAGGATGAAACAAGAAAGACAAAATCTGGGATAGAAAATGCTCGAGAAGGAGAGAGATATAAAGAACATATTGTAAACCACTTTTTCAAGTGGATACGGGCTGCAGTGTAATGCAGCGAGGGATGGACAAATAGTTGACAATACGGAATATCATTGCGTTGAAGAAGAGCACTTTCATTAAAGGTCCCATCTGAGAAAGGATCCGAAGAATACAATAAATTATAGCCTGAGATAGGTTGGAAAACAGCCGAGCGTAATTTTGGTTCTTGTAAGCAAGCACCAACAGGGGAAAACCGGGAAAGCAGCATCTGCAGCTCACCCCGATTACCCGAGGCCACGGATATTACACTGTAAATAGGCCATGATTGGAAATGAAGAAAAAACCAGGAATCCATAGGGAAAGGCACCTACGTACTAGAGGGTTTAGAAAAGTCAATGTGCGGTGGCATCGGAAGACGTTCAAGCAGCGAAGGAATGGAGCGTTGCGAAGAATGGAGTTGTGGAGATGGAGGAGAGGGAAGAGAAGGAACAGGAGGTGGATCAGTGTCCACTGAAGGTTTAGTCTCTGCAATATATTCTGAAATGGCTTCAAGTGTTTCTGAATTCAAAGATGTATGGGAGACAATATTGGAGGTAGAAGGGGGGGAGGGAGTAAAGATTGGGACAGTAATGGACTGTACCAAAGGGGAGGGGGACGAAAGAGTGTAGGGGACTGAAGAAGTGTGGGAGGGGACAGAAGAGGCAGAAACCTGGGAGGTGGCAGAAGAGGGAGAAACTTGGGAGGGGATGGGGGTGGAATGCATAGTACGAGGAGGAGGATGAACCTCCACACTTGTAATAGAGCCAGAGAGAGGGGAAGAACTAGGCACAGAGACTGGAAAGGTAAAATGCAGAGGTGGAAGAAGGGAAGGAGGGGGCAAAGAAGATTTGAGCAATGGGGATTTTTTGGACTTCTGAGAAGTAGAGGGGCGATTGGTATAAGGTGTCGTATGAGGTCTTGTCGATACCTGGGCTTGTGAGGAAGGACGCGAAGATGTGAGAACAGACTGAGTTGTAGTCGGGACGTCAGAGCCAAGGACAGCAAAAGGATTAGATACCAGAGTGGCTATGGGAGGGGTAACAACAGAGGAGGCTGCAGAAGATGGGACCCCAGAAGTGGGGCGACATTTTGAAACACGAGAATAAGAAACACAGGGTAGTCTCCCTTGCAGGTGGAGATGAGAAACTGCCATAGCATAAGGGAGACCTTCTGCCTCTTTGAGGCAACGGATTTCACGCTCATTTAAGTAGACCTGGCAACGGCGAGAGTACGAAGGGTGAGCCTCATTACAATTAAGGCAAGATGGAGGTTGACTGCAAGATGTATTAGAATGGTCGTCGGCACCACAGGCTGGGCATTCAGCTATAGATCTGCAATATTTCACTGGGTGACCAAAACGCCAGCAATTTCTACACTGCTGTGGTGTAGGGATCACCTTTCAAACTTGTAACCGATGTCCCGCGACATAAACAGAGGACGGGAGTTCATGGCTGTCGAAAGTTAATCGAGCCACATTGCAAGGGTATCGTCTCTGCCCGCGGGCAGGAAGGACATAAGTGTCTACTTTGAGGATCAGGAGATCCTGGAGTTCCAGCTGTTCAAGAATGTCATTGCCACATGACTGGAAATTCTGTTGGACTATGGTACAGGGCAGAATGACAGTACCACTACAAGAATTGAGAGAAAGATGTTTTTCAATAGCGATAGGAGTAGTATCGATATGCGAAAGGAGAGAAAGATCATGAGCTTGGGTAGCATTCTGTACAGTGACGATGCGCATACCGCTTTGCCAATACTATGATCAGAAAGATAGGCAGAGGAAGAAGTCGGTCTTAAAGTAAAGAATTTAGTCGATTGTGTGGTCCGAAACTGAGCGTGGAGAGGGAGTGCATGATGTGTCGGTCTTTTCTGAGTAGAATGGGAAGGTAACGAAGGAACATCACCAGGAGATTGTCGATGGCGTTTAGGAGTAGGACCGGAGTTGGTCCGTCGTGAAATGGGCTGGCGATTCGAGAACTGCCGTACCGTAGAGGGAGAGGCCGGAAGCATAGTCAAAGGAGAGCGGAGGTCAGACAAATCGAAGGAGTCAGTCGAAGCCCTGGTACCTGAAGCAGGTGAGGAAACAGACCAGCAAGAGGTACAGGGGCATCAGGAGTGTCCGAAGAGTGGTCAAAAAAAGCAAGGCAGGGTCAGAATGGGGTGCAGTATCAAGAAGGGGCCCGGGGGTAGTGGGTTCATGGACTGGGTCCTCCATGGTTAGGTTACTCCTTTCTTTTTTTTTTATTAAAAACAAAAAGCAAAGGAGAAAATAAAATAAAAATAAAAAAAAGAATAAAAAAAGAGGGGAGCGGGGAGGAATAGTTCCCAGGAGGAATGAAAAGGCCGGAAATCTCCCTCCGTGTCCAAGAGGATCTCAGCACCACTCTAGCGCAGATGCAGCATGGAACCCATGCCATACCCTACCCTTCATGCCAGTAAACCAGCAATCCAGGATAGCAACCTCGCATCTGCCGAGCTACCTGGGTGGACAAAAGAGAGGGCGGCCGGATATCCGCCACAAAACATACCTCCTTCGGCCACCACCGCCAGAATCCGAAAGGTGGCTTCCAGAGATACATCCGTCGCCCAAAAGACACCCAAAGCCACCCTCCGGGATACCGGAGAGGGATCGGGATATCCCCAGGTGATCCAGATTCCACGGCAAACTACGCCACCGCCAAGAACCTCAACGGAATGGGGTGGACCCCAGTACCCTTCCCCTAACTAGGAACTTGCATGCCTGTGGGAAAAATCCCAAAGGCCAAAAAGAGGAAGGGCAAAAGGGAGGGGTGGGGAGGAGGAGGAGGAAAGGAAAAAGGGGAGGATGGGATAGGGAAGGGGGGATTGGGGGGTAATTAGGTTCGGTCTGAGGAAGGAGACCAACAGGTCTAAGTCCTCAGACCAAGAGCCTCTTCACCATGCTAAGGAGCCCCCCTTGAAGAGGTGTATTTGTATGGAGAATAGTCATACAAGCTGAAAAGTGTGTGTTATACACAAAATTAACATAATAAAATGAAAATAATATGCATGAAATGTTCCATTTTTGATGCAACATCAACAAAATTAGAACTTTTTAATATCAGAACAATTCTGATACTGTCTTCGGCGTTCAACCGATTTTTGGACTTGCTTTTCAAGTTAGAGTGGAAAATCCTTGTTGGTAAAGACAGGTAGTTGTAAATGGCAGCAGTATTTTTATTGCTTCCTCGTGTGCAACTTTGAAAGCCTTTGTAGCTCTTGACATCTAAAAAATGAACAGGTCTGCATTGTTCTGAAATTCAATGCTTCATTGTTGGAGCGAAGTTCAAGAAGTTTTATATCATTGCCAACTTAAGAAATGGTGCATACAAATTAAATTTTTAATTTTATTCAAACTACAAATTATTTGTTTGAAAAATTGTAACGTTCGTAATTTAAATCGTTTATTAAATAACAGATTTCTGTGCAGTTTTATATACATGTTTACTGAGCCTTCATTACCCACGAGATTTTAATTTTTACCCCATTTGGGGTAATTTACCCCAGTTCCCCGACAAATGATATAGTGTATAACTTGAGAACGACTCGTCTGATTGGTTTCAAATTTTTCATTGCTTGTGAAAAAGACTTATGGAAAAGTTAATGAAACAGAGACGATTAGGTTTAGTCTCTGCTGTGTTGAGGTCACAACTGTGCAGCCTCCTGAGGTCACAACTGTGCAGCCTCCTGAGGTCACAACTGTGCAGCCTCCTGAGGTCACAACTGTGCAGCCTCCTGAGGTCACAACTGTGCAGCCTCCTGAGGTAACAGCGACAATTGTCTCCGAGTTTCCCTGTCTCCTAATATGTTTATTTTTCCCCTATAAGCCACCTTGTCCATAATTACCATTGCATTTGCTTTGTCTGCTTTTGTAAGGTGAAGTCCAGACTTCACCTTACAAAAGCAGAGAAAGCAAATGCGATAATAGATGGACAAGGTAGATACGGCAAGTACCCTCCGTATCCCATTTAAGCCACGCAAAAGGAATAGTACAGGAGGTTATAAAATATTAATGGAGCACTATGAAACTATGTATAAGTGTGTGTAAACTATGTATGATTGAATGCTTTTATGAATGTATGCCTCTGTATATTTGTACGTATGAATGCGTATTCTTAGCTATACCTTGTGTGTGTGATGTATACCGGTTCATATGTATACATATTCGTATCTATAAATATTCCTATGTATTCACCTACTGTATATTTACTTACCCATGTATGTGGTTGCAGAGGTCGATTCATAACACCTGGCGCCGCTTTTCTGCTAGATCTTGCCAGATTCCCTCCGCCATGAGTTCGTGGGTCCTATCGTACTTGTTCTCAAATTAAAATCGAGGTCCTTTCCCCTTTCCGGCCACTCAGACTGAAAAAATACTTCCTGACATCCCTGTAACTCATCAGTGTCTAACATCCAGTTGTGCTCCTTGTACCCACGGCTTTGATATTTGTTCCATTCTCTCTCTCTCTCTCTCTTACACAATGGTTTTACAAGGTTAGGTTATGAATTCCTACTATTTGTAAACTAAGACCTGCTACCTTTTTATTGTAATGAGACATACAAATCTTACAAATAGGGAATAGGATGAGGTTGGAGCCATCTGTGGGCCAGCGACTTGATTTGATCAACTGGCTTTATTTCCTCGATGTCATTATGTTGCTGTCTGCTGTCCGTCTTGTTGTGTAGATGTCTTCTCGTTGACCACGAACTGGAGCCAAGTGACTTTGACCTCCCACATCCTTCCGGTATTGAAGGATCTGCTGAAATATCAGATCTGTCAAGGCCGGGCGCCTAATTTTTCTCTCTCTTCCTCAGAAAAATTGCAATATACGACTATCATTTTCAAGGGATGAGCGAGACTTGAACCTGATCTTCTAATACTTTCCCGTGATGGCTACAATACACTAACATCCTGTTTTTTCATGTCACATCTTCAAAGGAAGAGATATCGTAAAAAAATTCGGTCTATATACCCTCTTCATATGAGCTAATTATTTAACAGTATAAGGGAAGCTGTTATATATGAAAATTATTCGGGGGAACAAAGCTGCAAAACGTAGAAAACAAAAAAAAAAAACACACTTTAGTTATCCTCATGGTTCATACGACAGACCTGATATTTCACACACTAGTAGCCTACTGGGTCCCTCCGCCCGTCCTAGACACAAGATACCTGATGTATCAGTCACAAAACTTGTCTTACACTGTATTATTTCTCCCGACGGAGTTTTAAGTTTTAGAAGAAAATTACTTAGCAGTTCATTAACAGGTATGAAAATTTGGTGTGACAATTTAATTCTGAACTGAGGATGGGGATTAGTGAGTTTGGGTTTGAGAAGGACCTGCCTAGTATGGGCCAGTAGACCTGCTGTTGTGTTCCTCCTTTTTTATGTTATGTTTAGAACACACAAGAGAAAAATAGAGAAATCCCTTAACTAAACCAATTCCGAATTCCGGCAAATATATTTCTGTGTTAAGAGAAAATCTTGCTTAATGACTTCAATTAACTTTTGATGTCTAAAATATATACAGAAGACAAGAAATGGTGAAAACTAGGAAAAGGGGACAAAGAAAATTGATAAAATGGAAAATGATTGGGTGTGAAGAGGCTGTTCTCAGGTCTCCAGAGATGATGGCTGCCGTCACCTCCTCCCTCCCTCCTTCCATCACTCTCCCTCTTTCTGCTTTCTCCTTCAACCTACCCCTCTCACCTTTTATCCTCCCCTCCTTCTTGCATTTCCTTTATTTTTACCCTCATGACATTCCCCTCTCCCTTTCCCCCCTCCTTCCCTCTTACTTTTTTCCTAACCTCTCCTTTCCCTCCCATTTGTCCCTTTTTAACCTCGCCTTCCCTCCTCCTTTCCCTCTACCTCTCGAATTTGTTTTACCTCTCTCTGTTTCTCTCTGTGGGTGAAACAGTATTTTTCCATGTTGTCGGTATTTTATACCATTTATCCTCCCTCCCTCTCCCATTCTCTCTCCCTCTCCCTCTCTCTCCCCCCCTCTCCCTGTCTCTATCTCTCCTCTGCCCTCCTTCCCTCCCTCCCTCGTGTGGGTGCCGTACCTCCCAGACATTTCGGTCAGCTGCCATCGCAAAATGACATTCTGACAACATTTTCATTCGAAGGCAGAGTTTTATATTAAAATGTAAATGCCTCATGTCAAACACAGTTCGTCCAGCAGCGTCTCAGCTCACACCCGAGTCCCTGGCTCTCTTCCTTCCTTATTCCTTTACTTCTCTTCACACTGCGAATATTTGTTGACTTCTGTGGGAATATTTTTCTCAGTGGAAATATTTGTTGTACTCTCAGTGGGAATATTTGTTGTATTCTCAGTGGGAATATTTATTTTCTAAGTGGGAATATTTTTATCAGTGGAAATATTTGTTATTTGCTCAGTGGGAATATTTGTTGTATTCTCAGTGGGAATATTTTTTTTTCAGTGGGAATATTTTTTTCACAGAAGGAATATTTTTAAGTGAGAATACTTCATTAATTTTAAGAGGAGCTGATGTCTGCTGCTCATAATACATTACACACTGAGTACAAAGGAAAAACAGATAGTACGAGACTTAAGTAGTCAGTCAGGATGGCTTTAAGAACTGTTGGTTATTATGTAGATGGATGAGGCAAGGATAGTAGAGGAGAAGGCTCTCTTCACATCCTACTCTCCCTCCAGTCAGTGCCGGCATGAAATAAGAGGGGGCGGGGGTACATAACATTCCGTATTGGGAACACGACACCCAACAAATCCGGCCTAAATCTCAATCTTTCCCCTTATCACTCAATCATAATAACTCAAAACTAACTACACCCTATCTCCTATCCTCTCTCACCCACCCCTGCAGTCATCCCTTCTAGCCTAAGAACACTCCCCAATCCCAACCATCATCTACACCTCTTATACCCACGACACATAAGTGAGCATCAAGTAATCAGGACACCACGAACCAAAACATAAGACTTACATTACACAAATGCAGATGGAATTAAAAAGGAAAGTGAAGCACGGGATGACCAAAAAATCAGAAACAGCCCCAAACATCATAGCACTTAGAGAGAGAAAACTCAAGAGATAACGCATGCATTTTCCCTTTAGGATATCTCATTCAGAGGAAGGTTAGAGGGAACAGAGTAGACGATGAGTAGCGTTTCAGTCAAACAGTGTAGGTTTAATGATATGAGAGTAATAAACACAATAGTCAAAAGGCTAAATAGGCACATTAAAGACTGGTAACCGAATGGGTGATAGCAGGGATGTAAAAAAAAAAAAATAGAGAAGAAAATGAAAATAAGAAAAGGATGGTGAACATCATGGTCCATCTAAGCTATGCAGAACTTCTTACCTTGAGGTATTTTAGCTACAAGCAAATAGTCAGGAAACACTGGTTTGCAGGTGGAGGACAAGAAACATGGAGGATAAATTAGACACGTGTGCAACTCTTGGGTATCTTTATTGAGGAAACGTTTCGCCACACAGTGGCTTCATCAGTCCATACAAAGGAGAATCTTGAAGAACAGGAGGAGAATGAGGTAATCAGTCCCTCAACCTTGAGTCGATGTGGTCAGTCCATCAATCTTGAATTCTATTCAAGATTGATGGACTGACCACATCGACTCAAGGTTGAGGGACTGATTACCTCATTCTCCTCCTGTTCTTCAAGATTCTCCTTTGTATGGACTGATGAAGCCACTGTGTGGCGAAACGTTTCCTCAATAAAGATACCCAAGAGTTGCACACGTGTCTAATTTATCAACATGTCGGTTCTCTGAACCATTCATCTACAAACATGGAGGACTAAGATGATGGGAATGATGGATTTTTTTTTGTTTGTACCTGCGTGTCATGGACACAATGAGAGGAGGGGCTGAACCAGCAAGGCTGGGCGTAGTATTCACCTGGTCACAGACCGGGCCGCGGGGGCGTTGACCCCCGGAACTCTCTCCAGGTAAACTCCAGGTAAACATGAATTTGACTTATTGATTGCATTGTGGAATTAAACACGGAGAGAAGCATAGCAAAGGGAAGTAAGAAACCAGGCATCAGTTAGGGACACTGTACAGGTATGAGAACATTTTTGAAGGCAATGGAGTGGGAAAGAAAACTGGAAGGAAAGATAAAGTGGATGAAGACGCATTTTGCTGGAAAATGCCGAGAGGCAGAGGAAAAATTCACACCGGGAAGCAGAAGCGATGGAAAAAATAGCGAGTCCATGGTTCACCCAGAGATAGAGGCAAAAACTAAGTGCGAGAGCATGAAAGAAAAAAAATATAGCCAGCAAAGAACAGCAAAAAAACAAAGCAAGCAAAAGAGCCAGGAACAAATATGGTTGGTGAGAAAAGAAGCTGGCCAACAATTTGAGAATAACCTAACATCAAGAGCCAAATCAGAATTAAAGTTGCTAAACAGTCACATGAGAAGACAGCAATGAAAGATCATATACTAATATTGAAGGAAGGAGAGATGACAAAAATTGACCAATAAATCTGCAAGGAGCTGGCTAAATTATTTAAGAAGATTTTCTCGGAGGAAATAGGAGTATTATCAGAGAGTTAAAGGGAAAGAGTACAACATCGAGTTCTGTATGTAATCCACCCAATAGGAGAGAAGAAAACATTGTCTGAGCTAGATACCTAAAAGGCAATAGAACCAGACACTATCTCCCCATGAGTTCCATAATAGGGAGCAGAAGCTCAGTGTGCACTGATAGACCAAATCTACAAGTCTCTTGATACAGGGCAACTGTCAGAGATGTAGAAGACAACAAACATAATCTGAATATTTAAGAAAGACAGACAGACTGATAACATTAAAGTACAGGCCAGATTCACTGACCATTCATACTAAGAGAGACAATGAAGAAAAACATCAGAAAAAAATAGTGAAGCAGCTGAAATGATGGGGTTTCCTAAGTAACAACCAGAAAGGTTCAGAGATGATAAATCCTGTCTTGGAAACCAACTTGAGTTCTATAGTGTGACAAAGTAACAGAAGTGAGGCAAAAAGAGAGAGGGATGGCTAATCTGCAAAAAGGCATTAGACATTGATTGAAGAAATACTAATTGGGAGGAAACAAACTGTTTGAGAAGAGGCAACAGAATGAACACTAGTAATAAGCAAGTTTCCCCAAGAATCCGTACAATGACTGGTGTAGGTGAATGACATGCCAGAAGAGATAGTGTCATTCAACCCTGTTTGCCGATGATGCGAGACGAATGACGTGAATAACAGGAGAGTATATGGAGAGTCTATACACGGACCTGAAAAAGCTGCAGGATTGTTGTAACAAGTGTTTATTAGAATTCAAACCCAGCAAATGCAAGGCAATGAGAAGACAAAGCACCAAAATCAAAGTACAGCTGAAGAGAGGGAACCAAAAGAGTAACCCTCACCCAAGGAACAGGAACTCTGGGTGAGCCTATTACCGAAAATCAAAGGAATAACCTCTACATCATATGCGCAATACTACATACACACCCACAGCAGTCATACCCCGCCCTAAGTCATTAAAAATGCCTTAAAATGACGACAAACTCTGTAAAACTAGCTTAAATGACTCACGACAGAATATAACTGTAGCTAAAACCTTAAAGAACACAAAAAACACATTTTAGTCATATTTTTTTAAAGAATAATGAGCACAATAAAAAAATTATGATATAGGTGATGTTACTGAATGACGTAAAGTTGGACGTAATGACGTTCGCTGAATTGAAATTTTACTCTAGAAAAGTGGCGTAAAGGCGAATCTGACGTAAGTCGAAATGACGTAAAGCGAGGTATGACTATCAGGCACCAGCCTGGAACCCAGACTTGATAAAAGCATGATAAGAAACTAAAACAAGTGCAGTGGTTAGCAACGAGAATATTACCAGAGATAAGAGGAATGAGCTACAAGGGGAGACTGAAGAAACTAAACCTATTCTTACTAAAGGACAATAGGACCAGGGAAAAAAAAAATTTAACGTACAAAATACGCGGACTAATGAATAGAATGAACAAAGACAAGCAATACGAAAGGAGGGAAACAAGTACACGAGGGCACAGTTTGAAATTAAGAACACAGATGAGTCACAGGGATGTTTAGAAGCATCTCTGAAGCAGTAATTACACACACACACACACACACACACACACACACACACACACACACAGAGGTATGATAAAGTTCAGAGGTATGATAAATTATTATTATAATCACGGGAGCACTAAACCCGTAGGATTATACGGCGCATGTGGAGGGATGGAAGGTATTCAGGCTCGATTCAGGGAACTGGAGCACAGATCCAATTCCCTAGATCAAGAGCCCCTCACCAGCATCAAGGAACCTCCTTTGAGGGGACAAGAGGTATGATAAAGCGACCAGTGAAGAGGCGGGGCCAGGAGCTAGGACTCGACCCCTGCAACCTCAACTAGGTGAGTACACACACACACACACACACATACATACATGCAACAAGACTAGTCCCAGAGCTAAGAGGTATGTCCTACGAGGAGAGGTTAAGGGAAATCAACCTGACGACACTGGAGGACAGGAGAGATAGGGGGGACATGATAACGACATACAAAATACTGAGGGGAATTGACAAGGTGGACAAAGACAGGATGTTCCAGAGATTGGACACAGTAACAAGGGGACACAGTTGGAAGCTAAAGACACAGATGAATCACAGGGATGTTAGGAAGTATTTCTTCAGCCACAGAGTAGTCAGTAAGTGGAATAGTTTGGGAAGCGATGTAGTGGAGGCAGGATCCATACATAGCTTTAAGCAGAGGTATGATAAAGCTCACGGCTCGGGGAGAGTGACCTAGTAGCGATCAGTGAAGAGGCGGGGCCAGGAGCTCGGACTCGACCCCCGCAACCTCAACTAGGTGAGTACAACTAGGTGAGTACAACTAGGTGAGTACAACTAGGCGAGTACATACATCCAGCTGGTTAACATGATATGGATGGGCATCAGGACATAATTTGACAGTGAAATATTATTGAGAGAGTACCAAGAGTTGGTTGATCTGGGTTTCTCACTGCTGTGCTCAGTGCTCTCTTGTACGTGTTCTCAAACGACATCATAAATTAGAATACTGTGTTCTCAACACCATACATTAGAGCACTGTGTTCTACACAACACCGTACATTAGAGCACTGTGTTCTATACAACACCGTACATTAGAGCACTGTGTTCTACACAACACCGTACATTAGAGCACTGTGTTCTACACAACACCATACATTAGAGCACTGTGTTCTACACAACACCATACATTAGAGCACTGTGTTCTACACAACACCATACATTAGAGCACTGTGTTCTACACAACACCGTACATTAGAGCACTGTGTTCTACACAACACCATACATTAGAGCACTGTGTTCTACACAACACCATACATTAGAGCACTGTGTTCTACACAACACCATACATTAGAGCACTGTGTTCTACACAGCACCATACATTAGAGCACTGTGTTCTACACAACACCATACATTAGAGCACTGTGTTCTACACAACACCATACATTAGAGCACTGTGTTCTACACAACACCATACATTAGAACACTTTAATTTCAACGAAAAAATGTTATCACTTTTGAGTTGCTAAGTATTTTCTAATCACTTGTGGAAGAGGGAGAATAAGGAAGAGAATGAGGGAAGAAAAATGGTGTGAAAGAGAAAGTGAAGAGGAGAATGGATGATATTACGGAGAGAGAAAAGGTTAGAATATAGAGTAGGTAAAGAGAGTAAGAGAGGCAAGCAGGAGGAGGAAAAAAAAAGCGATGGAGGAAGAGGGGAGAGAAAGGAGGAGGTAGGAGGAGGTAGAAGGTAGGGGGAGAAGTGTGTGTGAACGATATTTTATGAATCACCAGAGAAGTGAAGCTGAACAAATCGTTCAATCTCAACCCCAAGGAGGGAAAAAATACAGAGTTGTGAGACTGGGGAGAGAGAGAGAGAGATAGAGAGTGTAATTGCATTTGTGCATTAGAGCAGACGATATTTTTGTTGTGAGCTGGAGCCCGGGCACGACTGAATCAACCAGTAACTTCTCACCTCCCAGGACCGATACTCTCTTCCACCCATCATAAGGTATCGCTCACGTGTTCTTCCTAGTACGTACTAGTTTTACTGGGTAAATGATTGGCGATCATCACACACACACACACACACACACACACACACACAGCAGTAAGCAGTAAGACAAGAGAGAGAGGGGTGGGTGGATTGCATTTTCTTGGACTGCAAGAAGGCGTTTGACACAGTTCCACACAAGAGATTGGTGCAAAAACTGGAGGACCAAGCAGGGATAACAGGGAAGGCACTTCAATGGATCAGGGAATACTTGTCAGGAAGACAGCAGCGAGTCATGGTACGTGGCGAGGTGTCAGAGTGGGCACCTGTGACCAGCGGGGTCCCGCAGGGGTCAGTCCTAGGACCAGTGCTGTTTCTGGTATTTGTGAACGACATGACGGAAGGAATAGACTCTGAGGTGTCCCTGTTTGCAGATGACGTGAAGTTGATGAGAAGAATTCACTCGATCGAAGACCAGGCAGAACTACAAAGGGATCTGGACAGGCTGCAGACCTGGTCCAGCAATTGGCTCCTGGAGTTCAATCCCACCAAGTGCAAAGTCATGAAGATTGGGGAAGGGCAAAGAAGGCCGCAGACGGAGTACAGTCTAGGGGGTCAGAGACTACAAACCTCACTCAAGGAAAAAGATCTTGGGGTGAGTATAACACCAGGCACATCTCCTGAAGCGCACATCAACCAAATAACTGCTGCAGCATATGGGCGCCTAGCAAACCTCAGAACAGCATTCCGACATCTTAATAAGGAATCATTCAGGACCCTGTACACCGTGTATGTTAGGCCCATATTGGAGTATGCGGCACCAGTTTGGAACCCACACCTAGCCAAGCACGTGAAGAAACTAGAGAAAGTGCAAAGGTTTGCAACAAGACTAGTCCCAGAGCTAAGAGGTATGTCCTACGAGGAGAGGTTAAGGGAAATCAACCTGACGACACTGGAGGACAGGAGAGATAGGGGGGAAATGATAACGACATACAAAATACTGAGAGGAATTGACAAGGTGGACAAAGACAGGATGTTCCAGAGATTGGACACAGTAACAAGGGGACACAGTTGGAAGCTGAAGACACAGATGAATCACAGGGATGTTAGGAAGTATTTCTTCAGCCACAGAGTAGTCAGTAAGTGGAATAGTTTGGGAAGCGATGTAGTGGAGGCAGGATCCATACATAGCTTTAAGCAGAGGTATGATAAAGCTCACGGCTCAGGGAGAGTGACCTAGTAGCGATCAGTGAAGAGGCGGGGCCAGGAGCTCGGACTCGACCCCCGCAACCTCAACTAGGTGAGTACACGCGCGCACACACACACACACACACACACACACACACAACGTACTATATATATATATATATATATATATATATAATTTGCAAAACAACCACGTGGGAGTAGAATGATAGCTCTAGGCCTTTCGTGTTACAATCAACCAACACATCAGGAGCTTGCAAATTGCAGAAAAAGAGGAGGATCTCCAAGCACTGATATTGTTATAGTAGCCTAAACGAAAGTAATGTGGCAATTATCAAAAATTCGGTCCGACTCCACTATGATACAAATAATTTTACATATATAATTATATTGGCAGTGATACAGAAGTCACTGACAATAATGGAGTACCATCCACGAGAAAGCAGGTCCATTAAAAAGGACAAGAAAATGGGACCATTTGTAGGGGGACGGGGAGACTAAATTATACAAAGGAAACAGAGCTCATTAAAATAAACTCATATAAAGAGGGAGGCAAACTCTGGTTCAACCTTCGGAAAGTGCAGGAAAAATAGGCCCCAATTCCTCGCTGTGGCACCACATTTTTTACAGTAATGCATTTGTATAAGAGCCCAGTTTTTGACTGTGTACTATTGCCTCAACTAAAAATGCATCTAATTTCAACAATCAACCACTGATATTGTATAATGAATACTTATCATGCTTAATAATTGCCGATTCTATAATATTTCTTTCAAGCCAAGAGGAACAAGGGAAGATAACTCTTGCTTCCTGCCAGTTTATCTGGTTATTACAAGCTCTAACGTGGTTGAAAATTGTGTTTGACTCCTGTGTTATACGTATCGAATAATGGTGTTGTACGTATCGAATAATGGTGTTGTGATATTCTAACTTCTAAAGGTTTTCCAGTCTATCCCAAATAGGAGAGACTGCAACCGTTGCAGCCAATTCTGTAGACACCACCAGCACGTAGTTGGGGTGAATTATCAGAATACTTCTAACAGTCCATGAAGTTTTAAAAACTACTTGTATATTAAATCTTTTAATAGCATTTGGCAGAATATATATTATATATATATATATATATATATATATATATATATATATATATATATATATATATATATATATATATATATATATGTATATATATACACACACACGCAAACACACACACACACACACACACACACATACATGCCATTTAAATTTAATTACATTGTACATCAAATGTGCCATCATACATTCACTGTTATTCCAGTCATGAGTCTAGGAGTAACATCAAAATGGTATACAATACCGACAGGTTGTAAGGTAAGACACATATGCAACAGTTAGACAACTTTATTCCGAAACGTTTCGCCCACACAGTAGGCTTCTTCAGTCGAATTCAGAAAGTAGGCAGGAACAGTAGAGATGTGAAGACGATGTAATCAGTCCATCACCCTTGAAGTCGTAGAATTTGAGGTTGTCAGTCCCTCAGCCTGGAGCAGTTCAGTTCCATAATCAGGAACTATCTGGGACTGCTCCAGGCTGAGGGACTGACAACCTCAAATTCTACGACTTCAAGGGTGATGGACTGATTACATCGTCTTCACATCTCTACTGTTCCTGCCTACTTTCTGAATTCGACTGAAGAAGCCTACTGTGTGGGCGAAACGTTTCGGAATAAAGTTGTCTAACTGTTGCATATGTGCCTTACCTTACAGTCTAGGAGTACACTGTTTTCCTTACAATGTTTGTTTCGAGCTTTGAATATTTGCAGTTCAAAATATTTAAAAGATGAAATTGGTAAGATATTGAAAAGCCTTGAAACAAAATACCCCAGGGATTTTGTCGAGAAAATGTTATTACCATCCAAGATAAGATAAGATTTCGTTCGGATTTTTAACCCCGGAGGGTTAGCCACCCAGGATAACCCAAGAAAGTCAGTGCGTCATCGAGGACTGTCTAACTTATTTCCATTGGGGTCCTTAATCTTGTCCCCCAGGATGCGACCCACACCAGTCGACTAACACCCAGGTACCTATTTGCTGCTAGGTGAACAGGACAACAGGTGTAAGGAAACGTGTCGAATGTTTCCACCCGCCGGGAATCGAACCCGGGCCCTCCGTGTGTGAAGCGGGAGCTTTAGCCACCAGGCCACCGAAGACTTTCTACAGGACTGAACCAAAAGTAGTACCTTCCAGACAGACTAAAAAAGCTCAATACAAATATTGTCTTCAAGAATAATGGGACAGTGAAACAATTTGATTAAGAATGCAACATTCAACAGAGTCTGCAGTGTTTACAAAGTCCCATGCACTCTATATCCTCTTTCATACATTGAACAAACAGGTAAACCATTGGAATCTGGATTAGCCCAGCATCAATTCTAGATTCTTATGGCCCAGGAGCAATCATCTGTCAGGGTGGGCAGCAGCTCAGGTCATTGTACCCAACAATTCCATCATGGAAACAAGCATAAATGACAGGAATGCCTTGTATAAGGTCCTGTATGAGGCCTGGTCACAGACCGGGCTGCGGGGACATAGACCATTGAAACCCTCTCCAGATGTACTCCATGTATAAAGTCATGGGTTCTATAAAGTCGAGGGCTATTTAGTAGAGTCAGTTGTACACAGTCTTCAGCAAGGGTGCTATGAAAAAAAAAATAAAATAAAAATTAAATGTATAAGAGAAAATTTTAGAAAAGGCTTAATTTTAAATTTCTTGCTAATTGACCAGTTTTACCTATTCGGCACGACGTATATATATATATGGAAATGTGTGCGTGGTAGGGAGGTGGTAGAATTTATCGGTAGATGTAAAATACATTAATTTCTAGACGGAATTACACGAAGACTGTTGGAGAAAATACAAGTACATGAAACAGGTCTAAACATTAGGTGAATCAGCATCTGCCTCACAATGAAATAGCAACAAGTGGCAGTGATCGGAGTGTCTGAGTGGCAGTGAAGGGAGAAGTGTCTGAGTGGCAGTGAAGGGAGAAGTGTCTCTGAGTAGGTAGACTTAACCAACAGAGTTTCTCAGGATCAACCCAAGGCTCAATCCTTTTACCTATTTACATAAATCATCTCCAGACCGGACTACCATCTAAAATTGTCGGGATTTACACAAAATGGAGAAAAAACGCAGCATCCATGCCTGAGTGTATGAATATTCAGAGGAAGGTGGAGATGCCGGCGCAGAGGTTGGAGACGCGGAGGATGACTTTCAACGCGGACGGACAAGTATAAAAATGATTACATAAGAACATAAGAAAGAATGAACACTACAGCAGGCCTACTGGCCCATGCGAGGTAGGTCCAATTCTCCCACCGGCTTAAGCCAATGCCTTAACCTAGTCAGGTCAGTCACATTCACTTAAGGGAGGAGCACGGCATCTGACCTAGTAGCACAAGCTAGTCAGGTCCAACTCACACCCACTAACACCCAATCCATGCCATAGGAAATGTGCAGTCCCCCTCATATTTTACTAATGCAGTTAAATATTAGCACAGAAAATCTGAAGTGAATCATAAGAGGCATTATAATGTATCACATGGAAACTAAGATTCCAGTTTCTTCAATTAAAATGGCATATTAAGACCTACACAATTCAATACTAGTTCAGACCTCGTAAGAAAGATTATCACTCGGGTCAAACTGAAGAGGCAGTCTCCTTATATTTCAGAGTGACTAATACCCTAAAATGCACCGATACATTAAGCTTTAATTGGGGAAGGGAGAAGGGGCACGAAAGTTGTAATAGCGGTAGTACAGCAGTGACAGTAGTAGTACAGCAGTGATAGTAATAGTAGTAATACAGCAGTGATAGTAATAGTAGTAATACAGCAGTGATAGTAATAGTAGTAATACAGTAGTGATAATAATAGTAGTAATACAGCAGCGATAGTAATAGTAGTAATACAGCAGTGATAGTAATAGTAATACAGCAGTGATAGTAATAGTAATACAGTAGTGATAATAATAGTAGTAATACAGTAGTGATAGTAATAGTAGTAATACAGTAGTGATAATAATAGTAGTAATACAGTAGTGATAATAATAGTAGTAATACAGCAGTGATAGTAATAGTAGTAATACAGCAGTGATAGTAATAGTAGTAATACAGCAGTGATAGTAATAGTAATACAGCAGAGATAGTAGTAGTAATACAGCAGTGATAGTAATAGTAGTAATACAGTAGTGATAATAGTAGTAACACAGTAGTGATAATAATAGTAGTAATACAGCAGTGATAGTAATAGTAATACAGTAGTGATAATAATAGTAATACAGTAGTGATAATAGTAGTAATACAGCAGTGATAGTAATAGTAATACAGCAGTGATAGTAATAGTAATACAGCAGTGATAGTAATAGTAATACAGCAGTGATAGTAATAGTAATACAGCAGTGATAGTAATACAGCAGTGATAGTAATAGTAATACAGCAGTGATAGTAATAGTAATACAGCAGTGATAGTGATAGTAATACAGCAGTTACAGTAATAGTAATTCAGCAGTGATAGTAATAGTAATACAGCAGTGATAGTAATAGTAATACAGCAGTGATAGTAATAGCAGTAATACAGCAGTGATAGTAATACAGCAGTGATAGTAATAGCAGTAATACAGCAGTGATAGTAATAGTAGTAATACAGCAGTGATAGTAATAGTAGTAATACAGCAGTGATAATAATAGCAGGAATACAGCAGTGATAGTAATAGTAGTAATGCAGCAGTGATAGTAGTAGTAATACAGCAGTGATAGTAGTAGTAATACAGCAGTGATAGTAATAGTAGTAATACAGCAGTGATAGTAATAGTAGTAATACAGCAGTGATAGTAATAGTAGTAATACAGCAGTGATAGTAATAGTAGTAATACAGCAGTGATAGTAATAGTAGTAATACAGCAGTGATAGTAATAGTAATACAGCAGTGATAGTATTAATACAGCAGTGATAGTAATAGTAGTAATAGAGCAGTGATAGTAATAGTAGTAATACAGCAGTGATAGTAGTAATACAGCAGTGATAGTAATAGTAATACAGTAGTGATAGTAATGGAAAAGTTGCCATAATAACAGAAATAATAGTGAGAGTAGTGAAAGAATTGGTTATAGTAGCTGAAGTGTTAGTATAAAGGAACAAGACCTGAAAGGAGCACTGTCGGAGGGCTACTGGCCTTAGAATAATGTCCTGAAAGGACAAACCCACCGAGGCAAAAGACAGGAAAGACAAAGAAAAAGATAATGCAGAAGACAAGTGAAGTGAAAGAAGAGAAGGCTGCAGAAGTTATGTCAAGTCACGGGTATTCTGTAGTTTAGAGCATTTGACAACGCAATGGGAAATACACCACGGAACGGTTGAGGTTTGAACTCAAAGTCATAAGACTCACTCGCCATGGGTTCAAATCACACCCATTCCGTGGTTTGCTTGCAATCGTATTATTACTATTTCGCGAGTCATAACAGGAAGCGCATATATCTACTGAAACAAAGCCAGTTCTAAGAAGACTACAAGAAGAGTAGTGTGTTTGGGTAGAGGACCAGTCAATGTGATGGTTGTGATCTCTGACACGAAGAAAAAAGAGCATTGTTAGTGTTGCCAAGGCGAGCATATCTTTTGTGCTCAAGTTCATACAGATCAACACTGAGTATGTGATCCATCATGTGTGAGGTAATGTGAGAGTCAAACGTGATCCATCATGTGTGAGGTAATGTGAGAGTCAAACGTGATCCATCATGTGTGAGGTAATGTGAGAGTCAAACGTGATCCATCATGTGTGAGGTAATGTGAGAGTCAAACGTGATCCATCATGTGTGAGGTAATGTGATAGTCAAACGTGATCCATCATGCGTGAGGTAATGTGATAGTCAAACGTGATCCATCATGCGTGAGGTAATGTGATAGTCAAACGTGATCCATCGTGCGTGAGGTAATGTGATAGTCAAACGTGATCCATCGTGCGTGAGGTAATGTGATAGTCAAACGTGATCCATCATGCGTGAGGTAATGTGATAGTCAAACGTGATCCATCATGTGTGAGGTAATGTGAGAGTTAAACGTGATCCATCATGTGTGAGGTAATGTGAGAGTCAAACAACTTTCATTCCACTGTATAACTAACATTTATAATAGAGTAACAGCACACTGCTGATATAGTCTTTTTTAATAAAATACCCTACTCCCACACACCTCCATCTACTCCCACACCCCTCCATCTACTCCCACACCCCTCCATCTACTCCCACACCCCTCCATCTACTCCCACACCCCTCCATCTACTCCCACACCCCTCCATCTACTCCCACACCCCTCCATCAGCTACTCCCACACCCCTCCATCAGCTACTCCCACACCCCTCCATCATCTACTCCCACACCCCTCCATCAGCTACTCCCACACCCCTCCATCATCTACTCCCACACCCCTCCATCAGCTACTCCCACACCCCTCCATCATCTACTCCCACACCCCTCCATCATCTACTCCCACACCCCTCCATCATCTACTCCCACACCCCTCCATCAGCTACTCCCACACCCCTCCATCAGCTACTCCCACACCCCTCCATCAGCTACTCCCACACCCCTCCATCAGCTACTCCCACACCCCTCCATCATCTACTCCCACACCCCTCCATCATCTACTCCCACACCCCTCCATCAGCTACTCCCACACCCCTCCATCAGCTACTCCCACACCCCTCCATCTACTCCCACACCCCTCCATCTACTCCCACACCCCTCCATCAGCTACTCCCACACCCCTCCATCATCTACTCCCACACCCCTCCATCATCTACTCCCACACCCCTCCATCATCTACTCCCACACCTCTCCATCATCTACTCCCACACCCCTCCATCTACTCCCACATCCCTCCATCATCTACTCCCACACCCCTCCATCATCTACTCCCACACCCCTCCATCATCTACTCCCACACACCTCCATCTACTCCCACACACCTCCATCTACTCCCACACACCTCCATCTACTCCCACACACCTCCATCTACTCCCACACACCTCCATCTACTCCCACACCCCTCCATCTACTCCCACACCCCTCCATCATCTACTCCCACATCCCTTCATCTGCTCCCACACCCCTCCAGCTACTCCCACACCCCTCCATCAGCTACTCCCACACCCCTCCATCTACTCCCACACCCCTCCATCATCTACTCCCACACCCCTCCATCAGCTACTCCCACACCCCTCCATCAGCTACTCCCACATCCCTCCATCCCTCCCACATCATCTACTCCCACACCCCTCCCTATCCCACACCCCTCTACTCCCACACCCCTCCATCATCTACTCCCACACCCCTCCATCAGCTACTCCCACACCCCTCCATCCCTCACATCCATCAGCTGCTCCCATACCCCTCCATCATCTACTCCCACACCCCTCCATCAGCTACTCCCACACCCCTCCATCATCTACTCCCACACCCCTCCATCAGCTACTCCCACACCCCTCCATCAGCTACTCCCACACCCCTCCATCAGCTACTCCCACACCCCTCCATCAGCTACTCCCACACCCCTCCATCAGCTACTCCCACACCCCTCCATCATCTACTCCCACACCCCTCCATCATCTACTCCCACACCCCTCCATCAGCTACGCCCACACCCCTCCATCATCTACTCCCACACCCCTCCATCATCTACTCCCACACCCCTCCATCTACTCCCACACCCCTCCATCTACTCCCACACCCCTCCATCATCTACTCCCACACCCCTCCATCATCTACTCCCACACCCCTCCATCATCTACTCCCACACCCCTCCATCAGCTACTCCCACACCCCTCCATCAGCTACTCCCACACCCCTCCATCAGCTGCTCCTATACCCCTCCATCATCTACTCCCACACCCCTCCATCAGCTACTCCCACACCCCTCCATCAGCTACTCCCACACCCCTCCATCATCTACTCCCACACCCCTCCATCATCTACTCCCACACCCCTCCATCATCTACTCCCACACCCCTCCATCAGCTACTCCCACACCCCTCCATCATCTACTCCCACACCCCTCCATCATCTACTCCCACACCCCTCCATCATCTACTCCCACACCCCTCCATCATCTACTCCCACACCCCTCCATCAGCTACTCCCACACCCCTCCATCATCTACTCCCACACCCCTCCATCAGCTACTCCCACACCCCTCCATCAGCTACGCCCACACCCCTCCATCATCTACTCCCACACCCCTCCATCATCTACTCCCACACCCCTCCATCAGCTACTCCCACACCCCTCCATCATCTACTCCCACACCCCTCCATAATCTACACCCACACCCCTCCAACAGCTACTCCCACACCCCTCCATCATCTACTCCCACACCCCTCCATCATCTACTCCCACACCCCTCCATCATCTACTCCCACACCTCTCCATCATCTACTCCCACACCCCTCCATCTACTCCCACATCCCTCCATCTACTCCCACATCCCTCCATCATCTACTCCCACACCCCTCCATCATCTACTCCCACACCCCTCCATCATCTACTCCCACACCCCTCCATCATCTACTCCCACATCCCTTCATCTGCTCCCACACCCCTCCATCTACTCTCACATCCCTCCATCTACTCCCACATCCCTCCATGTACTCCCACATCCCTTCATCTACTCCCACACCCCTCCATCATCTACTCCCACACCCCTCCATCTACTCCCACATCCCTCCATCTACTCCCACACCCCTCCATCTACTCCCACACCCCTCCATCTACTCCCACACCCCTTCATCATCTACTCCCACACCCCACCATTTCCCACAAATTTCCTCAGGCAACTTGTTGGGGGATTTATGGATTTAATTTTTCTTGCAAATCTTTCTAGTTTTATGTGGTCGGTTATATCCTCCCCCGGGGTGCCATCCACACCCCGAGGTGCTATCCACCCCCGGAGTGCCTTAACTGGCACTTCATGGCGGCACCTGCCACACTCCCCATTCAACATTCTTCACATTACTCTGTTCATTAATGTCCCCCGCAGATATTCACCCCCGGTGATGTATAATCCCCTGATGTACACCCTGGGGAGGTACACCTTGGGGATTTATACTTACGCCAGCTGGTTTTGGAATTAAATATGGAATTAGAAGGGAGTGTTTTTCAAGAAATGCATAGCTGGAAGAGTATATAAATGATGTGATACTCTCAGGTGGTGATGGGTAGTGGTGGTGATGGGTAGTGGTGGTGATGGGTGGTGGTGGTGATGGGTAGTGGTGGTGATGGGTGGTGGTGGTGATGGGTAGTGGTGGGTGGTGGTGGTGATGGGTGGTGATGGGTGGTGGTGGTGATGGGTAGTGGTGGTGATGGGTGGTGGTGGTGATGGGTGGTGGTGGTGATGGGTAGTGGTGATGGGTGGTGGTGATGGGTGGTGGTGGTGATGGGTAGTGGTGGTGATGGGTAGTGGTGGTGATGGGTAGTGGTGGTGATGGGTAGTGTGGTGATGGGTGGCGGTGGTGATGATGGGTGGCGGTGGTGATGATGGGTGGCGGTGGTGATGATGGGTGGCGGTGGTGATGATGGGTGGCGGTGGTGATGATGGGTGGCGGTGGTGATGGGTGGTGGTGGTGATGGGTGGTGGTGGTGATGGGTAGTGTGGTGATGGGTGGTGGTGGTGATGGGTGGTGGTGTTGATGGGTAGTGGTGGTGATGGGTAGTGTGGTGATGGGTGGCGGTGGTGATGGGTGGCGGTGGTGATGGGTAGTGGTGGTGATGGGTAGTGGTGGTGATGGGTGGCGGTGGTGATGGGTGGTGGTGGTGATGATGGGTGGTGGTGGTGATGATGGGTGGCGGTGGTGATGATGGGTGGCGGTGGTGATGGGTGGTGGTGGTGATGGGTGGTGGTGGTGATGGGTAGTGGTGGTGATGGGTGGTGGTGGTGGTGATGGGTGGTGGTGGTGATGGGTGGTGGTGGTGATGGGTGGTGGTGGTGATGGGTGGTGATGGGTGGTGGTGGTGATGGGTGGCGGTGGTGATGGGTAGTGGTGGTGATGGGTAGTGGTGGTGATGGGTGGTGGTGGTGATGGGTGGTGGTGGTGATGGGTAGTGTGGTGATGGGTGGCGGTGGTGATGGGTGGTGGTGGTGATGGGTGGTGGTGGTGATGGGTGGTGGTGGTGATGGGTGGTGGTGGTGATGGGTGGGTGGTGGTGATGGGTGGTGGTGGTGATGGGTGGTGGTGAAGGTGGTGTGTATCTAGAAGACAAACACACTGCGTCGTTGTATCCTACAACAGCACATTCAGGAGAATGAAATTAATATCAGCCAAATATCAACAGTATAATCTCTCAATCATCCTCTAGACATTTAATGTTTATTTTCCATGCTTTTTTGCGTCAGTATTTCTTCAAACTTGTAGTTTTTAGTTCTGGTGGGTTACATTTTTTTCCATTTGAAAAGTTCTTTCCATTACACAAATAACCCGCACATAGAAGAGAGGAGTTTACGACGATGTTTCGGTCCAGTCACGGTATTGTGCTTTTTTTTGTTATTTTCATTCCTTTCGATGTTAAAATCTTAATTATTTTTTTTTATTTTCTAACATTTTTGCTAATCTTTTTATTTCCCCTGCAATAGTGTTTGAGTTCATTTACAGCTCATAATAATTTAGACCTTTTATTTTTACAGTTTTCTAACTTCGTTCCCGGTGCTGCCTTGTGTTAAGGGCAAATATAATCTCTATTTTCAATGTTGCTTACATTACTTCTTAATAACTTGTAACCTCTACTACCAACTCATTCACTACTACTACTACTACTACATTACTTCTGTTACTACTTCTACAACTGCTGCTAACTTTACTATTACTATTTCTGTCGCTGTTCTATGCCCTCCATTACATCGCTATTACTTTCCCTTACCATTACCACTCCAATCATTCCCCTCCCCCTCTTGTACATATTTTGGCCTTCCCTTTCTCTTGTGTGATTTGGCAATGGCTCAGTCAGACCTAAACGTCGTCATAAGTTTCCCTCCACTAAGCGCAGGTTCTTTTATCAGTGGTGCACTTTATCAGCGTACCTTAACCACCCCGAGACTCGGGAAAACTACGTCATGTAGGTCATTCCACTGCCTAACTACTCGGATACACATGATTAACTAAATGCTATTTATGTGATCAGCCCTATTGTCACTATCTTGAACACTGTGCTTAATTGTTCACTTATTGAGGAATATGGACAGTAACCTATGTGGCATTTCAAGATATCTTATTAATGAAAATGAGGTACCAGACATATTAAGTAAATTTTCTAGATTTGCTTGTAACAGTTAAGTCAACTGTAGATTTATATCTAGATGTACTCCTGTTAGCCCTTTTGGGACGGCCTAGTTCTTAGGCCTTTTATGATCTATATGTTATCATCCACAGGATGGATATGAGGTGTACAGTAAACTAGCCGCTTCAGCGACAAAATCTTGGAGGAGAAAAAAAAAAAAAAAAAAAAAAACTTAAGTAATACTTCTGACATACCTGTGACTCATTCGTTTATTTAACTTTTTTGTCCAGATTCTAGATTAAAAGTGGTATGATTTTCCTTTTTTCCTTCGTCCTACTGCTAGTTTTTATGTTTATCAATTACTGGCAGTGAACTCTTGTAATCACTCGTCAGCCTCGTCCTAGAGTTTGTCAAAGTCTTATGTAGCTATTGTTTCTGTCTCATCAACTTCTCTCTTACTTACACACACACACACACACACACACACACACACACACACACACACACACACACACACACACACACACACACACACACATAATTCTACTCGGTGAATAACAAGCAGCAGCCGCTGCTTCTTCCTACAAGGGCCCGCGCGAGACCACTGCATCCCCAAACATTCTTTTTTCCACGATTTTGCAAGTGTATTTTTCATGAGGAAACTCCATCAGGTGAAGTAGCTCTGGCCAACCCTTCACTGGGCCCGGGAGTTTGCCAGCACCGACTATACTCCTTTTATTTCTCCCTAGATTGAGCCATTCCCACTGGGACCTCTGTGTAATCGGTGACGCTGTTGTTCCCTTGTTTCCTTTGAATCAAACACCGTCTTGCGTTTGTTTCTCAACGATCCACCCAATTCAAACTACCCGAGAGCGAAGGGGACTTACCCCAGTGCTGCAGGTAAGAGCTACATTCTTGTATCTGGTGCAAGGAATCTTCGACCGTAATGTTCAGGGAGTACGTGGAATGTACTGACCCGCTAGCCCAACCTAGTGTGATATTTACCTCAGATCTTGAAATAACGGCAAGTGGCAGGCAAGACGTTTAATAGGAACCACGGGGGATCGAAGCGGCTAATCGAAATTCACTCTTGTAATAGGGAAAAAAGAAGTAGGAGAGGATGAAAAGATGTTTATAAGATACTGGGGAAAGAAAGTTGGGAAGCAGAGGGAGTAGAGGGTAGAAGAAGAGTAAGCGAGTTAGCGAGGTGGACGGTCTTACTCTATTCTCCCAACAAGCTCAAGTTTGGCTCCATATTGAAAGTTGTGAAGCCTCGAACACCTATATTTACTTCTTGCTCCCAGGGGACAATGGAGGAGCGAAGGGGTGGGGGTGTTGCTGTTTTGACTGGAAGTGGTGGTAAGAGGGATGGTAGTGGAGATTGTTATAGTGGTGGTGGTTATAAAACAGATGGGGTAGAGTTGGTTATAGTGATGGCTGTAGGGGGGGAGGATAGTTGTTGGTGTTGCCACAAGGTAGCTACCATACAGTGTACGGGAGCAACACACTGAAGTTGCATCCAGTTTTGTTTAATTAAAGGAGACGACGTAAAATACTTTTTAATTAGTATCATTAAGCACAGGGATATATTTAACCCAGTACATGAATACTTGAAACAGGTACCAGTGTTTCGAAAAACAGCACCGTCTGGGGCACAACACAATGTAATACCACCAACTACCCCACTCCGCTTAGCAGTCAGGACAGTGTCACTCGGCGTAACTATGGGTGTTCTGCATGCACAACCAAATGTCACCCATCTCTGTACAAACATTGAATCACGATGAAATATTTGTCTTGTCTTTCTAGCAAGGTCATGGATTCGATTCCTTAGCAGGAGGAAACATGTGGACAAGATCACCTGTATCCTGTTCCCCTGCTCGTCTAGCAGTAATATAAATAGGTACCCGTGTGTTATCCAGGGTATAATGTGTTAGAAACCTTTAGTACCTGCTGGCATATCAGAACTTACGCAAGAAAACACTCCACTTCTGTGTAAGAAACTTACAGTACCGCCGGAATGTCATATTATGTATAAGAAAGTGCTCCAGGTATACTTCAGTCCTGGGCGAGAAAACTCCAGTACTGCTAGATTTTTAGATTTTATCACCGAAGGGGCTAGTTTATTGTGCATCCCATATCCATCCTGTGGATGGTAGCGCAAGAACATATGGATACACAAGCCTTGGAACTAGGTCCCAGAAGGGCTAACAAGACCACATCTGGATTTATATCTACAGTTCACTTATCTGTTACAAGCAAATTTAGGAAATTTGCTTAATATATCTGGTATCTTATTTTCAGTAACAAAATATCTTGACATGTCACATCGCTATATTCCTCAGTAAGTGGACAATTAAGCACAGTGTTCAAGACAGTGACTATAGGGCTGACCACATAATTTGCATTCGGTTTGATCCTCTCTCTCACTCTCCCTCAAACTGCCAAAAGTACTTGTAACCAAGCCTAAGCCTGGCCCCTACATCAGTCAGTCAGTCCGTTCACATTGCAAGTTGCTCCATAAACGTACTTATCTACGTTCGTGTTATCATAGTGGGTTATAGATCTACTCAGGCTCCTAATTGCATTACTATAATATTCAGTTTCTTTATTTACTTCTCTATTATTATTCCTAATGCTAGACACGTATACACCAAAGTTATATTCAACATTATCCTTCAGGGTATTTTTCTTGGCTAACCTAACTTTATCATGAAGTAATCCAATGTGTGACGAGATCCATAACAATTGTACATTAATTCCTCTTTCCCTGATTTTTGAGTATCTATACTTGGCTTCTCCAATGACCATATTGTTAATCATTATGCGAGTCAAGAGCCTTCAGTGATGACATGGAATCAGTAATGATGACAGAATCAAGCTCAGTTATCATGAGTTATCTTTAGGGACATTAGAATGATAAACAATTCATTTTGCAGTGTAGACGCCCAGTTGTTAATTCTTATGCCTAACTCAAGAAAGTTGTTATCGTTATTAACTAGGGAAGTGACAACAAGGACAGATGCAGCCTTGTCAGAAGACTCCTGCTTACATCCATCAGTGTATATAACCTGTGATAAATTATTACTACCAGCTAGGCAAGAAATTTCTTCTTGAGCAGCTGAAATGTCATGTCTTGTGAAAGAAAGCACTCAGTCCCTCACGAGGAAACTCCACTACCTGTTGGAAGTACTCGACAACTGTGGCATAAACCTAGGTAATAGATACCGACAGATTAATGTAAAAAGACACGTGAGTAAACACTAGAACATATTAGAAAGCGTTTCTGTTCTGGGACTTTGATCACTTCTAACATACAGAGGTTAAAATAGACAGTATATGTGGGCGGAGCGTGAGGTGTGACACTGCGTCCTGAAGAATGACACTGGGGTGAGGACAGGTAGACAAAGAGATCGTGTGACTCCTGTGTTATTAGGTAGATAGATAAAAGATATACACTGGATAAAAGATTTCCCTGTACCTAATACTGTTGATCAAGATGAAGAAAAGATGGAACATCCACCACTCGTTGGCCCGAAACACCCACGCGGGTTTGACACTTCAAATATAAATGTACAATGGTTACCCCTCCCCCCATCTTTAATCCCTCTCCTTCAACCCGGTGGTGATAAAGTCCACAGCTGCTCGAAGGTAGACAAGGATGTTGAGCAAACAGAAGACTCATCTATAATTCTTGGCGAGTCAAAAAAACATTGTCGACTCGCATGTTGTCTGTTGGTGTTTATCTGCTCCTACGCTGTCTACCTTTCATCAAGGTAGATTATTACATCAACACATCACTCTACATCTTGGTACATTTTTAATGATGTTAAATAATGTTGTTACTACATGTCAAAGGAAAATATACCTGCATGTCTTTATAACGTTCGAGCACCTCACTTTCTGTCTCCCGTCTGCCTGTCTTACACTCCTTCACTGTCTTACACTCCTTCACTGTCTTACACTCCTTCACTGTCTTACACACGCTCTTACACACTCCTTCCCTGTCTTACACACTCCTTTCCCGTCTTACACACGCACTCCTTTCCCGTCTTACACACGCACTCCTTCCCCGTCTTACATACGCATTCCTTCCCCGTCTTACATACACACTCCTTCCCTGTCTTACATACACACTTCTTCCGTCTTACATTCACACTTCTTCCGTCTTACATTCACACTTCTTCCGTCTTACATACACACTCCTTCCCCGTCTTACACACTTCTTCCCCGTCTTACATACACACTTCTTCCCCGTCTTACATACACACTTCTTCCCCGTCTTACATACACACTTCTTCCCCGTCTTACATACACACTTCTTCCCTGTCTTACATACACACTTCTTCCGTCTTACATTCACACTTCTTCCGTCTTACATTCACACTTCTTCCGTCTTACATACACACTCCTTCCCCGTCTTACACACTTCTTCCCCGTCTTACATACACACTTCTTCCCCGTCTTACATACACACTTCTTCCCCGTCTTACATACACACTCCTTCCCCGTCTTACATACACACTCCTTCCCCGTCTTACATACACACTCCTTCCCCGTCTTACATACACACTCCTTCCCCGTCTTACATACACACTCCTTCCCCGTCTTACATACACACTCCTTCCCCGTCTTACATAGACACTCCTTCCCCGTCTTACATACACACTCCTTCCCCGTCTTACATACACACTCCTTCCCCGTCTTACATACACACTCCTTCCCCGTTTTACATACACATTTCTTCCCCGTCTTGCATACACACTCCTTCCCTGTCTTACACACTCCTTCACTGTCTTACATACACACTTCTTCCCTGTCTTACATACACACTCCTTCCCTGTCTTACATACACACTCCTTCCCTGTCTTACACGCACACTCCTTCCTTGTCTTACATATACACTTTTTCCCTGTCTTACATACACATTCCTTTCATGTCTTACATACACACTCCTTCCCTGTCTTACATACACACTCCTTCCCTGTCTTACATACACACTCCTTCCCTGTCTTACATACACACTCCTTCCCTGTCTTACATACACACTCCTTCCCTGTCTTACATACACACTCCTTCCCTGTCTTACATACGCACTCATTCCCTGTCTTACATACGCACTCATTCCCTGTCTTACATACGCACTCCTTCCCTGTCTTACATACGCACTCCTCCCCTGTCTTACATACGCACTCCTTCTCCGTCTTACATACGCACTCCTTCTCCGTCTTACATACGCACTCCTTCCCCGTCTTACACACTCCTTCCCCGTCTTACATACACACTCCTTCCCCGTCTTACTTACACACTCCTTCCCCGTCTTACATACACACTCCTTCCCCGTCTTACATACACACTCCTTCCCCGTCTTACATACACACTCCTTCCCCGTCTTACATACACACTCCTTCCCCGTCTTACATACACACTCCTTCCCCGTCTTACATACACACTCCTTCCCCGTCTTACATACACACTCCTTCCCCGTCTTACATACACACTCCTTCCCCGTCTTACATACACACTCCTTCCCCGTCTTACATACACACTCCTTCCCCGTCTTACATACACACTCCTTCCCCGTCTTACATACACACTCCTTCCCCGTCTTACATACACACTCCTTCCCCGTCTTACATACACACTCCTTCCCCGTCTTACATACACACTCCTTCCCCGTCTTACATACACACTCCTTCCCCGTCTTACATTCACACTTCTTCCGTCTTACATTCACACTTCTTCCGTCTTACATTTACACTTCTTCCGTCTTACATACACACTCCTTCCCCGTCTTACATACACACTCCTTCCCCGTCTTACATACACACTCCTTCCCCGTCTTACATACACACTCCTTCCCCGTCTTACATACACACTCCTTCCCCGTCTTACATACACACTCCTTCCCCGTCTTACATACACACTCCTTCCCCGTCTTACATACACACTCCTTCCCCGTCTTACATACACACTCCTTCCCCGTCTTACATTCACACTTCTTCCGTCTTACATTCACACTTCTTCCGTCTTACATACACACTCCTTCCCCGTCTTACACACTCCATCCCCGTCTTACATACACACTCCTTCCCCGTCTTACATACACACTCCTTCCCCGTCTTACATACACACTCCTTCCCCGTCTTACATACACACTCCTTCCCCGTCTTACATACACACTTCTTCCGTCTTACATTCACACTTCTTCCGTCTTACATTCACACTTCTTCCGTCTTGCATACACACTCCTTCACTGTCTTACATACACACTTCTTCCCTGTCTTACATACACACTTCTTCCCTGTCTTACATACACACTCCTTCCCTGTCTTACATGCACGCTCCTTCCCTGTCTTACACGCACACTCCTTCCCTGTCTTACATGCACACTCCTTCCTTGTCTTACATATACACTCTTTCCCTGTCTTACATACACATTCCTTTCATGTCTTACATACACACTCCTTCCCTGTCTTACATACACACTCCTTCCCTGTCTTACATACACACTCCTTCCCTGTCTTACATACACACTCCTTCCCTGTCTTACTTACACACTCCTTCCCTGTCTTACTTACACACTCCTTCCCTGTCTTACTTACACACTCCTTCCCTGTCTTACTTACACACTCCTTCCCTGTCTTACTTACACACTCCTTCCCTGTCTTACTTACACACTCCTTCCCTGTCTTACTTACACACTCCTTCCCTGTCTTACTTACACACTCCTTCCCTGTCTTACATACACACTCCTTCCCTGTCTTACATACACACTCCTTCCCTGTCTTACATACACACTCCTTCCCTGTCTTAAACACACACTCCTTCCCTGTCTTACATACACACTCCTTCCCTGTCTTACATACACACTCCTTCCCTGTCTTACATACACACTCCTTCCCTGTCTTACATACACACTCCTTCCCTGTCTTACATACACACTCCTTCCCTGTCTTACACACTCCTTCCCTGTCTTACACACTCCTTCCCTGTCTTACACACTCCTTCCCTGTCTTACATACACACTCCTTCCCTGTTTTACATACACACTCCTTCCATGTTTTACATACACACTCCTTCCCTGTCTTATATACACACTCCTTCCCTGTCTTATATACACATTCCTTCCATCTTACATACACACACTTTCCCTGTCTTGCATGCACACTCCTTCCCTGTCTTACATACACACTCCTTCCCTGTCTTTCATACACGCTCCTTCCCAGTCTTACATACACGCTCCTTCCCTGTCTTGCATACACACTCTTTTCATGTCTTACATACACACTCCTTCCATGTCTTACAAATACACTCTTTCCCTGTCTTACACACTCCTTCCATGTCTTACATACACACTCCCTCACTGTCTTACATACACATTCCCTCACTGTCTTACATACACACTCCCTCACTGTCTTACATACACATTCCCTCACTGTCTTACATACACATTCCCTCACTGTCTTACATACACACTCCCTCACTGTCTTACACACTCCCTCACTGTCTTACATACACATTCCCTCACTGTCTTACACACTCCCTCACTGTCTTACACACACACTCCCTCACTATTACTTCACTATTTTACACTAGTGTCTTACACCCTCCGTCACTGTTTTATTCTTAAATAAGAACACCGGAACACTGACGTTTAAGGTTACCCCAGGTAATCTACACATATGCTGCTATATATGACAATTTATGTAATTTATTTATGTGTACCTGTACCTAAACAAACTTACTTAGGCCTACTTGTCTATACTAGTCACGCCCAATTCATACCCACCCATACCCACTTATGGCCCGTCTAACCCATATTTAAAGCTGCAGAAAGTTCTTTCTTCAGTGTCGATACCTGTGAGTTTGCCGCACTCATCTACAACTCTATTTCCAAATCAGTATTCCCCAGTATCATTTCTAAATGTAAATTTCCTTAACCTGAATCACTTGTTGCGACTCATGTCTCGGTTAAAGGTGTTAAGGCGTTAACTTTATCCTAAGATAAAGAGACAAATAACAACTTGGTTAAGGTGTTGCCTCTTTATCTTAGGATATACAAAAGTTGGTTATATGTAAGGAATATTGATAAATGTTAATGGAAAAAATAATTATTTAAGATGATCAGTGACGAGTGTGTTTTGGAAATAGTAAATGAAATTGAAAATTCTATATTCTTCGAAATCCCTTTTAAATTTGAAGATAATCAATGTTTGCTGTATACGTATTTAGAATTATCAAAGATAAGTCTAAGAAATAAGATAGATGAGCTAAGATTACTTGCAAGTGTAGGTAATATAGATATTATTGGTATAACAGAGACCTGGTTCAATCTGAAAGATAGAGAAATGCCTTCTGAATGCAACATACAGGGTTATAAACTATTCCACACTGATAGGGTCAGCAGGAAGGGTGGTGGTGTGGCGATGTATGTCAGAGAAAATTTAAATTGTCTTAGACATGATATAAGATTAGAAACATCAAACACAGAATCGGTTTGGCTTCAGTTTCTCGAGGGTCGTTACAAATTAATTTTGGGTGTGATTTATAGACCTTGGTAGGGAGTGCAATAAGCTGTTATGGGACGAAATTCATAAGGCATCTAGATATGAAAATGTTGTGATAATGGGAGATTTTAACTTTAGACAAATTGATTGGAACAATATGACAGGAAATCTTGAGTCTAGTGACTTTCTTGATACGGTTCAGGATTGCTTTTTAGAACAGGTTGTGACAGAACCAACTAGAGGAAACAATCTGCTTGACTTGGTTCTTGCCAACAAAGATTCACTAAATAATCTTGAGGTTCATGATGAACTTGGGGAAAGTGATCACAAATCACTTAGTTTTAATATAACATGGAATTACCCAGATAACCGCAATCAAATCTGTCCCAGATTTTCGCTTGGCCGACTTCATGGGACTGAAAAATTACTTGGGTGGGCTAAATTGGGATGTCCTGACTATGGGTCAGGTAGGTGATCTTGGTTGCCAATATGACGTTTTTCAGAGCATAGTTCTAGCTGCCCAGACAACTTTTGTTTCGAGTAGGGAAATTAGATCTAACAAAAATGATCCCAAATGGATGAACAATAGATTAAAACATCTCATTGGTCAAAAGAGGCATATATAGGCGTATCAAAAGAGGGGATGGGCAGTTAAGAAATCAATATATTCAATTAGAGAGAGAAATAAAGAAAGAAATAAGAAAAACAAAAAGGGATTCAAAGACTAACCCAAAAGGGTTCTTTCAGGTATACAGAAGTAAGATTAGGGACAAGATTGGCCCACTTAAGAGTAACTTTGGTCAGATCACTGACAGTGATAAGAATATGTATGAAATTCTAAATACTTACTTCCTCTCAGTTTTCACCCAGGAAAATACTAGCGATATTACTGAAATAATAGATTATGTAGAACAGGATGATAATAAACTATGTACGATTGCGATAACTAGTGACATGGTCCTCAGACAAATAGAAAAACTAAAACCTAACAAATCCCCAGGCCCTGATGAACTGTTTGCAAAGGTGTTAAAGGAATGTAAAGAGGGACTTAGCATATCTTTGGCATAGTGCCTGATAAGTAGAAAATTGCAAATGTAATACCTATTTACAAGACAGGTGACAGGTCCCTGGCTTCGAACTATAGTCCAATAAGCCTTACCTCCATAGTGGGAAAAAATTATGGAATCAATAATTGCCGAAGCAATTCGAAGCCATCTTGACAGGCACAGATTGATTAATGAATCTCAACACGGTTTTACAAAGGGGCGTTCCTGTCTTACGAATTTACTAACTTTTTTTCACTAAGGTGTTTGAGGAGGTAGATCATAGTAATGAATATGATATTGTGTATATGGACTTCAGTAAGGCTTTCGATAGAGTTCCACACCAGAGGCTATTGAGGAAACTTAAGGCACACGGAATAGGAGAAATTTTTTCCTGGGTAGAGGCATGGCTGACAAATAGACAGCAGAGTGTTTGCATAAATGGGGAGAAATCAGAATGGGGGCACGTCACAAGCGGTGTTCCTCAGGGGTTAGTGTTGGGCCCGTTGTTGTTCACAATTTACATAAACGACATAGATGAAGGAATAAATAGCGACACAAGCAAATTTGCTGATGACACCAAAATAGGCCGTCCAATTCATTCTAATGAGGACACTAGAGCACTCCAGGATGATTTAAATAGACTGATGCAATGGTCGGAGAAGTGGCAGATGCAGTTTAATATTGACAAATGCAAAATTATAAATGTTGGACAGGTAAATAACCATGCCACATATAAACTAAATGATGTAGATCTTGATACTACTGATTGCGAAAAGGATTTAGGAGTTCTGGTTAGCAGTAATCTAAAACCAAGACAACACTGCATTAGTGTTCGCAATAAAGCTAACAGAATTCTTGGCTTCATATCTAGAAGTATAAATAATAGAAGTCCTCAGGTTGTTCTTCAACTCTATATATCCTTGGTTAGGCCTCAGACTATGCTGCTCAGTTCTGGTCACCGTATTACAGAATGGATATAAATGCTCTGGAAAACGTACAGAGGAGGATGACAAAGATGATCCCATGTATCAGAAATCTTCCCTATGAGGATAGACTGAGGGCCCTGAATCTGCACTCTCTCGAAAGGCGTAGAATTATGGGGGATATGATCGAGCTGTATAAATGGAAAACAGGAATAAATAAAGGGGATGTAAATAGCGTGCTGAAAATTTCCAGCCAAGACAGGACTCGCAGCAATGGTTTCAAGTTGGAAAAATTCAGATTCAGAAAGGATATAGGAAAGCACTGGTTAGGTAATAGAGTCGTGGATGAGTGGAACAAAAATCCCGAGTACAGTTATTCAGGCTAAAACGTTGTGTAGTTTTAAATTATTATTATTATAATCAAAAAAGAAGCGCTAAGCCACAAGGGCTATACAGCGCTGCAGGGTAGGGAAGGAAGCAAGGGAATTGGATGGCAGAAGGGAGGGGGGATGATCAGCAGGTTACAGAAAACAGCGGGGTAGGGGATAGTACGGGGGTAGAGGGTAGCAAGAGATTGAAGTAGAAAGGGCTGAAAGTATCAGAATTTGTGAAGTAAGTCAGTCGTTGTCAAAAAGTCAACGAGAGAGTCCGGATGAAAGGTGGGTCCATCAGCGAGAAGGGAAGGTAAAGAGAGAGCAGCGGGGCGAAGACGACGACAGAGGTAAATTCTGCGTGCTCGTTGATAAAGTGGGCAGTCCAACAGAATGTGGCTGACTGATAATGGAGCTTGGCAATTCTCACAGAGAGGAGCAAGATGCCTCTCCATGAGATATCCATGAGTAAGACGAGTATGGCCAATGCGAAGACGGGAGAGAGTAGTCTCCCAACCTCGACACTGGTGATAAGAAGACGGCCAGTAACCTATACTCGGTTTAATAGACTGAAGTTTGTTGCCGAGCATAGTAGACCAACGTTGTTGCCAACGGGTGTGAAGGTGGGAAGATATTACAGCAAAATAGTCTGTACATGGAATACCTCTATAAGAAACTGGTAGGTCATGTACTGCTGACCGCGCAGCAGTGTCTGCCTGTTCATTGCCCTGTACGTCAACATGACCAGGGACCCAACAAAAAACAATATCTTTATGCTTGGTAAAGATGCGGCGTAGCCAAAGTTGGATACGGAGGACTAAGGGGTGAGGTGTATCAAATTTTTGTATAGCCTGTAAAGCACTAAGGGAGTCTGAGACAACCACAAATGATGACACAGGCATAGATGCAATACGGATAAGTGCTGTAAGGATGGCATATAATTCAGCAGTAAAAATACTAGCCGAAGATAGTAAATGCCCTTGTACAACGCTGTCCGGAAACACTGCTGCGAATCCTACGCCGTCAGAAGACTTAGAGCCATCTGTGTACACAGCAATGGCATGAGAATGAGAGTGAAAGTGGTCAAGAAAAAGAGAGCGGGAAGCGACCGTAGACAGTTGGGCTTTCGAGCAAGGGAGGGAGAAAGAACAGACTCGAACAGCTGGAACTTCCCAGGGGGGTAGGGAAAAGTGAGATGCTACATGTACATAGAAAGGTGGTAGTTGAAGAGAAGACAAGAGCGAATGAAGGCGAAGAGAGAAGGGACGGAGTAAGCAGGGGCGGCGAACAAATAAAGAATGTCTACTAATATCAGTGACCATTCTATAAATGGAAGGATTGCGGAGATCATGAGAGCGTACATAGTAGCGCAGGCAATGGGCATCACGGCGATCAGATAAGGATGGAACGTTCGCTTCTGCATAGAGGCTTTCGACAGGGGAAGAGCGAAAAGCACCAAGGCATAAACGTAATCCTTGGTGATGAATGGGGTTAAGGCTAGAGAGAGTAGCAGGAGATGCCGCTGAATAGATCTGGTCACCATAATCAAGTTTCGATAAAATAAGGGTGGAATGTAGGTGAAGGAGGGTTCGACGATCAGCTCCCCACGAAAGATGAGCAAGGGTTTTAAGAAGGTTCAGCCGGCTGTGACAAGTTGCCTTCAGAGAGGTAATGTGAGGTTTCCAGGATAACCTACGATCAAAGAGGAGGCCCAGAAACTTGACTGTATCACGTTCAGGGATACGGGAGCCATAGAGGTACAAAGGATGATCGGAGATGACAGAGCGTCTAGTGAAAGTGATTTGGTGGGTTTTAGTGCTGGAAAATTTAAACCCATGTGTGGTGGCCCAATTGGAAACACGGTCGACTGCATGTTGGAGAGAAACTGTAAGGAGGTGACAGTCAGCGCCTGCACAGGCAATAGCGAAGTCATCAACATAGAGTGATGACCAAATATTTGATGGAAGACTAGAGGCCAAATCATTAATAGCAAGGAGAAAAAGTGTTGTGCTCAGAACACATCCCTGGGGGACACCTTCAGCTTGGATAAAGTCCGGGGAGAGCACATTATTAACCCGAACACGGAAATGCCTGTCAGTTAAAAAGTTCTTAAGGAAGGATGGTAGATTGCCTCGAAGGCCTAAGGAGTGGGCTTGGGCTAAAATATTATACCTCCAAGTTGTGTCATATGCCTTCTCAAGGTCAAAAAATATGGCAATAACTGAGTGGTTATTCGCAAAGGCATTACGAACATACGTATCCAAGCGCAGTAAGGGGTCTATGGTAGAACGTCCCTTACGAAAGCCATATTGACGAGTGGAGAGACTGTTGTGTGTCTCTAAATACCACACTAAACGTCTATTTACTAGACGTTCCATTCCTTTGCAAACTGCACTGGTAAGAGCAATGGGCAACATCTAGTGGGTTTGCTATATCAACACCGGCAACCCGCAGAACAGGAGCCGGGTCAGGAGAATATTTACCACTCAGTTTTCGTACTTTTTTCCAGACTGCACTCATAGAGGAAGCAGAGGTGATGGTGGAGACATAATCTCGCCAGCAAGTGCATTTAGCGTCACGGATGACACGGCGAGCGATTGCACGCTTCTGTTTAAAATCAAGGAGTCGCTCTGTAGTTCTATTGTACCGGTACCTGCCCCATGCAGCGCGTTTCAAACGTACTGCACGAGCACAAGCAGGAGACCACCAAGGCACGCATTTCTGAGAATGCCTGCCCGAAGTTTGGGGTATAGAATGAGAAGCTGCGGTGAAAACGCAGGACGAGAAGAGGTGTAAAAGCTCATCGATGGAGGACGAAGAAGGAACCTCTTTAAAAACAGTTAGGTGTGAGTAAAGGTTCCAATTTGCCCGATTAAATTGCCAGCGTGGGGTGCGAAGAGGTGGCGAATATGAAGGGGAAGTAAGAATGATTGGGAAATGATCACTGTCATGTAAGTCCGGGAGAACAGACCAAGTGAAGTCTAATGCGGCGGAGGAAGAGCAGATTGAGAGATCGATGCAAGAGAGAGTATGAGTCCGAGGATCAAAATGGGTGTGAGTACCTGTATTTAAAACATGGAGGGGGTGGGTGGCAAGAAAAGCCTCTAACTGAATTCCACGGGAATCACAGTGAGACCCCCCCCAGAGGAAATGGTGGGCATTAAAATCACCAAGTAACAGAATCGGTGGCGGTAATGACGAAACAAGGAAGGCAAAATCCGGAATAGATAATGCCCGAGAAGGAGAGAGATATAAAGAACAGAGTGTATACCACCTATGTAAGTGGATACGGGCTGCTGTGTAATGCAGCGAAGTATGAACAAATAGCTGATGGTACGGAATATCAGTGCGGAGAAGAAGGGCACTTTCATTAAAGGTCCCATCAGGAAAAGGATCTGAAGAATACAATAAATTATAGCCTGAGATGTGAGAAATAACAGCAGAGTGTAATTTTGGTTCCTGTAAGCAAACACCAACAGGGGCAAACTGGGAGAGTAACATCTGAAGCTCACCCCGATTACCCCTGAGGCCGCGTATATTCCACTGTAAATAGGCCATGATTGGCAATGATAAAGATACTTGAAATCCGCAGGTAAGGGTTCCTACGGACTAGAAGGGTTAGAAAAGTCCACATGCGGAGGCAGTGGAAAATGTTCAAGCAGCGAAGGAACGGTGCGCTGTGAAGAAAGGAGTTGCGCAGATGGAGCAGAGGAGAGAGAAAGCGGAAGGTGGATCAGTGTCCATTGATGGTTTGGTCTCTGCAATATATTCAGAGATTGCTTCAAGTGTTTCGGAATTCAGAGATGTCGTATGGGAGACAATATTGGGAATGGTAGGGGGAGGATGAGTAAAGATTGGAACTGTATTGGACTGTACCAAGGTAGGGGGGGGGGCGAAAGGGTGGAGGGAACTGGAGAAGCATGGCAGGGGACAGAGGAGGCAGGAACCTGGGAGGTGGCAGAAGAGGAAGAAACTTGGGAGGGAACAGGGGAGGAAGGTACATTACGAGGAGGAGGGTGAACCTCTGCACTTGTGACTGAGCCAGTGAGAGGGGAAGAACTAGGGACAGAGACAGGGAGGGTAAAATGAGGAGGTGGAAGATGGGTAGGAGGTGTTACTGGACCTTTTTTTGACTTTTGAGAAGTAGAGGGACGATTGGGAGGAGGTGTCGTACGAGGTCTCGTCGATACTGAGGCTTGTGAGAGAACTCGAAGAAGCGAGATTAGACTGAGGCGTTGAAGTAGGGACGTCTGAGCCGAGGACAGCAAAAGGATTAGATACAGGAGTGATTATGGGAGAGGTAACCACAGAGGTGGGTGTAGAAGATGGGATACCAGAAGTGGGGGGACGTTTTGAAACACGGGAATAAGAAACACGTGGGAGTCTCCCTTGGAGGCGGAGATGAGAAACTGCCATGGCATAAGGGAGACCTTCTGTCTCTTTGAGGTAACGGATTTCCCGCTCGTTTAAATAGACCTGACAACGGCGAGAGTACGAAGGGTGAGCCTCATGACAGTTAAGGCAAGAGGGAGATCGATTGCAAGACGTATTAGAATGGTCATCGGCACCACAGACTGGGCATTCGGCGATAGATCTGCAATATTTCGCTGGATGGCCAAATCGCCAGCAATTTCTACACTGTTGTGGTGTAGGGATCACCTTTCGAACTTGTAACCGATGTCCTGCTATATAAACTGAGGATGGGAGTTCTCGGCTGTCAAAAGTTAAACGAGCCACATTGCTAGGGTATCGTCTCCGCCACGGGCAGGAAGAACGTAAGTGTCTACCTTGAGGATTGGGAGATCTTGGAGTTCCAGCTGTTCTAGAATGTCAGTGCCACATGTCTGGAAATTTCGTTGAACTATGGTATGGGGCAGAATAACGGTACCACTACAAGAATTGAGGGAATGATGTTTTCCAAGAGTGACAGGAACAGTATCGATATGGGAAAGACGAGAGAGCTCATGAGCCTGGGTAGCATTCTGTACGGTAATGATGCGCGTACCGCTCTTAAGAGCATGAAAAGAAATATCTTTACCAACATGACGTAGGAGTGCCTTGCCAATACTATGGTCAGAAAGATAGGCAGTAGAGGAAGTTGGTCGTAAAGTGAAGAATTTAGTCCACTGTTCAGTCTGAAACTGAGCGTGGAAAGGTAGTGAAGGACGTGTCGATCGTTTCTGAGAAGAACGAGAAGGTGGAGAAGTATCATCAGCAGGTAATTGTCGTTGGCGTTTAGGCGTGGGACCAGAGTTGGTCCGACGTGGAACGGGTCGGCGATTTGAAAATTGCCGCACCGTAGAGGAAGAGGCCGGAAGCATAGTCAGTGGAGAGCGAAGGTCCGATAAATCGAAGGAGTCAGTCGAGGCCTCAGTACCTGAAGCGGGTGAGGAAATAGCACCGGCAATAGGTACAGAGGCATGAGGAATGTCTGAAGAGTGGTCCAAAGACGAGGCGGGGTCAGAACGGGGTGCGGTATCAAGAAGGGGCCCGGGGGTACCAGGTTCATGGATTAGGGCTGCCATGGTTAGGTTACTTCTTTCTTTTTGTTTTTAAGAAAAAAAAAAGAAAGAAGAAAAGAAAATAAAAATAAAAAAAAGAAAAAAAAAAGGGGGGACCGGGGAGGGATAGGTCCTAGGAGGAATGAAAGGGCCAGAAATCTCCCTCCGTGCCCAAGAGGACCTCAGCACCGCAAGTAGCGCAGATGCAGCATGGAACCCGTGCCATACCCTACCCATCATGCTAGTAAACTAACAATCCGGGATAGCAACCTCACATCTGCCGAGCTACCTCGGTGGACAAAAGAGAGGGCGGCCGGATATCCGCCACAAAGCATACC
This sequence comes from Cherax quadricarinatus, assembly GCF_038502225.1. Taxonomy (NCBI): domain Eukaryota; kingdom Metazoa; phylum Arthropoda; class Malacostraca; order Decapoda; family Parastacidae; genus Cherax; species Cherax quadricarinatus. The sequence continues at coordinate 14,801,401 of NC_091364.1, read as the reverse complement.
TCCTTCGGCCACCACCCCCGGAATCCGAAAGGTGGCTTCCAGAGATACACTCGTCGCCCGAAAGACACCCAAAGCTACTCTGGGATACCGGAGAGGGATCGGGACATCCCCAGGCGATCCAGATTCCACGGCAAACTACGCCACCGCTAAGAACCTCAACGGAATGGGATGGACCCTGGTATCCTTTCCTCTACCTAGGAACTAGCGTGCCTGTGGGAGAAATCCCAAAGGACAAAAAGAGGAAGGGCAAAAGGGAGGGGTGGGGAGGGGGAGGAGGAAAGGAAAAAGGGGAGGATGGGGAGGATGGGATAGGGGAGGGGAGATTGGGGGGTAATTAGGTTCGGTCTGAGGAAGAAGACCGATAGGTCTAATTCCTCAGACCAAGAGCCTCTTCACCACGCCAAGGAGCCCCCCTTGAAGAGGTGTAGTTTTAAAAATAGGTTAGATAAATACATGAGTGGGTGTGGGTGGGTGTGAGATGGACCTGACTAGCTTGTGCTGCTGGGTCTGGTGCAGTGCTCCATCCTTGAGTGGAGATTATCAGACTGGGTGGGTCATTGGGTTAATCCGAGGGGGGGGTCATTGGGCTAATCCGGGGGGGGTCATTGGTCTAATCCAGTTGGGACATGGACCTGCTCCGCATGGGTCAGTAGGCCTGTTGCAGTGTTCCTTCTTTCTTATGTTTTTATTTTCAATGTTATTTTGTAGTTAATTATTCCCATCTATGTTTTTTCTACAGTTTTTTTTTTTCTGGATTTCCACCTGACACCGCAACACTGTGGCAGGGAGGTGGCGAGAGAGCAAGAATAGGGAAACACTAATAGAAATGACAGTTGTTGATTCCTTACAGTGTATGAACACCTGTCAGTGCTCAATAATAACAAAAATGGAGACAGAAACTCAAGTGATTAATTGGTTTGTATATTTTGATCCCATTCTGGGATCCTCATCAGCAGATGAAGAGCAGCCCCGAAGGTGATCAAAATATACAGATCAATTAATTTGCCGATTTTCTGATTCAAGTGCGAGGTTATATGATGCTTTTTCTTAGCAGGAGAGGAGAGGCAAATGGGGACTGCATAAACCACGGAACTGGCGGGGACTGAAGTAATGGCAAGTCCTAAAACTCACTGATCTGGAGTTTCAGGACTCGCTTGCCATAGGTTCACTTCATACTTGTTACCTGGTTTGTTTGTAGTCGTGTTATTACGATTTCGTGAGTCATGGTGGAGAATGTATGAGGAGGGAAGCGGAGAGAGGGGTCAGTGAGGGCCATGGCAGGAGAGAGAGACAGGATGTCTCATCCTATATACATAGCTAAATAATATAAGGTCAGATATTATTATAAAGAAAGAAACTTCATTTTAGCTCTTAATCAAGATATAGACAATATAATATTAGGGGGAAATATAAATATATACATATAATAACAAATACACCCTGGGTCCCATGCAAGGGACGCAACATTTCTTCAATAGTCTTGTGTGTTTAGCTCTATCAAAGGCCTTACTGAAGTCTTGTAGAGTACACAATATCAAAATATTTATCATGATCTATCGCTTCAAGTACCTAAATAAAAAAAGGTAGTAAAGGTAAGAACGACCCATTGCAAAACAATGTTGAGATGCAATGACAAGATAGATTCGAACTGTATCTGCAGTTACTGGTTCCTTCAATTTTCCCGGGATTGAGGTTATGCTAATTACTCTAGAATTGAAGAATGTAGCTGGGCGTCACATTTGGCATTTTCAGTTTATCTGATACAATACCAGTTTGTACTGATTCACTGAATAGAGAGGTTAATGGCCATTATATTCCTTTAAAACCTTTCAAGGCAGTTCGCCAGGCCTACGATTTGCTTGGTTTTAATCTGTTTGTACGAGAACCATGTCACTAATGATTTCTGGAATTTCATTTGTATCCTCTCGTGCAAAAGCGGAGAGGAAATAAGTATTAAATTTTTTACACAATTCTACGTCATTTAGAGTAAGCTGACTTGAGTTATATTTTAGTGGACTCATTGATCTTCGCGATCCTGCGTTCGGTTTTGTCGTAGTGAAACAATTACCGAGCTGCTTACCAGTTCATGACGAGGTAGTGTAGCCTGCAGTGGGCGACGCACGTTTTGTTGGCATCATCCATCCTGCACACTTGGAAAAACAGACATAAATGCAGTATAATGCGATTCTTTATTGACTACGTTTCGCCCACACAGTGGGCTTCAAGTCACAAACGGATCTATTTTAGACTCGATAAAACCCACTGTGAGGGCGAAACGAAGTCAAACGTTTGCATTATACTGCATTTATGTATATTTTTCCATCGTGTCGATATTTTATACCATTTATCTCCAACCTAGACACTTATATTATGCTCCTGAAGGCAACTCCAAAAATAACACGTTCCTCCCAGATGTAAACCTTACTCCATCCCCCTACACTGATTGCTGTAGACTTGTAGTAATGCTGCTTTTGTGTACGTGAGGTCAGGTGATCTTATTCATGGTTTCTCTTGCAGTATCTGCCACGTCCATGCTGGATTTAAGGAAAATGAAGATGACAGATATATATATATATATATATATATATATATATATATATATATATATATATATATATATATATACACTTGCTACCAGTCCTGTGTGGAGAAGGAGACTACGGTGGCTACTGGGGCGCACACAGTCGAGTGTATTAAGGAGTAATGGTACTTAACTCAGGTAATGATAAACATGGTCAGTGGAGAAGACAACAAGAGAATAAGGAACGAGAGAATAATTCTCATGGATTCCATTTCATATTAAATTATCCCTATATTAGGCATAGGAATTATTATGAAGGAATTAGGTGAATGTATAGAAGCTTTGGTGTGTGTAAAGCACTAGAAATAGTTTTAGTATTAGCTAAGCAGTGAATAGTTAATCTGAATGTCATTCGGATTATTTAGAAGCCTGAGTAGATCTGTTATATATTTCAGTTTAAGCCAATGACCACATTTCCAGATCAACATATATTATAAAGCGACAGTTAACATGTATTGTAAAGTGAGTATTACTGTAGTAGTCAGGCTTAGGTTAAGTGCCTCTGGCAGCTTGACATGTACACGTTCCCTGATCACTTTCTTCAACACTATGTGCTAAATTGTACACTTATAAATGAATATAAAGACAGGGCATAATAAACTGTGATATGTTCAGGTTTTGTATTTGTGAAAATACTCAGCAAGTATCATGAATGTGATTGAAACAGATGAAATATTTTTTGTCAACGTTTATCCAGATATACTTCAATTATCCTTTCTTTAGAACCTACAATAGTTCCCATGTCTTTTGTGTATCCATATACGCTTAAACTATCGTCCACAAGATGGATGTCGATTGCATAATCAATTAGCAACTTAGGCAGCAACATTTAGCATCTAAATTCTCTTGATGGTGCAAAATTAGAAAATTTGCAGAAATTCTTTTAAACTTAACGAATATTTTTTTTTTTATGCATATCTAATTACATGTGACTTGAAATTTTTACACTTCAGTTTTCATATTCACGAGGAAGCGCTAAACCCGTAGAGGTGAAGCAGAACTTGGGGAATTGTAAGTAATCAAGTTTAATCCTGGGAAGAGAAGGGTAGCTCTAGTTCCTTGAATCAAGAGCTTATTAAACAGGTTTATTGACGTATGAGAAGAAACACAAAGTAACTGAGGTTTACACACAGGTGTTCTACTTGACCGGTGTTTTGATGTAACGTATGTGATCACTTCTGTTCTTCGAGCCTTCTCATTACCATTCTTCCTCCTCTTCTTTTTCTTCCATGATCCCTCTGTCCTCTTCTTTCCTCATTCTCTTTTTTCTTTCCTACTTTTTTTCTTCTATCATTTCTCTCTCGTTCTCTTCGTCCTCTATCTCTTCCTCCTTTTCTCTCTCGTCTCTCTTATTCCCACCATTTAGCTCCTCCTACTAACTGCCTCACCTGCCTACCCCATCCCACCTAGTAAGCCTCTCCCTCCAAGTCAGGCGTCCTAGGAAACCCCTCCAAGTCAGACCTCCAAGCAAACCCCTCCCTCCTAGTCAGATCTCCTAGCAAACCCCTCCCTTCAAGACAAGAGCTGCTAGTAAACCCCTCCCTCCAAGTAATACCTCCGGTGTAAACCCCTCCCTCCAGGTCAAACCTCCTAGCAAACCCCTCCCTCCAAGTCATACCTCCTACCCCCATCCCTCTCATACTTTCTCCCCTCCTCACTTCAGAACACTCCATTCTCCTCTCTTCCCTCCCACTCCATCCCCTTTACCACCACCACCTCCTCCTTCCCCGCTCCCCCTCCTCTTCCTCAATTCTCTTCCTCTCCCCCCCCTCTCCCCCCTGGGCTTCCTGCCGGCTCTCTGTACTATAGAGAAATTGATACTGGCTGGGTAAACTGTTTATATAATTAGACAGATCCTTTCTTTTTCAGTCTATTCAGTGTCAGTCTTGAAATCTTCCTTTTGAGTGTCGGTGTGTTGCGAGAGGTAAGATAAGTCTCGTTAGCATTTTCCATCCCCAGCCTCTATCCTCACTAACCTTAATTATATGCTTCCTACGCTTGAGCAAAACAAGCCAGGATGCGTATCAAGACCCCGAGTCATATTACGCCCGTATTTGATGGCGTATATTAGATAGTATTCTTCACAATGAAACAAAAATGCGACAACGGTATTCGAAAAAATCTTACCCCCACTTGCTACCATCTATTCAGCGTCCTGTGCCCGTGGGCATTATTCCCCCTGTATTGAAAGGCCGCAGTAAGGGCCAATACCCTGTGACTCGTCCCTCTCCCCGTGAACCTTCGTGTCTTAGGGGCTAAGGGCCGGATTAACGTGGCCGCCCGTTATGCAGTTCAGTCAACAGAGCCGACTGAATGACTGGATATACAAACTGCTTTTGATTGAGTTAGAAACATCTTTTGAATGGAAGAGAGCTTGTGAAATATGTACCATGTTTGTCCTGTCATTTTCCTATTGAGGGAAATATGAGCTTGACGATAATGTGTGACAAAGCATCGTTCACCTTGTCGGTCTGTGACGTGTGTTCGGACTGGACAAGGGATAACAACCCTTCAATTAGCCACGACGGATGGCTAAAATAGAGTTTCCTCGCTCGATAACCAGCGACGTCACATCAAAACACCTGGACGCTGCTGCACCTTCTTCCAAAGACGAACTTCTCTGAAAATTGCCTATAGCTCAAAACACGGCCGCAGATTTCTGAAAAAAAAAAAAAACACGAATGTCTCTAGCAATGCCGCTAATTATTTATAAAGAATCAAACGAGAAACAAACAAGAATGAAAAAATATTTTGCACTCACGGGACATCGCTTGACGCATATTCATACGACGTCCAAAGAATCACAAATTGGATCCTTTTCAGAGCAACTCATTAGCATCTGGCGACACGGCTCTCTGCTAAGAAGCAAGAGGCGGCCCACAGTGAGGCAAGTGTCACAGTGTTACTACACTATGTGAAGCAGCGACACCAGCTTGATACAATATGTGTACAGCTTAAAAGAGACCTACACCCGCCTAGTCTTTACTCGTGTGGAAAGAAAAAATGAACTAAAAGAAGGCAGAATATAATTTCCGTACTTGGGTAGAGGAGGTGTTTGAGGGACATAAAGTGTGAGAGATGTTAAAAGCATCTTGAGAGGCAGATACATTAAGGTAAGAGGTAATGCAGTGGCCCAGGAGGAACCTAATTTACTTAACTACTATTATCGTGTATCATCCTTAACGACGACACTGTAGTTCGTCCTTGACAACGACACTGTAGTTCGTCCTTGACAACGACACTGTAGTTCGTCCTTGACAACGACACTGCACTTCGTCCTTGACAACGACACTGCACTTCGTCCTTGACAACGACACTGCACTTCGTCCTTGACAACGACACTGCACTTCGTCCTTGACAACGACACTGCACTTCGTCCTTGACAACGACACTGCACTTCGTCCTTGACAACGACACTGCACTTCGTCCTTGACAACGACACTGCACTTCGTCCTTGACAACGACACTGCACTTCGTCCTTGACAACGACACTGCACTTCGTCCTTGACAACGACACTGCACTTCGTCCTTGACAACGACACTGCACTTCGTCCTTGACAACGACACTGCACTTCGTCCTTGACAACGACACTGCACTTCGTCCTTGACAACGACACTGCACTTCGTCCTTGACAACGACACTGCACTTCGTCCTTGACAACGACACTGAACTTCATCCTTGACAACGACACTGCACCTCATCCTTGACAACGACACTGCACCTCATCCTTGACAACGACACTGCACCTCATCCTTGACAACGACACTTCACTTCATCCTTGACAACGACACTGCACTTCATCCTTGACAACGACACTGCACCTCATCCTTGAGAACGACACTGCACCTCATCCTTGACAACGACATTGCACCTCATCCTTGACAACGACACTGCACTTCATCCTTGACAACGACACTTCACTTCGTCCTTGACAACGACACTGCACCTCATCCTTGACAACGACACTGCACTTCATCCTTGACAACGACACTGTACTTCATCCTTGACAACGACACTGCACTTCATCCTTGACAACGACATTGCACCTCATCCTTGACATCGACACTGCACTTCATCTCCAGTAAAAACATTTTACCTCCAACAGCAACACTGTTTCACTCCAGCAATTAAGATATATTTTATACATCACTTTAATTTTAGAAAGCTGTTAAGGACGGATGATGTAACTACCTATTAGTTTGCCTGTGACCTCGAGAAGATCCATTTAATGAGTTCACTCATTTATGGAACAGTGAAAAGATAGGTTACTCATACCTCACTGTCTTGCTTATGTATATGAATGGTACAGAATACCGACAACATGAAGAATTACACACATGTGCAACATCTGGGTATCTTTGTAGATGTTTTGCCATCCAGTGGCTTTATCAATACAACTCAAGGGCATAATGTGAGGAATGTAGAAGTATATACAATAGACGAGGTTATCAGTCCCTCAGCCTAGGAGTAGGTGATGAACACCGTAGGTACTCGTTCACATTACGTCCCTGAATTGTATTGATAAAGCCACTGGATGGCGAGAAGTCTACAAATTAAAGATACCCAGATGTTGTACGTGTCTAATTCTTCAACCCCGCTTATGTTTTCTTAGGTCGTCAAATTTGTCTCTCATCCAACACATCAAATTATCATCGACAACGTTTGAAAAGGCGAGGTGTCAGCACTAGTTCTATTAGTGAGCTTCCAGTGCAAAAAATGGCATCGACTCCGGTTGACAATATCTTTGACAGAATTAGCCTAACATAATACCAATGTTGTCTCCTGCAAGTCCAGTGTCATCATTTGATATTGATTGCTAAACATGGTATCTATTTCCTAAAGTAAAGCAAGTAACAGTATATTAATATTTCGATTGTACTGCTTAACCGGTAGTTTGCAGAACTTATAATATTCTTAGTGGTATTGTTCTTCAGATGCATTCAAATAACATGCTGAACCTTCCCGTTGAACCTGGAAGGTTTGAGTCCAGCTCACATTCATTTGCTAAAACGTGTCAGGAAGACGATCTTCGGAGAATTTCTCCCGTTGTCTAGCACCAGCTGGGATAAAGCCGTCTAGGTTTGACTAGAAAGTGTATCACGTGATGTGAATACAACTGATACACAATCGAATATGGACAACAGAAGACTTGTATATGTAGTATATGATTATTGATCAAGAATGAAATGGCACAAATACCGAGACTGCAAGAATACACAAATAACCCGAAACGTCGTTATGAGTTTCTTTCTTCTTTGTATGGGTTATTTGTGTAATGAGTAATGATGGTACTGTGTTGTGTGTCTGTTAGAGGAAACTAATTGAGAACTTTGATCATGCTGTTTTGGTGCCACGTTCAGACAATTTTTTTTTTTGTGATTATGTGTCTAGAACAGAGTTGTAGATACTAATAATTCCGATGATGTGCATTTATTACATGTGGTAAGTTTAGATTTGAAGTCCACTCATTGTGAAATCTAACTGACTGTAATCTAGGAAAATTCATCCACAGAAAGTGTGTCAAACACGAGTGATATTCCTCACATTAGTATCTACAATGGTGTCAGAGTGAAATCACACACAAGTCACTAGTCTTGTCTCATTATATCCTACAACAAACCAACCATACAACAAGAGAGATCAATTTAAGGATTTCATTGAAGGTATATCACAGGTTTTGATCAAAAGAGCTAGTCTCTATAATGATTTTGACATCACAGTCATTTAGGCAACGTTCTTAGATTTCAAACATCTGTTGCCAAGCACCACCAATCAAAACTTTTTCTTCGACTAAGGAGAACTTGGAAGTCTGTCTTTAACTTGCCCATCTTCAGGTCGTTCCTTGGAGAGATACAAATGATCAACATCCACCACTTGTGGACATTACTTCAGGAAAAAATGATAACCGTTTTGTGCCAGTCTTCAACTCTGGTCCTGTGTCTTCTCCAGTACTGTTGAAGGTTGATAAACTAGACATGTGCAACTCTTGGGTATCTTTATTAAGGAAACGTTACGGTTTATAAGCTCCTTCTCCGCTCATATACCGTATTCTATTCAAGATTGATGGACTGACCACATCGACTCAAGGTTGAGGGACTGATTACCTCATTCTCCTCCTGTCCTTCATGCTCCTCCTGTCCTTCATGCTCCTCCTGTGTATGGACTGATGAAGCCACTGTGTGGCGAAACGTTTCCTTAATAAAGAAACCCAAGAGTTGCACATGTGTCTAGTTTATCAACATGTCGGTTCTGTGAACCATTCATCTACAAAACTGTTGAAGGTTACTGTAAGCAACAGCCAGACTCAGAATGTATGTACAGAAGAGAGATGCAGCTGTATCACTACTACATCTAATATTACTACTACTATAACAAGTATTACTCCTCACTAAGCCTATATATACCCTGTGTGTCCATGTATTGTTTGTAACGGCTTGACAGCTCCTGTAGAGCGAAACGTTGCCGCAGTAAAATGTCACATTAATTGCACTTGTGTCCTTTTTACCTAATATTGTCCGTAATTCTAACAACATTAATACAAGTGTGTTGCTACTTAAGCCAAAATAGCAAGTTTTACCTATTCGACACGAATAGGTAAAACTATTTTATAAATAAATATATAAATTATATATATATATATATATATATATATATATATATATATATATATATATATATATATATATATATATATATATATATATATATATATATTAATTATCACACTTGTCATCTGACATCTTTTTTTATTTTTAAGTCACGAAGAATTATATTCAGTTTATTCTCTAATTTAATGATATGATCAAATGAAATAACTCTTAACAATTAAAATATGCTATCATCCCCAAGACAGACTTCGACTTTAGCTATATAATCAGTTGTATTAAGAGTAAAGCTGTGTCAGATTATGTAAATTCT
>NC_091364.1:14654401-14789401 GCF_038502225.1 Cherax quadricarinatus | reverse complement strand
GCCTTTAATGTGTGTTCTGCCGGTGAGTGTAAATTTTGCGATATACGCTGTAAAATACTTCATAAAATACATCATTACCCTTCCTGCTACTCTGACCAGACGTTCCGTCTCATGCCATGTAATTATAATTGTTCGCCATTCTGTCCCTCTTACATATAATTTCGTAATACCACTATAATATTCATTACCAGGTCGTCTCCGGAGGCCATTAAAAGCCTCAACTGATCTATTTACATGGTGCCTGTGCACAATGTCCAGAGCTCTTATGATGATCTCAGTTTCAGTCATTGCTAATATATGATCATTCTTAGAATTCCAACGTGCTTTCGGTTGTATCTTATCACTCTGAGCATTTCTTAATGTTGCATGAACTATAGGCTCATGGGCATTATTATTATAATAAAAAAGAAGCCCTAACCAAAAGGGCCATACAGCGCTGCAGGGCAGGGAAGGAAGCGAGAGGACCGGGTGGCAAAAGGAAGAGGGATGATTAGTAGGTTATGGAGGACAGCGGGGCAGTGGATAGTGCAGGGGTAGAGGGTAGCAAGAGATTGAGGTAGAAAGGGCTGAGGGGAGTGCTAAAGGCATCATCATCAGAGTTTGTGGAGTAAATCAGTTGTCAAAAAGTCAATGAGTGTGTCTGGATTAAAGGAGGGTCCATCAGCAAGAAGGGAAGGTAAAGAGAGAGCAGCAGAGCGGAGACGACGTTGGAAGTAAATTCTGCGTGCTTGTTGATAGAGTGGGTAGTCTAACAGAATGTGGCTAACAGATACTGGAACCTGACAATTCTTACAGACAGAAACAGGGTGCCTCTCCATGAGATACCCGTGAGTAAGACGACTGTGGCCAATGTGAAGAAGGGAGAGAGTAGTCTCCCAACCTGGACACTGATGACAAGAAGATGGCCAGTAACTTAGACTTGGTTAAATAGAATGAAGTTTGTTATTGAGCAGATTAGACCAACGTTGTTGTCAATGGGTGTGAAGGTAGGTAGCAATTACATCAAAATAGTCTGTGACTGGAACACACCTATATGAAACTGGAAGGTCATGTACTGCTGACCTCGCAGCAGTGTCTGCCTGTTCATTACCCTGTACGTCAACATGACCAGGGACCCAACAAAAAACATCTTTATGCTTGGTAGAAATACGGCATAACCAAAGTTGGATACGGAGAACTAGGGGATGAGGTGTGTCAAACCATACCACGGGCGGGGATAGAACCCGCAATCAGTGTCTCTCAAAACTCCAGACCGTCACGTTAGCCATTGGACCAGCTAGCCACAATAAGATTCGTTCAACTAGGTATATTTCTACACCATAGGAAGGTTAGCATAGGCACCACTGTGACCACAAATGCAAGTTTTTACAGACGAATCTCCAGCTAGCGTGGCCATGACGAACTCTAGCTCAAGTCCCCTCAAAGCCGTTTACATGACTCACGAAATCATAATGACACGATTGCAAACCAGTGGCTAACGCGACGGTCTGGAGTTTTGAGACACACTGATAGCGGGTTCTATCCCTGCCCGTGGTATGGCTTGTTTGCAATCACGTCATTACGATTTCAGGTGTGTCAAATTTTCGTATAGCCTGTAAAGTACTAAGGGAGTCTGAAACAACCAAAAATGGAGACACGGGCATAGATGCAAGATGGATAAGTGCTACAAGAATAGCATACAATTCAGCAGTAAAAATGCTAGCCGAGGATAGTAAATACCCACGCACGACACTATCCGGAAACACTGCTATGATGCCGACGCTGTCAGAAGACTTAAAGCCATTTGTGTATACAGGGATGGTCAAAAAAAAAAAAAAAAAAAGAGCAGGAAGCTACCATAGGCAGTTGGGATTTCGCGCAAGGAAGTGAGAAAGAACAGGCTCGAACAGCTGGAACTTCCCAGGAGGGCAGGAAAATTGAGATGCGACATGAACATAGGAAGGTGGTAACTGAAGGGAAGACAAGAGCGAATGGAGGCGAAGAGAAAAGGGATGGAGTAAACTGGGGTGATGAACAAATAAAGAATGTCTAATAACATCGGTGACTATTCTATATATGGAAGGGTTGCAGAGATCATGAGAGCAAACATAGTAATGAAGGCAATAGGCATCATGGCGATCGGATAAGGATGGAATATTCGCTTCAGCATAGAGGCTCTCAACAGGGGAAGAGCGAAAAGCACCAAGGCATAAACGTAATCCTTGGTGATGGACGGGGTTAAGGCTGGAGAGAGTAACAAGAGAGGCCGCTGAATAAATCTGGTCACCATAATCGAGTTTCGATAAAATAAGGGCTGAATGTAGGCGAAGGAGAGTTCAACGATCAGCTCCCCGTGAAACATGAGCAAGGGTTTTAAGAAGGTTCAGCTGGCTGTGACAAGTTGCCTTCAGAGAGGTAATGTGGGGTTTCCAGGATAGCCTACGGTCAAAGAGAAGGCCTAGAAACCTGACTATCACGTTCAGGGATACGGGAGCCATAGAGGTACAAAGAATGATTGGAGATAACAGAGCATCTAGTGAAAGTAATTTGGCGAGTTTTAGTAGTGGAAAATTTAAACCTATGCATGGTGGCCCAATGGGAAACACGGTTGACCGCATGCTGGAGAGAAACTGTAATGAGTTGACAGTCAGCACCTGCACAATTATTATAATAAAAAAGTGCTAAACCACAATGGCTGCAGGACAGGAAGGAAACGAGGGTATCAGGTGGTAAAAGGGAGATGGACGAGTAATAGGTTACGGAGAACAGTGGGGCAGTGGATGGTGAACGGGTAGAGGGCAGCAAGAGATTGAGCTAGAAAGGGCTGAGCGGAGTGCGAAAGGTATCATCAGTTTGTGGAGTAAATCAGTCATTGTTAAGAAGTCAATGAGAGAGTCAGGATTAAAGGAGGGTCCATCAGCAAGAAGGGAAGGTAAAGAGTAGTAGTAGAGTGGAGACGACGTTGGAGGTAAATTCTGTGTGCTCGTTGATGGAGAGGGCAGTTTAAAAGAATGTGGCTAATCGATACTGAAACTTGACACTTCTCACAGAGAGGAACAGGGTGCCTCTCCATGAGATACCCATGAGTAAGATGAGTGTGGCCAATGCAAAGGCAGGAGAGAGTAGTCTCCCAACCTCGACATTGATGACAATAAGACGGCCAGTAACCTGTGCTCGGTTTAATAGAATGAAGTTTGTTACCGAGTAGAGTTGACCAACGTTGTTGCCAATGGGTGTGAAGGTGGGCAGCTATTACAGCAAAATAGTCCGGAAATGGAACACCTCTATATGAAATTGGTAGGTCATGTACTGCACAGCAGTGTTTGCCTGTTCATTGCCCTGTACATCAACATGACCAGGGACCCAACAAAAAACAAGATCTTTATGCTTGGTAGAGATATGGAGCAGCCAAAGTTGGATACTGAGAACTAGGGGGTGAGGTGTATCAAATTTCCGTATAGCCTGTAGAGCACTAAAGGAGTCTGAGGCAACCACAAATGATGACACAGGCATAGATGCGATACGAATAAGTGCTGCAAGAATGGCATACAATTCAGCAGTAAAAATGCTAGCCGAAGATAGTAAATGCCCTCGCACGACACTGTCTGGAAACAATGCTGCCAATCCGATGCTGTCAGAAGACTTAGAGCCATCTGTGTACACTGCGATGGCATGAGAATGGGAGTGGAAGTGGTCAAGAAAAAGAGTGGGAAGCCACTGTAGGCAGTTGGACTTTCGAGCAAGGGAGCAAGAAAGAACAGACCCGAACAGCTAGAACTTCCCAAGGGGGTAGGGAAAAGTGAGATGCTACATGAATGCATAAAGGTGGTAAATGAAGAGAAGACAAGAGCAATTGTAGGCAGAGAGAGAAGGGACAGAGCAAACAGGGGTGGTGAACAAATATAGAATGTCTACTAATATCGGTGACCATTCTATAAATGGAAGGATTGCAGAGATCGTGAGAGCGTACATAGTAGCGAAGGTAATGGGCATCACGGTGATCAGACAAGGATGGAACATTCGCTTCTGCATAGAGGCTCTCAACAGGGGAAGAGCAAAAAGCACCAAGGCATAAACGTAATCCTTGGTAATGGATGGGGTTAAGGCTAGAGAGTAGCAGGAGAGGCCGCTGAATAAATCTAGTCACCATAATTGAGTTTCGATAAAATGAGGGCTGAAAGTAGGCGAAGGAGAGTTCGACGATCAGCTCCATATGAAAGATGAGCAAGAGTTTTAAGAAGGTTCAGCCGGCTGTGACAAGTTGTCTTCAGAGAGGTAATGCGGGGTTTCCAGGATAACCTACGGTCAAAGAGAAGGCCTAGAAACCTGACTATCACGTTCAGGGATATGGGAGCCATAGAGGTACAAAGGATGATCGGAGACGACAGAGCATCTAGTGAAAGTAATTTGGTCTATGGTAGAACGGCCCTTATGAAAGCCATATCGACTAGTGGAGAGACTGTTGTCTCTCTCTAAATACCACATTAAACATCGATTTACCAGACGTTCCATCACTCTGCAAACTGCACTAGTAAGAGTAAGGGGACGATAGTGGGAGGCACCATGTCCCGTAGTACCTGGTTTGCAGAAAGGGAGAACAATGGCGGACTTCCACAGCTGGGGAAGAACTCCTTGTGACCAAATAAGCTTCATGAGTTGTAAGAGGACTGTAAGGGCCGACTGATGTAAATGTTGTATCATCCAAATATGAATGCTGTCAGGTCCAGCTGCCGATGATCGGCAAGCCGAGTGTGTTGCCTCCAGTTCTGGAAGTATGAAAGGCACATTTTATGATTTTTCTTTGAAAGAAGAAAAGTGTTAGGGTGCTAACTCTCTGGCAGACTTCGAGGAAAGAAACGAGGGGCATAGATGGAGCCCCTAAGAAATACGGACCAGATAATTGCCAATTTCAATGGCAACGTCAAGAGGGTTTGCTATAGCAACACCTGCAACCTGCAGAATAGGAGCTGGGTCAGGAGAGTATTTACCACTCAGTTTCCGAACTTTTTTCCAGACTGCACTCACAGAGGAAGTCGAGGTGATGGTGGAAACAATCTCGCCAGCAAGTGCGTTTAACGTCACGAATGACACAGCGAGAGACCGCTCGCTTCTGCTTAAAATCAAGAAGTCTCTCTGTGGTTCTATTGTACTGGTATCTGCCCCACGCAGCGCGTTTCAAACGTACTGCCCGAGCACAAGCAGGAGACCACCAAGGCACGCACTTGTGAGAATGCCTGCCCGAGGTTTGGGGTATAGAATGAGAAGCTGTGGTTAAAACTGACGTCGAGAAGAGGTGTAGGAGCTCATCAATGGACGATGAAGAAGGAACCTCGCTAAAAGCACTGAGTTGTGAGTAAAGGTCCCAATTTTCTTGATCTGAGCAAACCTCAGATCTCTGCAACACTGTTGTCATCAATGCTTTGTTACGTTATACCATGAATTAAGGAAAGATCCTAGACTTCACCTTACGAAATAGACAAAGCAAATGCGATTGTAATTATGGGCAAGGTAGATTATAGTGGAAAAATGAACATGTTATTAGAAGGGGGAACTTACGTGTCTCTTAAGATCTTAGTTTTGATGTGTTGTCCTCACAAGAAGTTGCACCTTGATATTAGACTGTGTAAGTTTTAATGTCAGTTTTATTAATCGAACTGGTTTTTGTGTAGGAACTTGATGTTTCTTCTGACCAAAAATATATAACATTGTTTGACTGTATATTTCTATCATATAAGAAAGGATAAGGAGTCGGATAAAGAAAAGGGAGAGAAAGAAAAGGAAGGAGGAGGGAAAAAATGGAAAATGAAATGGGGGGGGGAAGAAGAGAGAATAGGGGGAAAAGGAGCACATGAAGGGGGGAAGGATGGTGAAAGGAGAGGAGAAGAGGGCGACAACAAATGATGAGTTTCTGATGACGTTCAACATAAATTTGATTACCTCATGACCACCGGCGGTCACCGCCCTGCCCCGAGCCTCGCCGCTCTTACCACACCAGTACACAAAGACGGTTCCTGTGTATCCCCGTCATCAACACTAGATGAATCATCACACTGATAATCGTGTACAATAATAATAGCATACAGTGAGAGTTATGCAGAAAAATCTCGCAGGATTTTAAATCTTGGAGGATAATGATCCCTCTGGATTTCTTTTATTATTGGTGTTTAGAAAAAGTCACAAAACGGTGGGTGCAGCAATTCACAAATAAAATGGTCTTTCTAGAGGAAATAATAGACAACGTTTCGCTCCCTCCTGGATCACTATGTAATAATTGAGTGAGAAACAGGGTAGAAACTAGAAGACAGGTTAAGAGGGGAAGGAAAAATCTGTTCCGTAGTAGCTGTTGTAGTAGTAGCAGTAGCGATGGTAGTAGTAATACTAGCAGTACTGGTGGTAGTAGTATTAGTACTAGCAATAGTAGTACTAGCAACAGTACTAGTAATAGTAGCGTGTCTCTGGCAAGACAGTGATTGGAGTGAGTGATGAAAGTTTTTTCTTTTTCGGGCCACCCTGCCTTGGTGGGAGACTGCCGATGTATTAAAAAAATAAAAACTATTGATATTACTACTGCTGCTAGTACAGCGGCAGTGGTACTAGCAGCAGTAGTTGTAGTAATATCAGTATTTTTTATTTTTTTTATTAACACATCGGCCGTTTCCCACCTAGGCAGGGTGGCCCGAAAAAGAAAAAACTTTCATCACTCACTCCATCACTGTCTTGCCAGAGGCGCGCTTACACTACATTTATAAAACTGCAACATTAACACCCCTCCTTCAGAGTGCCGGCACTGTGCTTCCCATCTCCAGGACTCAAGTCCGGCCTGCCGGTTTCCCTGAATCTCTTCAAAAATGTTATCTTGCTTACACTCCAACAGCACGTCAAATCCTAAAAAAACATTTGTCTCCATTCGCTCGTATCTAACACGCTCGCGCATGCTTGCTGGAAGTCCAAGTCCCTCGCATGCAAAACCTCCTTTACCCCCCCCCTCCAACCTTTCATAGGCCGACCCCTACCCTGCCTTCCCTCCACTACAGATTTATACACTTTCGAAGTCATTCTATTTCGTTCTATCCTCTCTACATGTCCAAATCATCTCAATAACCCTCCTCAGTCCTCTGGATAATAGTTTTCGTAATTTCGCACCTCCTCCTAATCTCCAAAGTACGGATTCTCTGCATTATATTCACACTACACATTTCCCTCAGACATGATATCTCCACTGCCTCCAGCCTTCTTCTTGCAACATTCACAACCCATGCCTGCATTCTAGAAAGTTCAAGCTGAGGAACTTCAAGCGTTCCCAGTAATGTTTTATCGCAGTGTGTGCCGTGAAGGTTCTCTGTACATTTTCTAGGTCAGCAATATTCCAGCCTAGAAAGAACAAGCGATCTGAAGAGTGACATCATGGGCTTGGCATCCCTAGTTTTGAAGGTTCTCATTATCCATCCTGTCATTTTTCTAGCAGATGCGATTGCTACAATGTTGTGGTCTTTGAAGGCGAGATCCTCTGACGTTATCACTCCCAGGTGTTTTGCATTAGTGTTTCGTTCTGTTGTGTAGCTGGAATTTGTTTTATACTGCTCTCAACTCATTAAGCATAAACTGTGGCATGCTTGTGTCAGAAGCCAGACACAGGTATGGTAGGATTGTGGACAGTGGAGTCAGAGTGCACATGCTGTGGATTCCATCTCACATTGGTCTTCAGATGCATGATAGAATTGATAAATTGGCTAAGCTGTATGCTTTCAAAGAGGGAGTAGATTACAATCTTGGGTTGTCAGTAGCAGTTTGAGAACAATAATACGAAAAGAACTTCAACTGAATTTTATGGACTTAAGGCTCGGGGAGATTGACACCAATGAGTCCATCTATCATCATTCTATCATGCAGGTGGAGCCACATGTCTATGGTGCATCCAACAAAATAAGCAGACTCTTGGATGTCACTACCGCCCGGCTCCGGCTGGGTTACAAGTATCTTTGGCAGGTTAAATCACCACCACCAGATGTAGACCAAACGAAATGTAAACTTTGCCAGATGGACTATTGTCACACCCTGCGTCATTATGTACTGGAGTGCGATAAAATAAATGAATTTAGAAACAACTCACTCAGAAGTGTTCAAGAAATGGCTAAGTATTTTATCCACAGTGGTATATTACAGACCATTCTGGAGAAATACCCTGACTGCTAGCTGTAAATAAAGCATTACCACATGTGTGCATGCGTGCGTGTGTGTGTGTGTGTGTGTGTGTGTGTGTGTGTGTGTGTGTGTGTGTGTGTGTGTGTGTGTGTGTGTGTGTGTGTGTGTGTGTGTGTGTGTGTGTGTGTGTGTGTGTGTGTGTGTCAATCAATATTTGCACCAATAACTCACTACAGTTGTGACCGGGTGTGGAAGTGTGAATTGCTCATTACTCTAAAATTTGTTCATGATTGTAGCCATGTATAAACGTAAGTAACCATTCTTACAGTATTCATTACCTTGTACCTAGTTCAGCCATCAAAACTTTGGAGCCCAGTCCCTGGACCCATTATGTACCTCTGTAATCTTTTGACTACCGTCCACAGGATGGGTATGGGGTTCATAATAAACATATTAAACTAAACTACTCCAATAGTTTTAATTTCTTCACGTTGTTCATATCGGAATAACTGAAATTTATCATTGAACTTCATATTGTTTTCTGCCACCCTTTTAAAGATTTGGTTCATGTCCGCCTGGAGTCTTGCAGCGTCTTCAATGATGGACACTCATGCAAATTCGGGTGTCATTTGCAAAGGAAGACACGGTGCTGTGGCTGACCTATCAAAACTAAGCACTAAACCCAAGAGATATCAAATACGTAACCCCAAAATCAAGGAGACTGTTTTCAACACGAGTACATTGACACTGTTCATCAGAAATACGAATGTGTGGCAAACAAGTGTCTTTGGGTTAGTGTCCAGAGCGTTTCAAATATCAAGGTTCAAGTCACGTTAACACACAGGAACAAGACTGTGTTAGTCCCTTAGTAATTACTAAGTGACAACCATCCCCCTCCCACCAGTAACAACGAACTACTCACCCCGCAACCCCTCCACCTGCAGCCAACCCTCGACCCTTCCCCTAACGATCTCCCTCCCCACAAACAACCACTGACATCACCTCCCCTCCTCCAGGTCAATGGCTCCATTTAGCCATTGAGGTCAAGAATAGTGGCGCCACTAGTCACTCTTCTGCCATCCACCACACCATCAACACCTCTAGCCCTTCCAGTTCCATCAACCTCTGGTAATTTAAAAAACTTGATTACTCCAATTTCATGGTAATTTTTGATAGATCAGCTTTGAAAATATTTTAACAATTTTTCCTCCTATAAAATGTTGAAGGAAGCATTCTAGATACAAAGACTTCAAACTATTGCTTACTGTAGTTCGAATAATCTAGTAATGTTCATACTTTTATCTCTGCAGGCATTGTTTTGGCGTGTTGCTGCTGGTGATATCTCTGAAAGACTTGCAGCTGACCACAACGTGGACTTCACCACACAGCAGCTGACCACAACGTGGACTTCACCACACAGCAGCTGACCACAACGTGGACTTCACCACACAGCAGCTGACCACAACGTGGACTTCACCACACAGCAGCTGACCACAACGTGGACTTCACCACACAGCAGCTGACCACAACGTGGACTTCACCACACAGCAGCTGACCACAACGTGGACTTCACCACACAGCAGCTGACCACAACGTGGACTTCACCACACAGCAGCTGACCACAACGTGGACTTCACCACACAGCAGCTGACCACAACGTGGACTTCACCACACAGCAGCTGACCACAACGTGGACTTCACCACACAGCAGCTGACCACAACGTGGACTTCACCACACAGCAGCTGACCACAACGTGGACTTCACCACACAGCAGCTGACCACAACGTGGACTTCACCACACAGCAGCTGACCACAACGTGGACTTCACCACACAGCAGCTGACCACAACGTGGACTTCACCACACAGCAGCTGACCACAACGTGGACTTCACCACACAGCAGCTGACCACAACGTGGACTTCACCACACAGCAGCTGACCACAACGTGGACTTCACCACACAGCAGCTGACCACAACGTGGACTTCACCACACAGCAGCTGACCACAACGTGGACTTCACCACACAGCAGCTGACCACAACGTGGACTTCACCACACAGCAGCTGACCACAACGTGGACTTCACCACACAGCAGCTGACCACAACGTGGACTTCACCACACAGCAGCTGACCACAACGTGGACTTCACCACACAGCAGCTGACCACAACGTGGACTTCACCACACAGCAGCTGACCACAACGTGGACTTCACCACACAGCAGCTGACCACAACGTGGACTTCACCACACAGCAGCTGACCACAACGTGGACTTCACCACACAGCAGCTGACCACAACGTGGACTTCACCACACAGCAGCTGACCACAACGTGGACTTCACCACACAGCAGCTGACCACAACGTGGACTTCACCACACAGCAGCTGACCACAACGTGGACTTCACCACACAGCAGCTGACCACAACGTGGACTTCACCACACAGCAGCTGACCACAACGTGGACTTCACCACACAGCAGCTGACCACAACATGCAGAATATCTTCAACCTACAAGATTCGATGAACTTAAGAGTAATAAATGAAATGTAAAATAATTTTTTTCTTTATCACAGCAATGTTCAAGGAACACACAAGAAATAGAAAAAGGAAACAACTTTGAGACAAGCCTCAACTGCTGTATTTGTCAGCAGGACAACATTCACACAATTCGGGAGCTTTAAGCTCGGGGAAAAAAAAAAATATACCTACCCCAACCCTACTAACAATAGTCGTAATGAGGCAGATAGCCTCAATACTGCCATTATTAGTAGTTTGAGGTATGATGCATTTTGAAATCTCATGACCTGGTGTTTATATTGTTAGGAAGCAAAGTGTTGCGACACAAGGCAGAGGACAGTCGTGCACAACAGTCTTCTACCACAGACTATCAGAATAAACGCTGACACCAGACAAGGTGATCATGTCTTGTTCATTTGCTGCAGAATCCTTCTGACAATTTACCCTCCAAACTTCGTAACATACAACCTAGCCAAACCCACTCCTATTCCTTAAAGTCAATTTGCACTACTCTCCTCCGAATCAGACCCGATTGACATTCATCGACCTGTTCCCCGAGTGTTTACCGCTCCCCCCCCCATTCAAACTATTTTACATACGTGCACATTTACCCAAATAAAATTCCCAAGGTTTGATCCAATGAAGGGGATGAGTACCTGCAACAGCTTGTATCAAGATACCTTCACTAGCACAAAGACACCCCTTGGATGCCCTTCAAATTTAACATGAAGGTAGTTAGGATCATTGTTGTCTTAATGTTATTTCCCCTACTCTTCCATGTCCCTCCTAGCACACTAGGCTAACAACCAACACTATCGGTTATCTAACCAGTTGGAGGTCTGCCGTATACCAGTTTCCTCACACACAACTACGCTAGCCTGAATTAATTTCCTCACACACAACTATGCTACCCTGAATTCATAATCTACCTTACCTGACAGTTATGGCTGGCATTCTAGGCACAACCTGACGACCATTACATTCAAGCCCCTACACACTACCTCTATTTCTAACCCAGAAGGGCTAATAATCCTATTCTCACTAATAACAATCTAAATCCCCTCCCCCTAACTATACTCATCAGCATCACATGTAAGTGAATCCTTTCTGCCGACTAACGGCACTTCAGATCAGAGGTTTTCATTATTTTCATTAGCGTCAGCTGCCGGACGCGTTAAACTGCACTACTTACAAACTATCAAACCAACTGCAATTCTGAAGGCTAGAACTGAACGCCGCTTAAATTCTCCAAAATTGTGAAATTGTGTCAACTTATGAATCAAAATTTAACTCTGCGCAATTTGGCCAAAGGCATAAAATACGTAGAACACCCACCGCAACCACTACCCAAAGCCCGAAACCCACCAACATCCCCACAGAAACCACGTGCAATAACAGATTTCACACAGCTTCTGAAGGTCGTTGGTGGGTTCCCAGGCCCACAGTTCTACGTAATCTATGCCTTCAGGGGAGATTACTCTCCCCTGCTATATGCATTCATAATGCATATAGCAGATTCTCCAGTTTTATTAACCTACCTAAATATATAAAACTACTTACAATACACTTGAGAAAACCAACAATGGAAAAGCAATTCGAGACGATCTTCTGGTTTCTCTTGGGCGTATATCAAGTCAGATCAAGAGTCAAAAAGTATAACCACAAGACAGGTCGCAAAAACCATGGAAGGGGGAGGGGGGTGAAATAACAGTAGTGGTGGTACAGACAGTTGCAGTAAAAGCAGTAGTAATAACAATAGTAGTGTATGTAGTACTGGTAGGATTTGCGGTAATACCTATGGTGGTGATAATGCTAATGGTCGTTGTATTAGTACTGATAATAATACAAGTGTTGGTAGTCAGTTTAGCAGTAAGTCCTGGAAGTAGTGGAGGTAGTACTAACATTAATAGTAGTAATAGTAACAATATTCGTAGCTAAAATAGCGTCAGGAGAAAAAAAAAATGGGGAAACTGCGACAACCTTCAATAATAAAGTTCAACAGAAGCTTACAACAGACATGAAAAGAAACCCCAATATTCCTGTTGGCCAATGCTAGGTAAGAAATTAGCAATAAATAAAAAGTCTGGCTCAGAGACTGACCATACTTGAGCAAGGATGGAGGGTAGAGCTCAAAATTAACTCGACAATTTAGTCTCCAAGACTGCTGTCACCTCTGTCATCAACAGAAAAAGCCTACTCCCCAAGTGAAACATTTCATAAATAATGATACCTGTCACAATGTCTCTTACCAACTTCATAATGCACACCAGTTATAATGTGAAATCTGGTCCAGGAAAAAAAGTACCAAAACTAAGGCCAGGTGCAGTCGAAAGTGGTCTCAAAAAAAAAAAGTTAAACCAAAACGTCTAAACTTTCATCTCCAAGTGTCAGTTTTGTGAACTTGCTAAACAAAGCAACATTAGACTTACCAAAGACAAATTACGTAGAACCCTCACCGCAACCACTACTCAAAGATCGGAACCAACTAACATCCCCTTAGAAACTATGTGCAAAAACAGATTCCACACAGCTTCTGAAGGTCGTTGGTGGGTTCCAAGGCTCACAGTTCTACGTACACTATGTCTTCGGGAAAGATTACTCTCCCTTGCTATATGCATTCATAATGCATATAGCAGATTTCCAGTTCTATACCTTACATATCCTACTTAACATCACCTAATTCTATAAGTTATTTTGAAAGAAACTAAATAATTGAAGACCTACAAAGTGTTACATATATACATCACAACAATGCAACATACTCCACGTACAAGCTTTACTAATTTGAAGAGCAGTGGCAGCGCAAGGGAAGATGAAGGGAGGTAAAGGTAAGATCAAGCGTGTCTAAGATCAAGGGGGTCTAGGGAAGATCAAGGGGGGTCTAGGTAAGATCAAGGGGGTCTAAAAATCAAGGGGGTCTAAGATCAAGCGGGGTCTAGGTAAGATCAAGGGGGGTCTAGGTAAGATCAAGGGGCGTCTAGGTAAGATCAAGGGGCGTCTAGGTAAGATCAAGGGGGTCTAGGTAAGATCAAGGGGGCTCTAGGGAAGATCAAGAGGGCTCTAGGGAAGATCAAGGGGGTCTAGGTAAGATCAAGGGGGTCTAGGTAAGATCAAGGGGGTCTAGGTAAGATCAAGGGGGTCTAGGGAAGATCAAGGGGGTCTAGGGAAGATCAAGGGGGTCTAGGAAAGATCAAGGGGGTCTAGGAAAGATCAAGGGGGTCTAGGGAAGATCAAGGGGGTCTAAAAATCAAGGGGGTCTAAGATCAAGCGGGGTCTAGGTAAGATCAAGGGGGGTCTAGGTAAGATCAAGGGGCGTCTAGGTAAGATCAAGGGGCGTCTAGGTAAGATCAAGGGGGTCTAGGTAAGATCAAGGGGGCTCGAGGGAAGATCAAGGGGGTCTAGGTAAGATCAAGGGGGTCTAGGTAAGATCAAGAGGGTCTAGGGAAGATCAAGGGAGGTCTAGGGAAGATCAAGGGGGTCTAGGGAAGATCGAGGGGGTCTAGGGAAGATCAAGGGGGTCTAGGGAAGATCAAGGGGGTCTAGGGAAGATCAAGGAGGTCTAGGGAAGATCGAGGGGGTCTAGGGAAGATCAAGGCGGTCTAGGGAAGATCAAGGGGGTCTAGGGAAGATCAAGGGGGGTCTAGGGAAGATCAAGGGGGGTCTAGGTAAGATCAAGGGGGTCTAGGGAAGATCAAGGGGGCTCTAGGGAAGATCAAGGGGGTCTAGGTAAGATCAAGGGGGTCTAGGTAAGATCAAGGGGGTCTAGGTAAGATCAAGGGGGTCTAGGTAAGATCAAGGGGGTCTAGGGAAGATCAAGAGGGTCTAGGGAAGATCAAGGGGGGTCTAGGGAAGATCAAGGGGGTCTAGGGAAGATCAATGGGGTCTAGGGAAGATCAAAGGGGTCTAGGGAAGATCAAGGGGGGTCTAGGTAAGATCAAGGGGGGTCTAGGTAAGATCAAGGGGGGTCTAAGTAAGATCAAGGGGATCTAGGTAAGATCAATGGGGTCTAGGTAAGATCAAGGGGGTCTAGATAAGATCAAGGGGGTCTAGGTAAGATCAAGGGGCGTCTAGGTAAGATCAAGGGGCGTCTAGGTAAGATCAAGGGGGGTCTAGGTAAGATCAAGGGGGCTCTAGGGAAGATCAAGGGGGCTCTAGGGAAGATCAAGGGGGTCTAGGTAAGATCAAGGGGTTCTAGTTAAGATCAAGGGGGTCTAGGTAAGATCAAGGGGGTCTAGGGAAGATCAAGAGGGTCTAGGGAAGATCAAGGGGGGTCTAGGGAAGATCAAGGGGGTCTAGGGAAGATCAAGGGGGTCTAGGGAAGATCAAGGGGGTCTAGGTAAGATCAAGGGGGTCTAGGTAAGATCAAGGGGGTCTAGGTAAGATCAAGAGGGTCTAGGGAAGATCACGGGGGGTCTAGGGAAGACCAAGGGGGTCTAGGGAAGATCAAGGGGGTCTAGGGAAGATCAAAGGGGTCTAGGGAAGATCAAGGGGGTCTAGGGAAGATCAAGGGGGTCTAGGGAAGATCAAGGGGGGTCTAGGTAAGATCAAGGGGGGTCTAGGTAAGATCAAGGGGGGTCTAGGTAAGATCAAGGGTGTCTAGGTAAGATCAAGGGTGTCTAGGTAAGATCAAGGGGTAGGTAAGATCAAGGGGGTCTAGGTAAGATCAGGGGAGGTCTAGGTAAGATCAAGGGAGGTCTAGGTAAGATCAAGGGGGTCTAGATAAGATCAAGGGGGTCTAGATAAGATCAAGGGGGTCTAGGTAAGATCAAGGGGGGTCTAGGTAAATCAAAGGGGGTCTAGGTAAGATCAAGGGGGGCCTAGGTAAGATCAAGGGGGTATACATAAGATCAAGGGGGGTCTAGGTAAATGAAAGGGAATCTAGTAAGATCAAGGGAGTCTAGGTAAGATCAAGGGGGGTCTAGATAAGATCAAGGGGGCCTAGGTAAGATCAAGGGGGGTATAGGTAAGATCAAGGGGGGTCTAGGTAAGATCAAGGGGGGCCTAGGTAAGATCAAGGTAGTCTGGGTAAGATCAAGGGGGTCTAGATAAGATCAAGGGGGGTCTAGATAAGATCAAGGGGGGACTAGGTAACGCGTCAGCGTTAAACCATACCCCCGGCCGGGATTGAACCCGCGGTCATAGAGTCTCAAAACTCCAGCCCGTCGCGCTAACCACTAGACCAGCCAGCCACAATAAGATTCATCCAACTAGGTATATTTCTACACCATAGGAAGGTTAGCACAGGCACCTCTGTGGTCACAGAGGTGCCTGTGCTAACCTTCCTATGGTGTAGAAATATACCTAGTTGGATGAATCTTATTGTGGCTGGCTGGTCTAGTGGTTAGCGCGACGGGCTGGAGTTTTGAGACTCTATGACCGCGGGTTCAATCCCGGCCGGGGGTATGGTTTATTTGCAATCGTGTCATTACGATTTCTTAAGTCATGTTGACGGCAGTGAAGGGACTTGAGCTAGAGTTCGTCACGGCCACGCTAGCTGGAGATTCGTCTGTAAAAACTTGCATTTGTGGTCACAGAGGTGCCTGTGCTAACCTTCCTATGGTGTAAAAATATACCTAGTTGGATGAATCTTATTGTGGCTGGCTGGTCTAGTGGTTAGCGCGACGGGCTGGAGTTTTGAGACTCTATGACCGCGGGTTCAATCCCGGCCGGGGGTATGGTTTATTTGCAATCGTGTCATTACGATTTCTTAAGTCACGTCAGCGTTAAACTGCACTACTTACAAACTATCAAACCAACCAATTCTGAAGGCTAGAACTGAACGCCGCTTAAATTCTCCAAAATTGTGAAATTGTGTCAACTTATGAATCAAAATTTAACTCTGCGCAATTTGGCCAAAGGCATAAAATACGTAGAACACCCACCCCAACCACTACCCAAAGCCCGAAACCCACCAACATCCCCACAGAAACCACGTGCAATAACAGATTTCACACAGCTTCTGAAGGTCGTTGGTGGGTTCCCAGGCCCACAGTTCTACGTAATCTATGCCTTCGGGGGAGATTACTCTCCCCTGCTATATGCATTCATAATGCATATAGCAGATTCTCCAGTTTTATTAACCTACCTAAATATATAAAACTATTTACAATATACTTGAGAAAACCAACAATGGAAAAGCAATTCGAGACGATATTTTGGTTTCTCTTGGGCGAATATCAAGTCAGATCAAGAGTTAAAAAGCATAACCACAAGACAGGTCGCAAAAACCATGGAGGGGGAGGGGGGTGAAATTACAGTAGTGGTGGTATAGACAATTGCAGTAAAAGCAGTAGTAATAACAATAGTAGTGTATGTAGTACTGGTAGGATTTGCGGTAATACCAATGGTGGTGATAATGCTAATGGTCGTTGTATTAGTACTGATAATGATACAAGTGTTGGTAGTCAGTTTAGCAGTAAGTCCTGGAGGTAGTACTAACATTAATAGTAGTAATAGTAACAATATTCGTAGCTGAAATAGCGTCAGGAGAAAAAAAAAATTGGGGAAACTGCGACAACCTTCAATAATAAAGTTCAACAGAAGCTTACAACAGACATGAAAAGAAACCCCAATATTCCTGTTGGCCAATGCTAGGTAAGAAATTAGCAATAAATAAAAAGTCTGGCTCAGAGACTGACCATACTTGAGCAAGGATGGAGGGTAGAGCTCAAAATTAACTCGACAATTTAGTCTCCAAGACTGCTGTCACCTCTGTCATCAACAGAAAAAGCTTACTCCCCAAGTGAAACATTTCATAAATAATGATACCTGTCACAATGTCTCTTACCAACTTCATAATGCACACCAGTTATAATGTGAAATCTGGTCCAGGAAAAAAAGTACCAAAACTAAGGCCAGGTGCAGTCGAAAGTGGTCTCAAAAAAAAAAAAAGTTAAACCAAAACGTCTAAACTTTCCTCTCCAAGTGTCAGTTTTGTGAACTTGCTAAACAAAGCAACATTAGACTTACCAAAGACAAATTACGTAGAACCCTCACCGCAACCACTACTCAAAGATCGGAACCAAGTAACATCCCCTTAGAAACTATGTGCAAAAACAGATTCCACACAGCTTCTGAAGGCCGTTGGTGGGTTCCAAGGCTCACAGTTCTACGTACACTATGTCTTCGGGAAAGATTACTCTCCCTTGCTATATGCATTCATAATGCATATAGCAGATTTTCCAGTTCTATACCTTACATATCCTACTTAACAGCACCTAATTCTATAAGTTATTTTGAAAGAAACTAAATAATTGTAGACCTACAAAGTGTTACATATATACATCACAACAATGCAACATACTCCACGTACAAGCTTTACTAATTTGAAGAGCAGTGGCAGCGCAAGGGAAGATGAAGGGAGGTAAAGGTAAGATCAAGCGTGTCTAAGATCAAGGGGGGTCTAGGGAAGATCAAGGGGGTCTAGGGAAGATCAAGGGGGTCTAGGGAAGATCAAGGGGGTCTAGGTAAGATCAAGGGGGTCTAGGTAAGATCAAGGGGGTCTAGGTAAGATCAAGGGGGTCTAAAAATCAAGGGGGTCTAAGATCAAGCGGGGTCTAGGTAAGATCAAGGGGGGTCTAGGTAAGATCAAGGGGCGTCTAGGTAAGATCAAGGGGGGTCTAGGTAAGATAAAGGGGGTCTAGGGAAGATCAAGGGGGTCTAAAGAAGATCAAGGGGGTCTAGGTAAGATCAAGGGGGTATAGGTAAGATCAAGGGGGTCTAGGGAAGATCAAGGGGGTCTAGGTAAGATCAAGGGGGTCTAGGTAAGATCAAGGGGGTATAGGTAAGATCAAGGGGGGTCTAGGGAAGATCAAGGGGGTCTAGGGAAGATCAAGGGGGGTCTAGGTAAGATCAAGGGGGGTCTAGGTAAGATCAAGGGGGGTCTAGGTAAGATCAAGGGGGACTAGGTAAGATCAAGGGGTAGGTAAGATCAAGGGGTAGGTAAGATCAAGGGGTAGGTAAGATCAAGGGGTAGGTAAGATCAAGGGGTAGGTAAGATCAAGGGGTAGGTAAGGTCAAGGGGTAGGTAAGATCAAGGGGTAGGTAAGATCAAGAGGATCTAGGTAAGATCAAGGGAGGTCTAGGTAAGATCAAGGGAGGTCTAGGTAAGATCAAGGGGGTCTAGATAAGATCAAGGGGATCAAGGGGGTTCTAGGTAAGATCAAGGGGGTCTAGGTAAGATCAAGGGGTAGGTAAGATCAAGGGGGGTCTAGGTAAGATCAAGGGAGGTCTAGGTAAGATCAAGGGAGGTCTAGGTAAGATCAAAAAGGTCTAGGTAAGATCAAGGGGGTCTAGATAAGATCAAGGGGGTCTAGGTAAGATCAAGGGGGGTCTAGGTAAATCAAAGGGGGTCTAGGTAAGATCAAGAGGGGCCTAGGTAAGATCAAGGGGGTTCTAGGTAAGATCAAAGGGGTCTAGGTAAGATCAAGGGGTAGGTAAGATCAAGGTGTAGGTAAGATCAAGGGGGTCTAGGTAAGATCAAGGGAGGTCTAGGTAAGATCAAGGGAGGTCTAGGTAAGATCAAGGGAGGTCTAGGTAAGATCAAGGGGGTCTAGATAAGATCAAGGGGGTCTAGATAAGATCAAGGGGGTCTAGGTAAGATCAAGGGGGGTCTAGGTAAATCAAAGGGGGTCTAGGTAAGATCAAGGGGGGCCTAGGTAAGATCAAGGGGGTCTAGATAAGATCAAGGGGGGTCTAGGTAAATGAAAGGGAATCTAGTAAGATCAAGGGGGTCTAGGTAAGATCAAGGGGGGTCTAGATAAGATCAAGGGGGCCTAGGTAAGATCAAGGGGGGTCTAGGTAAGATCAAGGGGGGTCTAGGTAAGATCAAGGGGGGCCTAGGTAAGATCAAGGGAGTCTAGGTAAGATCAAGGGGGTCTAGATAAGATCAAGGGGGGTCTAGATAAGATCAAGGGGGGACTAGGTAACGCGTCAGCGTTAAACTGCACTACTTACAAACTATCAAACCAACCAATTCTGAAGGCTAGAACTGAACGCCGCTTAAATTCTCCAAAATTGTGAAATTGTGTCAACTTATGAATCAAAATTTAACTCTGCGCAATTTGGCCAAAGGCATAAAATACGTAGAACACCCACCCCAACCACTACCCAAAGCCCGAAACCCACCAACATCCCCACAGAAACCACGTGCAATAACAGATTTCACACAGCTTCTGAAGGTCGTTGGTGGGTTCCCAGGCCCACAGTTCTACGTAATCTATGCCTTCGGGGGAGATTACTCTCCCCTGCTATATGCATTCATAATGCATATAGCAGATTCTCCAGTTTTATTAACCTACCTAAATATATAAAACTACTTACAATATACTTGAGAAAACCAACAATGGAAAAGCAATTCGAGACGATATTTTGGTTTCTCTTGGGCGAATATCAAGTCAGATCAAGAGTTAAAAAGCATAACCACAAGACAGGTCGCAAAAACCATGGAGGGGGAGGGGGGTGAAATTACAGTAGTGGTGGTATAGACAATTGCAGTAAAAGCAGTAGTAATAACAATAGTAGTGTATGTAGTACTGGTAGGATTTGCGGTAATACCAATGGTGGTGATAATGCTAATGGTCGTTGTATTAGTACTGATAATGATACAAGTGTTGGTAGTCAGTTTAGCAGTAAGTCCTGGAGGTAGTACTAACATTAATAGTAGTAATAGTAACAATATTCGTAGCTGAAATAGCGTCAGGAGAAAAAAAAAATTGGGGAAACTGCGACAACCTTCAATAATAAAGTTCAACAGAAGCTTACAACAGACATGAAAAGAAACCCCAATATTCCTGTTGGCCAATGCTAGGTAAAAAATTAGCAATAAATAAAAAGTCTGGCTCAGAGACTGACCATACTTGAGCAAGGATGGAGGGTAGAGCTCAAAATTAACTCGACAATTTAGTCTCCAAGACTGCTGTCACCTCTGTCATCAACAGAAAAAGCTTACTCCCCAAGTGAAACATTTCATAAATAATGATACCTGTCACAATGTCTCTTACCAACTTCATAATGCACACCAGTTATAATGTGAAATCTGGTCCAGGAAAAAAAGTACCAAAACTAAGGCCAGGTGCAGTCGAAAGTGGTCTCAAAAAAAAAAAAGTTAAACCAAAACGTCTAAACTTTCCTCTCCAAGTGTCAGTTTTGTGAACTTGCTAAACAAAGCAACATTAGACTTACCAAAGACAAATTACGTAGAACCCTCACCGCAACCACTACTCAAAGATCAGAACCAAGTAACATCCCCTTAGAAACTATGTGCAAAAACAGATTCCACACAGCTTCTGAAGGTCGTTGGTGGGTTCCAAGGCTCACAGTTCTACGTACACTATGTCTTCGGGGAAGATTACTCTCCCTTGCTATATGCATCCATAATGCATATAGCAGATTTTCCAGTTCTATACCTTACATATCCTACTTAACACCACCTAATTCTTTAAGTTATTTTGATAGAAACTAAATAATTGTAGACCTACAAAGTGTTACATATATACATCACAACAATGCAACATACTCCACGTACAAGCTTTAATAATTTGAAGAGCAGTGGCAGCGCAAGGGAAGATGAAGGGAGGTAAAGGTAAGATCAAGCGTGTCTAAGATCAAGGGGGTCTAGGGAAGATCAAGGGGGTCTAAGATCAAGAGGGGTCTAGGTAAGATCAAGGGGGTCTAGGGAAGATTAAGGGGGGTCTAGGTAAGATCAAGGGGGTCTAGGGAAGATTAAGGGGGGTCTAGGGAAGATCAAGGGGGTCTAGGAAAGATCAAGGGGGTCTAGGTAAGATCAAGGGGGTCTAAAAATCAAGGGGGTCTAAGATCACGTGGGGTCTAGGTAAGATCAAGATGGGTCGAGGTAAGATCAAGGGGGGTCTAGGTAAGGTCAAGGGGTCTAGGTAAGATCAAGGGGGTCTAGGTAAGATCAAGAGGGGTCTAAGTAAGATCAAAGGGGTCTAGGTAAGATCAAGGGAGGTCTAGGTAAGATCAAGGGGGTCTAGGTAAGATCAAAAAGGGTGTAGGTAAGATCAAGGGGGTCTAGGTAAGATCAATGGGGGTCTAGGTAAGATCAAGGGGGTTTAGGTAAGATCAAGGGGGGTCTAGATAAGATAAGGGGGGCCTAGGTAAGATCAAGGGTCTAGGTAAGATCAAGGGGGGTCTAGGCAAGATCAAGGGGGGTCTAGGTAAATCAAAGGGGGTCTAGGTAAGATCAAGGGGGGGTCTAGGTAAGATCAAGGGGGGGTCTAGGTAAGATCAATCAGCCTACAAAGTCTCTGTAAATATATACGGTATAACTCAATTTCAAAACGAATGCTACCCCCCCCCCAGACGCTCTAACACAGGCTCTGGAGTCGTAAGCGCTAAACTAGTAAGGCTATGCTACTGAAAATATTTTTGGGACTTCAAAGCATAAAATTGCTTGGCCAGGCCCTCTACAACACTATTGAAAATATTAAGATGTAGTCAGTTCCACATTTCTGAGGAATTATTGATTTCTCCGGCTATAATATATGCTGCCCAAGGAAAATTTATCCTGTTATGTGAAGCTAAAACTTTGGTCGTGTAGTTTTAAAAACAGGTTAGACAAATGAGTGGTTGAGTTAGACCTGCCTAACATGGGCCAATAGGCCTGCTTCAGTGCTCCTTTACGTTTTATGCCTGAGCCTCAAAAGAGGTTCCTTGACGCTGGTGAGGGGCTCTTGATCTAGAGAATTGGATCTGTGCTCCTGTTCCCTGAATTGAACCTGAATACCTTCCATCCCTCCCCACATGCGCTGTATAATCCTACGGGTTTAGCGCTCCCCATGATTATAATAATCTTACGTCTTAATGGATATGCCTGATTTAATAGGCTTTCCTCACACCCGGCATCAAGACCTCTACTGTGGAAAATAATTTCCCAATATTATGCTGTGTAAATAAACTTGATTAAAAGTGTATTTTTAAAAGAAGAGAATGGAGCCGACAGGGAGGCTCTGCGCCTGCGCAAGGGACACTCGCCATTGTTGTTTGAATGGAGTAACAGACGTTAAATGTAATGGGAAGAATTTTTCGTGCTCTAGAGGTTAAAATTGGGCTGACAACTCTCAAATAGGAGGCGAAATTGTTGGATGTGCATTCCTGCATAATTTGAGTATCAGGCGACTGGACAAGACAGCTCCAGAAACCTCAGATAAGTCTGTTTATGTTTAATTCTGGCCAGTATTTTCATAAATTTAGACAGTGAGGTTTTCTGAGTATGATACACCTTAATCTCCAGTCAAATTGGTGAGTGATTTTAAGATATTCTTCTGTTATGTAAATGCGTTTATATATAATCATTTTTTAATTTAATATACAGTCCACAAAATTATATATTTACCAGCAATCCTGGTGATACACATTTCATTTGTAATTAATAGGTCCAGAGCAACTTGTGGATATGACAGTGGTAGGTATCGAAGGGGGACATTTTTTGCGACCTAGGTGTCCCAAATTCCTACTTGTCTAACTGATAAATAATAATTATCTTTGTTCATTTACTGTTATGTACATAATGATACATTCAGAAAAATGCAATTTTCCACATCTACCATTACACTCGCAACACTAAACTATCTCAGTATAATTATTAACCCGGTAGATTAACAGTTACACAATCAAGTCAAGGTGACATTATCGCATTTTCATCAGGGTATTTATACTCCTCCAGGATGCGAGCCCTACCAGTAGGTCTACTGCAGAGTTCCTCCTTTATGTGAATAGTGCCAATGAATATAAGGGAACATGCCCACTTGTGCCTGGGATCAAATCCCTGTTCTTCAGTTGACGCCACTACTAACTGAGCCATGATATATCACTTACACATTCCATCTCTGCTTACTACAATCTTGCAGGATGGGTATAGACTACATAATAAAAATAATGCACTAACTAAAACTTCCTAAAATCTAATGAGTCTTCAGTTCTAAGCTTTACAACCCATTTCCCCTCAAGGAAGGTTCCTTGATGTTGGTGAGGGGCTCTTGATTTAGGGAATTGGATCTGTGCTCCAGTTCCCCGAATTAAGCCTGAATGCCTTCCACATCCCCCCCCAGGCGCTGTATAATCCTCCGGGTTTAGCGCTTCCCCCTTGATTATAATAATAATACAACCCATTTCTCCAATTTTTATTTCCACCCCAAAGTAACCTATAGAATACATTCGCTATTTCCTGGAAAGAGATTTCATCTCTCATCACGGGAGAAGCTAGTAGTTCCCACTAAGCTACTTTTAGATATCAATTGCTCACAATCTTTCCTATACTTCCCCCACCACCTTCCCACCTAATGCAATTACTATCTGCTTCAATAACTAAACTTTAGTGGACTTATAACCTGGAAATACCTTACAAGTGGGCCCCCGCCCACCTCTGACGACGTCTCCAGCTGTTGCATCTCCACATACCTTAAGTAACCCTCTCCAGGTATAACAATGTTATGGGTCAGACCATTTACTAGTGTGGTTGTCTCCACCCCTCAGACTGGTTAAGGTTGCTGTTGATCAATGTTGCAACACACACAGCCAGGCACAACACTCCTCAGTTACCACACCTGAAACAAAACACATTCGGATTATAACCATGAACATTACACACATTTATAGGCAAACATTACCATGTAATATAAACTAGTAACATTACTGCCTGACTGATATACCCATTAATGTTTGACGCAGTAAGTAAAGCTATCTTTTTCTTTAGTAATTATTTCTTTCACATAAACCTGATGACTAACATTTTGTTTACACGTTAGTTATCTGGATCACAAGGCGCAAGTTCCTTGAATCAAGAGACCTTCACTAAGTTATTTTTCAACAATGGAAAAAAATAGCCCAGAACTGGATACACCATTATGGGTTATGTAACGCCTAGTGTGAGAGTTATTGTTTGATCAGAGGAAGGGGAGCAGCTCCAGTTCCTCGTATCAAAACCCCTTCACTAAGGTCAATCGCTTCCCCTCCCCCCGAAGACATTAGATCCCAACGAAAATTAAGACTTATAAAATATTAATAATTTGGGTGACCAAACTGGTGGTGGGGAACAGGAGCTGCAGCTTAGCTCTGCTGTTGTACTGACAAATACGTCACCAGAAATACTTACGTTATTTAGATGTATTGAAAGGATGAGGAAGCGGTTAAGCCGGCGAGATGGCAGGAGGAGCAGCAGCACGTCTCTCCTGTACGATCACTGAAGTTCAATTGACTTTTAGTAACCTTGAGGTTGGTCACTGTCCTGACCTTCTCTATAACACCATCACTGATAACCTGACTAACTCTGACTACCACCACTAGATGGCACTACTACACCACCACTAGATGGCACTATTACACCATCACTATCACTACTACTCATGGTGGAGCGCTCAACCCGTGGGGGTCATGGACCACCTGGAAGGATAAGTTCACTCCCAGGTGGCATAGATCACATTCCTTGGATGTGATCTATGCCACCACCACCTTCAAGGAACCTCCCTCAAGGTCACCACTCTCACCACCAGAGGCGCTGAACTCCACTACTATTGTACCACTAGTACTCTACATGAATATACCTGGAGAGGGCTTCGATGGTCAACGCCCCCGCGGCCCGGTCAGGGCCGGATTTACACCTTAGGGGCCAGGGGCACTTTAGGCTTGGGGGCCCTCAACATGGAAATTAAATTGAATTACAAATAAGAAATGAATTAATTATAATCATGGGGCGCGCTAAACCCGTAGGATTGTACAGCGCACGTGGGGGGATAGAAGGTATTCAGGTTCAAGTCAGGGAACCGGAGCACAGATCCAATTCCCTAGATCAAGAGCCCAGCATCAAGGAACCTCCCTTGAGGGGAGAAATTAACTAAAATGAAGAACAAACAACAGTTTTCGAGAAATATATGTTAGGTCTCGAAGAAAACTTCCAATTTTATTTTTCTCAATTTTATTGACTTTAAGAATATCTTTGACTATAATTTTCACTTTGTAATATATTCCATCTACACTATATAATGATTACTGATGTGTATTTATTTATATCTTTGGTGTCACGCTTTCCGTGTCTATCTATATGGTGGCAATTGACCAGAAGGTGGCCCGGTGGCCTGGTGGCTAAAGCTCCCGCTTCACACACGGAGGGCCCGGGTTCGATTCCCTGCGGGTGGAAACATTTCGACACGTTTCCTTACACCTGTTGTCCTGTTCACCTAGCAGCAAATAGGTACCTGGGTGTTAGTCGACTGGTGTGGGTCGCATCCTGGGGGACAAGATTAAGGACCCCAATGGAAATAAGTTAGACAGTCCTCGATGACGCACTGACTTTCTTGGGTTATCCTGGGTGGCTAACCCTCCGGGGTTAAAAATCCGAACGAAATCTTATCTTATCTCTTAAGGACTCATGGTTTTCTCTGACAGGAAACAACATGACTGGGTCTGAATCACATGGTGGTGCTTCACTGTCCATGTCTACACAAGTGTCTGTAGAATGTGGTTGTGGTGATTCATCACTTTTACTATCTTGATTTGGTATGTTCTTTTTATTTTCTGCAGATGTACTTGGGAATGCGACCTAGAAAATGTACAGAGAACTTTCACGGCGCGCATAACGGAGATAAAACACCTCAGTTACTGGGAGCGCTTGAGGTTTCTAAACCTGTATTCCCTGGAACGCAGGAGGGAGAGATACATGATTATATACACCTGGAAAATCCTAGAGGGACTAGTACCGAACTTGCTCACGAAAATCACTCACTACGAAAGCAAAAGACTTGGCAGACGATGCACCATCCCCCCAATGAAAAGCAGGGGTGTCACTAGCACGTTAAGAGACCATACAATAAGTGTCAGGGGCCCGAGACTGTTCAACTGCCTCCCAGCATACATAAGGGGGATTACCAACAGACCCCTGGCAGTCTTCAAGCTGGCACTGGACAAGCACCTAAAGTCAGTTCCTGATCAGCCGGGCTGTGGGTCGTACGTTGGTTTGCGTGCAGCCAGCAGCAACAGCCTGGTTGATCAGGGGCTGATCCACCAGGAGGCCTGGTCACAGACCGGGCCGCGGGGGCGTTGACCCCCGAAACTCTCTCCAGGTAATGCGGGTGGATCCTCAGAAGAACATCATCTGGTAATGATACTGATTCTTCATTACTAGCTTCTATGTTTTCCACTACAGAAGCAGAGAAAAATTCTGTAAAGCGTTTTGTCTTTGCCAAGAATGTAGCATTTCCTTTGCTTGATTCTTTGGAAATCTTTCTTTTCTGAGCTTCTGACAATAGAATTTTCTGTGGCATACTGGGTCCTCTGAAAAAGCAAATATTCAGATTTTTTGACATTTAATGACAATGTAGTTAATGACACACACACACACACACACACACACACACACACACACACACACACACACACATACACACACACACACACACATATATATATATATATATATATATATATATATATATATATATATATATAAAATATATATATAAATATATATATATATATATATCCAATAAGATGACAGCAAACAGGTGATATCACAATATGCAGAACAACCACTGTTAAAAAATAACGAAATTCCAATTGCTTTCATGACTTCTCACAAAAGCGCTTGGAATTTTGCTATTTTATCACAGTGGGTGTTCTGCATATATATATATATATATATATATATATATATATATATATATATATATATATATATATATATATATATATATATATATGTCGTGCCGAATAGGCAGAACTTGCCATCTTGGCTTAAATAGCAACGCTCATCTTGCCATATAGGACAAGCGAAAATTTGTGTATGCAATAATTTCGCCAAAATCATCCTGAATTTAACGAAAAAAATATTTTTCACTCTGTTTGTTTAGTATTAAATTATTGTAAACAAATCTAAAATATATTTAGTTGGGTTAGGCTAAAATAAATTGTTCCTGTTATAATAAGGTTAGGTAAGTTTTCTAAGATTCTTTTGGTGCAAAATTATAAATTTTTACATCAACATTAATGAAAAAAAATATATATC
The DNA here is from genome assembly GCF_038502225.1 of Cherax quadricarinatus. NCBI lineage: Eukaryota > Metazoa > Arthropoda > Malacostraca > Decapoda > Parastacidae > Cherax > Cherax quadricarinatus. The sequence goes on along the minus strand of NC_091364.1, from coordinate 14,761,746 downwards.
TTTAAACGTATAAGAGAAAATTTCAGAAAGGACTTAATTTTAAATGAGTTATCGCTAATTGACCAGTTTTACATATTCGGCACGACATATATATATATATATATATATATATATATATATATATATATATATATATATATATATATATATATATATATATATATATATATATATATATATATATAAACGTATGTATGTGTGTGTGTGTGTGTGTGTGTGTGTTTTCGGATGTGTATGCGTGTGTAAGATGTAACTGTAAAACGATGATATATCACGAACCTTCGTGAGCAACACACAGATCTAAAACACGGACACCACTGCCCCTCACCATTGCTTAGGCCTAAAAATCGGTCGACGAACACAGACACATATATATCCCCAGGCCACCAATTGATTCATTGGTCATTGACCTCTACACTGACACTAACCAGAAATAGCCCTTCTGAGGTCGACATAGCCAATCAAAGGCATACACACAATAGCTACCTCGCACACACAGACACACACGCGCGTGCACCCTGGTCACCTCTAACCTCATGCTCTAAACTGATGCTAACCAGACATAGTCAAGTTTTTCAAATGGAGAGGGGAAGGGCACCCTTTCTTTTTATTTTCTGATGCCCCCACACACTTTTTTGTTAATTCCTTTTATTAATTAAACAAATTTTTTTATTATTGCATCTTGTTATAAAGGCAGTCCTTCGTCTGGGGGGGGTCCCTCTGGCAGGGAGGCCAGGGGCGGTTGTCCCTTTTGCCCCCTTATAAATCCGGCCCTGGTAGTAATGCTAGTAGCAGTAGCAGTGATAGTAGCAATAACAGCAGTAGCAGTAATAGCAGTAGTGGTAGTAGTAGTAGTAGTATTAGTATTAGTAGTAGTAGTAGTGGTAGTAGTAGTAGCAGTAATAGTAGCAGTAGTAGTAGTAGTAGTAGGAGCAATAGTAGAAGCAGTAGTAGTAGTAGTAGTACTGCTGGTTTTATGGCGTGACAAGGAGTGTAACAGGTCACCTTTCTTAGTGTCATAAAAACCAGTAGTCCTGCTGGTCTACAGCAGGACTACTGGTCTGCAGCAGGTCTTCTTTTCTGCAGCAGGTCTACTGGTCTGCAGCAGGTCTACTGGTCTGCAGCAGGTCTACTGGTCTGCAGCAGGTCTACTGGTCTGCAGCAGATCTAATACATTGCAACAGATTGTAATAAAGTTGGTAGAATTACCGACAATATGTAAAGTAAAAGGACACAAGTGCAACTAATGTGACATTTACTGTGGCAACGTTTCGCTCTCCAGGAGCTTTATCAAGCCATAATGACTTGATAAAGCTCCTGGAGAGCGAAACGTTGCCACAATAAATGTCACATTAGTTGCACTTGTGTCCTTTTACTTTACATTGCAACAGATCTAATGCCCTGCTACATAACTTCTTTAACCAGGGAGGTTCGAATCTCAGTCAAAATATCCTGCCCATTCAAGGGTAATTCAATGATGTTTGTCTTATGTCACATCCATCTTACAATCTCTCACATGGATAATGAAAATAACTTGCCAAGGTCTCACACACAAAAAAAATTGCATATCAGCACTAACTTTATCTACAAAGGAATTTGGGGAGCTCTGTGAAAGACATACTTAACTATGAATAATTGAGCTGACTTGCACGTAACTCCGTGATTGCTGTCTACTGTAGATGGTCTCGTATTGAAGCCGAAATGTACAGATCCTTTTAGTCCTGTGTTTTATTTTGTCACTGAATAATTTGCATGTTTATTGTCTATGATGTTTATAGTACTTACGTTATACTTCAGAATATTCAGAGTATTCCCACAAGTTGAAGAATTACATACTTGTGTAGCATTTTGTAATCTTTATTGAGGTAACGTTTCGCCAGCCAGTGACTTCTTCAGACCAATACAGAATGTTTATATATTCAAGTCATTCACTAGACTTTTAGGGATATATAATACACCCTTCATAAAAACTTGTCACAGAAAATTTAAGTTGTGCCGCTACTCGGGTTTAAGGAATTTTGAAACTTCGTAAATTAAGGTAATGATTATTTTTCTGCACAATGACACGGTATGAACTCCGTTGGGAAGGTTTATCCACTGGGATTTTTGTTTCTTAGACTGATTTTTTTTAGTCCATTTATTTTGTGTACCTGCACAATGGGTGGCTTCCCTCCTTCAGGTAACCTGCCATATGCACGTTGATCTCTTGTCTTTTTCTCTATGTGGTTTTCAACCTGTCATTCGATTTCCCTCTTTATTTCAATAATTGTTCTGTCCGCAACTTTCGTTTTTCCATTTTTGTGTACATGTGCAACATCTGGGTATCTTTATTGTAGACGTTTCGCCATCCAGTGGCTTTATCAATACAAATTCTAGGACATAACTTGAAGACAGTAGAACTATGTACAGAAGATGAGGTAATCAGTCCCTCAACCTAGGAGTAGGTGCGAACAGCACCATAGTCGTGGAGATTCTGAAGCAGAAGAAAGAATCCTGGCGCTTATATAGTAACGTCAGGTGAAGCAGACGAGGGCAAATTCACTGGTGGGCGGGATTTCCCAGTGGAAGTAGGTCCTTCCCAAAGAGATGGGTTAGTTGTAGTAGTAGTAGTTGTCGTAGTTGTGAAGGTTATTCTCGTATTAAAAAAAAATAAACACGGTACATGTGGTATCTGAATTTATAGGGTTCAACTCCCACCCGTTCCATGATTTGTTTGCAACAGTGTTTTACGATTTCTTAAGTCGCTCTTATATTCTGTCCACTATTAGTGTTCCTTAAAGTCGGTTATTATCTATTATTCATTATATCCATCGCTTCACACACATATCAGCTAATGCACATTATCCTTCCCTTGTTTTTTCTCTTTCTATAATTTGTCCTTTCTCTCCCTCACATCTATTCTCCTTACCCCGTCTTATCAGCCTTTACTTTACACCAGTTTCTCGCTCCGGTGCCAATCACTGATTGTTTCACACCCATTATCCTTATACTCTGTGTCAGTTACCCTTTGCCTCACACCTGTTCTCCTTATCTCCAGTAGGTATCACCCTCTCCCTCACACATGTTCTTATCTCCTCTCCATACCAACCTTCCCTTCACAAACCATACCACGACGAAAGTAGCAGTAGAACGGTAATTTCGAAGTAAACAGTCCGTCAGCCTTGTTAGGTAGTCAGCCCCTCAGCCTTGTTAGGTAGTCAGCCCCTCAGTCTTGTTAGGTAGTCAGCCCCTCAGCCTTGTTAGGTAGTCAGCCCCTCAGCCTTGTTAGGTAGTCAGCCCCTCAGCCTTGTTAGGTAGTCAGCCCCTCAGCCTTGGTAGGTAGTCAGTCCTTCAGCCTTGTTAGGTAGTCAGCCCCTCAGCCTTGTTAGGTAGTCAGCCCCTCAGCCTTGTTAGGTAGTCAGCCCCTCAGCCTTGTTAGGTAGTCAGTCCTTCAGCCTTGTTAGGTAGTCAGACTCCAGGTTGAGGGACTGATTACCTCGAACTCCTCCTCTACTTACACCTTTCTGCTTTGTATTGGACTGATGAAGCCACTGTGTGGCGAAACGTTTCCTCAATAAAGATTCCCATATGTTGCATAAGTGTCTCAATCTTCAACTTGTCGGTTTTTCAAACCATTCATCACATTTCAAGAGTGTTCAAGATAGTGACATAAGGCTGGCCATATATCTGTGCATTTAGTTTGATCATCTCTGTGTCAGCCAAACTGCCGGAAGTACTTGTAACTAAGCCTAAGCCTCCTGGCTACTACAACATCAGTCTGTTTACATGGCAAGTTGCTCCATAAACCTAATTATTTATATTCGTATTATGATAATGAGTGACATATCTACTCAGGCTTCTAACTGCAGTCGTATTGTGTGGAAAAAGACACTTATGTACAGTTCAGGACATTTATTAAAGGAAACGTTTCGCCACGAGTGGCTTCTTCAGTCCTAATACAGAGAAAACTAAGAAAAACGCATATATATAGTGGCAGGAGTCAGGTGAAGTGATGCGTGGGTAGAGGTGGTAACAGTAGTAGTGGAACTAAGGAGGTGAGGCTAGAGAGGGACCTGCTGACATGTAACAGCAGTTCCCAGGATGGGTAATATCCTCTTGATTAGTAATTTTGAAATACTGTAACTACCGGATTTTTGCTTTATAGTGTTACTGGCAGTGATTAGTGCAGCTTCAATGCATTTTCTCCGTCTTAAGTCGTCTTCTTTAATCACTAATTTAGCTTCATTGAATTTCATGAGGTGTCCAACATCGTCCCTATGTTGAACATATGCGTTTCTGCGGTCATCATTTCTGCAAGCATTTTTGTGTTCTGCGATCCTAATGTCCAGAGATCTGGCTGTTTCCCCTAGTCGTATTACATTCAGTTTCATTATTTGCTTCTCTCCTAATGTTATTCCTAATCTTAGACACAGACACAACGAAGTTAGGTTCTACAGTTTTCTTCAGGTATTTTTTAAGGGCTAACTTATCAACTTTATCACGATGGAGTAATGAAATGTGTGATGAAATCCATAAAAAGTACATTAACTCTACTTTCCTCGCATTTTGAGTATCTATATCTAGCTTTTCCAATGAGCATATTGCTAGAGTCATTAAGTGAGTGAAGAGCCTTTAATGATGACAGAGAATCAGTAATAATCACAGAGTCAAACTCAGTGTCAAAAGTGAGCTTTAGCGCCATTACCATAACAACCAATTTAGTTTTCAATGCAGACACCAAGTTCAACAAACATTTATTGAGATAAACATTCAGAGAAGCGTAATGATAAACACTGAGTGAAGAATGGTCATGATAAATACCGAATGAAGCACATTCGACTTCCTAGTTCGTTCTTCATTTTTCCCTTTATCTTTCTCTGTCAGTCTACCTTCCGTTCCTCGACCTTCATACCGATATCCTTCCATTTCTCGACTCCTTCCTTTCCTTCATCTCTCACCTCCCTTACCATCATCCTCTTCCCTCCATTTATCATCTCCCATCCATCCTCCTCCCTCCACCCATCATCTCTCCTCCATCCTCCTCCCTCCATGTATCATCTCCCTTCCATCCTCCTCCCTCCATCTATCATCCCCTTACCTCCCCTTCCCCTCCTCCTTCATCTCCTTCAATAGCTCCTTGTGTCTAATTGCTGTGGTGTATTTCGATACAATTTGTATAAACATTCACCATTCTCTCTCTCCCCCTCTACTTCCCCCAATCACCCTCCTCTTCATCCAGGAATTGTATTCTCGTTTTTTTCTTCTATTCCATTTTCTTTGGCATTAATTAATATTCTCCCCTCGGCACCTTCCGCCAAGTTTGAAGAATTGCGTGTAAAAATTCTCGGGCGGTTTTCAATTTCCCCACATTGGTGAACGCTTCATTACGCAACTGCTAACCTGTTTTCTTCAGGAATTTCAATACTCTTCGTCATTTTCTTCAGTGTTAAATCACCTCCTTCAGCTGCATCTTAAGACCGGTCATTATCTCTAGAAAGCTACGCGACACCTTAAGATGAATACACGTCGCTCCAATGTCGTATAAAGCTGAAAAAACGTTCCCTTTTGTACGGTTTTACGTGTAATTTCTTTCTGTATCCATGTGTATGAAGGAGCTCCAAGATTCCCCTGACGGAGGCCGGCGGCGCCTCACGCGGCCAGAAACATGCATATTCATACAGCTTAATTAAGATTCCATCACCCGCCTAAGTTCAATACCTCGTGATCCAGCCCGTCACTATTATTACCACCACTCTCACAAACCTCAACAGAAAATGGGACTTGGCAGCTGTTCAACGGGAGCCCATTTTTTTTTTTTTTTTGTTTTTTTTATACTTTTTTTTCGATATATGTATATATGTCGTGCCGAATATGTAAAACTGGTAAATTAACAACAATTCATATAAAATTAATTTCTTTCTGAAAATTTCTCTTATACGTTTAAAGCTATATATTTTTAATTTCTGTTAATATAAAAATTAGTAATTTTGTACCAAAATAACCTTAGGAAAATTACCTAACCTTATTATAACAAGCGAAATTTAATTTAGCCTAATCCACCTAAATATAATTTAGATAAGTTTACAATAATTTAATAATAAACAAACACAATGAAATATAATTTTGACTCCGAGAAAACTTACCCTGCTTCAGTTGCTGCCTTGAAACATTGCATAGCTCCTGATGACGCACTGAGAAGTGTGAAAGTACTTGAGCTAAGGATTTCCCCCCTCCCCGTGGCTTGTCTTGCATATATATATATATATATATATATATATATATATATATATATATATATATATATATATATATATATATATATATATATATATATATTTTTATTTTTTTTTTATTATCACACCGGCCGATTCCCACCAAGGCAGGGTGGCCCGAAAAAGAAAAACTTTCACCATCATTCACTCCATCACTGTCTTGCCAGAAGGGTGCTTTACACTACAGTTTTTAAACTGCAACATATATATATATATATATATATATATATATATATATATATATATATATATATATATATATATATATATATATGGGTGTGTGTGAGTGTGTATACGTTCGGGTAGGAAAGACTGTCTGTATATTTATCAACATTTCGGTAAACATTCTACCACCATCGTCAGGATTTATTCTTTGGAAACAAGCATTATAGATCTAACACAAACCGTAAATGCTATCTTTTTCCGCCCAGATGTGTATCACCTGTTCTGACTGTAATATTAGATGTGTCGGAAGATCCTTCCGGAATTTTAACACTAGGATTTGTGATTAGAAAAATCTTAACGCCACTAGCAAGTCACCTTATTCACCCATGAGAAAGCATTCAGTGAGCGAACAATCATAAAATATTTCCAGAAGATTTTAAAATTGTAGCTGGGAAATAAAAAGGATTGTATTTCAGGATACTTGAAAGCTTGTGTAACTTATGCCTGGACTAATGAAAATGAAGGTACTAGTATATGTTCATTCTGAAATAACAATTGTAGGTTCCCACATGTTTTCTCTGGTTATTTATTACGCGAATTATTATCATTGTGGTTGTGGTGAGTAACCAACCTGTGTTACCTAACACGCAAACATAATTTCATATGAAGTCTTTTTGCCTCTTCATTTTTTGTAATACAGATAATTTTTTATGTTGTTAGTCTGTCGATTCTCAGTAAATTTATGTTGATGATGATGATTAATATTCACTGAAATTTTCATAAACAATGCAGTGAAATTAATACTTATGGAATATGAGAATATTAAGTCTTTTCTATTCCTCTTGATGATGTATTAGATGAAGAGTTGGAGGAATCGGGTAGGTGGAGGGAACATTTTTAGGTGTTGTTAAATATTGATGAAGATAGGGAAGCTGTGATTTCGAGCACTAGCCAGGGAGGTACAACATCTTATAGGAATAAGAAAGAGCCAGATGAGAGTGTGGGGAGGTGCGTGAGGCTGTAGGTAGAATGAAAAGGGGCAAAGCAGCTGGAATAGTTGGTACTTTTATTTAATAAATCTATGCAAGAGGGGAAGGTACCTAGGAATTGGCGAAGAGCATCCATTGATTGTCTATATAAAGGCAAAAGGGAGAAACATGAGTAAGGAGTATGGTAGAGTTATTATTGAAGAGCAGGATTGCAGATAAACATGGAGGCCTTACGAAGGATAAGGGGATGTGTAGACCAAGTGTTTATAGTGAAGCATATAAGTAAACAGTTTTTCGATAAGGGTAAAGAAGTTTTCGTTACATATATGGATTTGGAAAAGGCATATGATAGGGTGGATAGGATAGCAATGTGGCAGATGCTGCAAGTGTATGGAATAGGTGGTAGGTTATTAAAAGCAGTTAAAAGATTTTTACAAGGATGGTGAGACACAAATTAGAGTATGTAGGAGAGAGGGAGATGTGTGATGCGACCATGGTTCCGTATATTTATAGATGGGGTTGTAAGAGAAGTGAATACTTGGGTGTTGGTAAGAGGTGTGGGATTAAAACCAAAAATCTAATACAAAGTGTCACAGTTACTTTTTGTTGATGACACTGCTTTTGGGAGATTCTGAAGAGAAGTTGCAGAAGTTGGTGAACGAATTAAGGAGGGTATTTAAAAGAAGGAAATTAAGTGTGAACATAGGAAAGGGCAAGATGACAAAATATTAGGCAATGAAACATTAGATATCAGATTGGAGGAAATTTGGACGATGTAAATGTGTTCAGATATTTGGGAGTGGACTTGTCAGCGGATAGGTCTATGATAGACGAGGTGAACCATAGAACTGACAAGGGGGAAAAGAAGAGTGGTGTATTGAGGAGTTATCCATGGAAGCAAAGAGGGAAATGTATGAAAGTATAGTGGTACCAACGCTCTGTGTGTGAGGTATGGGTGGTGAATGTTGGAACAAGGAGAAGGCTGGAAGCAGTGGAGATGTAGTGTCTGAGGGCAATGTGTGGTGTGAATATTATGCAGAGAATCCATAGCTTGGAGATTAGAAGGTGCAGGGTTTCTACAAATATTATCCAGAGGGCTGACAAGGGGTTGTTGAGGTTGTTAAGGTTCTCAAATCCAAATGAACCAGATTTTATGTTAGTTTTTTATTTATGAGTTGAAAAAAAGGTGAAAATGTTACATATTTTTAAACTTAAATACTGAAATATTTAAATTAAAAAATGAACACCATCAATAAAAGGAATTTCTAAACAGCTAAATCATCCTTAAAATTTTTGTGTCATAAAGTACACTATATTGTACTGCTCTTCACATTTGTAACACTGAGAACAAGTTATGCATTCACACTGTATAAGTTGAGTGTTCCCTTATTGTCCCCACCGCACCCCAGCTCCTCACTGGGTTTATATTACACTTCCTCCCATATCTCTCACTTCAGTATGATGTTATGGCAGTGTGCAGATTTGGGACCAAGCCCTCGAGTACCTTCCAGGTATATATTATCATGTACCTCTCTCTCCTCCGCTTCAATGAGTACATGTTCAAGACTTGCAGGCGTTCCCAGTAGTTTAGGTGCTTTACTGGCTCAATGTTAGCCGTAAACGATCTCTGTATTTGTTCCAGCTCTGATATTTCTCCTGCCTTGAACGGGGCCGTCAGCACTAAGCAATATTCTAAGTGAGGGAGCACTAGCGATTTGAAGAGTGTCACCATCGGCATTATTTCCCTTGTTATGAAAGTTCCCAATACCCACCCCGTCTTCTTCCTGGCTGTCGTGATCTTTGTCTTGTTATTTTTTTATTATTATCACACTGGCCGATTCCCACCAAGGCAGGGTGGCCCGAAAAAGAAAAACTTTCACCATCATTCACTCCATCACTGTCTTGCCAGAAGGGTGCTTTACACTACAGATTTTAAACTGCATCATTAACACCCCTCCTTCTGAGTGCAGGCACTGTACTTCCCATCTCCAGGACTCAAGTCCAGCCTGCCGGTTTCCCTGAACCCCTTCATAAATGTTACTTTGCTCACACTCCAACAGCACGTCAAGTATTAAAAACCATTTGTCTCCATTCACTCCTATCAAACACGCTCACGCATGCCTGCTGGAAGTCCAAGCCCCTCGCACACAAAACCTCCTTTACCCCCTCCCTCCAACCTTTCCTAGACCGACCCCTACCCCGCCTTCCTTCCACTACAGACTGATACACTCTTGAAGTCACTCTGTTTCGCTCCATTCTCTCTACATGTCCGAACCTCAGCCCTCTGGACAACAGTTTTGGCAATCCCGCACCTCCTAACTTCCAAACTACGAATTCTCTGCATTATATTCACACCACACATTGCCCTCAGACATGACATCTCCACTGCCTCCAGCCTTCTCCTCGCTGCAACATTCATCACCCATGCTTCACACCCATATAAGAGCGTTGGTTAAACTATACTCTCATACATTCCCCTCTTTGTCTCCACAGACTCCTAAGTGCACCACTCACCCTTTTCCCCTCATCAATTCTATGATTCACCTCATCTTTCACAGACCCATCCGCTGACACGTCCACTCCCAAATATCTGAATACATTCACCTCCTCCATACTCTCTCCCTCCAATCTGATATCCAATCTTTCATCGCCTAATCTTTTTATCCTCATAACCTTACTTTTTCCTGTATTCACTTTTAATTTTCTTCTTTTGCACACCCTACCAAATTCATCCACCAATCTCTGCAACTTCTCTTCAGCATTTCCCAAGAGCACAGTGTCATCAGCAAAGAGCAACTGTGACAACTCCCACTTTATGTGTGATTCTTTATCTTTTAACTCCACGCCTCTTGCCAAGACCCTCGCATTTACTTCTCTTACAACCCCATCTATAAATATATTAAACAACCACGGTGACATCACACATCCTTGTCTAAGGCCTACTTTTACTGGGAAATAATTTCCCTCTTTCCTACATACTCTAACTTGAGCCTCACTATCCTCGTAAAAACTCTTCACTGCTTTCAGTAACCTACCTCCTACACCATACACCTGCAACATCTGCCACATTGCCCCCCTATCCACCCTGTCATATGCCTTTTCCAAATCCATAAATGCCACAAAGACCTCTTTAGCCTTATCTAAATACTGTTCACTTATATGTTTCACTGTAAACACCTGGTCCACACACCCCCTACCTTTCCTAAAGCCTCCTTGTTCATCTACTATCCTATTCTCCGTCTTACTCTTAATTCTTTCAATAATAACTCTACCATACACTTTACCAGGTATACTCAGCAGACTTATCCCCCTGTAATTTTTGCACTCTCTTTTGTCCCCTTTGCCTTTATTCAAAGGAACTATGCATGCTCTCTGCCAATCCCTAGGTACCTTACCCTCTTCCATACATTTATTAAATAATTGCACCAACCACTCCAAAACTATATCTCCACCTGCTTTTAACATTTCTATCTTTATCCCATCAATCCCGGCTGCCTTACCCCCTTTCATTTTACCTACTGCCTCACGAACTTCCCCCACACTCACAACTGGCTCTTCCTCACTCCTACAAGATGTTATTCCTCCTTGCCCTATACACGAAATCACAGCTTCCCTATATTCATCAACATTTAACAATTCCTCAAAATATTCCCTCCATCTTCCCAATACCTCTAACTCTCCATTTAATAACTCTCCTCTCCTATTTTTAACTGACAAATCCATTTGTTCTCTAGGCTTCCTTAACTTGTTAATCTCACTCCAAAACTTTTTCTTATTTTCAACAAAATTTGTTGATAACATCTCACCCACTCTCTCATTTGCTCTCTTTTTACATTGCTTCACCACTCTCTTAACCTCTCTCGTTTTCTCCATATACTCTTCCCTCCTTGCATCACTTCTACTTTGTAAAAACTTCTCATATGCTAACTTTTTCTCCCTTACTACTCTCTTTACATCATCATTCCACCAATCGCACCTCTTCCCTCCCGCACCCACTTTCCTGTAACCACAAACTTCCGCTGAACACTCTAACACTACATTTTTAAACCTACCCCACACCTCTTCGACCCCATTGCCTATGCTCTCATTAGCCCATCTATCCTCCAATAGCTGTTTATATCTTACCCTAACTGCCTCCTCTTTTAGTTTATAAACCTTCACCTCTCTCTTCCCTGATGCTTCTATTCTCCTTGTATCCCATCTACCTTTTACTCTCAGTGTAGCTACAACTAGAAAGTGATCTGATATATCTGTGGCTCCTCTATAAACATGTACATCCTGAAGTCTACTCAACAGTCTTTTATCTACCAATACATAATCCAACAAACTACTGTCATTTCGCCCTACATCATGTCTTGTATACTTATTTATCCTCTTTTTCTTAAAATATGTATTACCTATAACTAAACCCCTTTCTATACAAAGTTCAATCAAAGGGCTCCCATTATCATTTACACCTGGCACCCCAAACTTACCTACCACACCCTCTCTAAAAGTTTCTCCTACTTTAGCATTCAGGTCCCCTACCACAATTACTCTCTCACTTGGTTCAAAGGCTCCTATACATTCACTTAACATCTCCCAAAATCTCTCTCTCTCCTCTACATTCCTCTCTTCTCCAGGTGCATACACGCTTATTATGACCCGTTTTTCGCATCCAACCTTTACTTTAATCCACATAATTCTTGAATTTACACATTCATATTCTCTTTTCTCCTTCCATAACTGATCCTTCAACATTACTGCTACCCCTTCCTTTGCTCTAACTCTCTCAGATACTCCAGATTTAATCCCATTTATTTCCCCCCACCGAAACTCCCCTACCCCCTTCAGCTTTGTTTCGCTTAGGGCCAGGACATCCAACTTCTTTTCATTCATAACATCAGCAAACATCTGTTTCTTGTCATCCGCACTACATCCACGCACATTCAAGCATCCCAGTTTTATAAAGTTTTTCTTCTTCTCTTTTTTAGTAAATGTCTACAGGAGAAGGGGTTACTAGCCCATTGCTCCCGGCATTTTAGTCGCCTCATACGACACGCATGGCTTACGGAGGAAAGATTCTTTTCCACTTCCCCATGGACAATAGAAGAAATAAAGAAGAACAAGAGCTATTTAGAAAAAGGAGAAAAACCTAGATGTATGTATATATATATATGCATGTGCGTGTCTGTGAAGTGTGACCAAAGTGTAAGTAGGAGTAGCAAGATATCCCTGTTATCTAGCGTGTTTATGAGACAGAAAAAGAAAACCAGCAATCCTACCATCATGCAAAACAGTTACAGGTTTCTGTTTCAGTCATCTGGCAGGACGGTAGTACTTCCCTGGGTGGTTGCTGTCTACCAACCTACTACTTTGTCTTGTTATGGTCTTTAAAAGAAAGGTCCGCTGACATAATTATTCCCAGGTCTTTTACGTGTTCCTTACGTTCTATTTGGTGACCCTCTTGAGTTTTGTATATAGTGCTCCTTTTGAGTTCTCCATTCTTTCCATACCTAAGCAGCTGGAACTTATCACCATTGAACGTCATGTTGTTCTCCACTGCCCACTGGAAAACCCTGTTTATGTCTTCCTGTACTTTTTCAGTGTCCTCTACCGTACTGACTTTCATGCTTATTTTAGTGTCATCTGCAAATGATGATACAAAAGTGTGCCGGGTGTTTTTGTCTATGTCTGCTATGAGGATGAGGAACAGCAGAGGTGCCAGGACAGTGCCTTGGGGCACTGAGCTTTTTACCTCGCTGATGCTGGATCTTGCCCTGTTCACTACTACTTTTTGTGTCCTGTGTGTTAGGAAACCGAAAATCCATCTGCCTACCTTCCCCGTAATGCCCATGGCCTTCATTTTATGCGCTATCACTCCATTATCGCATTTGTAAAACGCCTTTGCAAAATCTGTGTAAATCACATCTGCGTTTTGGTCGTCTTCCAGTGCCTCCGTAATTCTGTCATAATGGTTCAGCAGCTGTGAGAGACATGATCATCCTGCTCTAAAACCATGCTGGTTCGGGTTATGTTGGTTGTACTGGTCCATGAAATTTGTAACCTGCCGTCTCATCACTCTTTCGAAGATTTTTATGATGTGAGAGGTTAGGGCTACTGGTCTGTAATTTTTAGCTAGTGCTCTACTACCTCCCTTGTGCAAAGGAGCTGTGTCTGCACTCTATAAAAGCCTTCGGTATTTCACCTAGATCTAAGCTCTTTCTCCAAATTATACTGAGTGCTCGTGCTATTGGTACTTTGCACTTCTTTATAAATAGAGTATTCCATGAATCTGGTCCAGGTGCTGAGTGAGTGGGCATGTTTTCCCTTTCTTTTTCGAAATCTATGGAATTTGTACTAATGTCAGTTAGTTGGTCTGTGCGGCCTTCTTCTGGAGTGAAAAATATTTCTGCATTTTCTACCATACTGTCATTTAGTGGGTTGCTGAACACCGACTCATACTGTTCTTTTAGGATTTCACTCATTTCCTGTTCGTCGTCAGTATACGAGTCTCCTCTCAGTAGTGGTCCAATTCTACAGGTAGTTCTTAGCTTGGATTTTGCGTAGGAATAGAAATATTTTGGGTTTCTTGCAATATCCTGTATGGCCCTTTGTTCCCTTTGTACTTCTTTTGTGAGGTATGACATCCTAAGTTTTTGCTCTAATTCAGTGATCTCTCTTCTAAGTTTATCTTTCCTCTGTTGTAGCATATTTGTGTTTTTAAGCAGTTCAGTAACCCGTCGTATTTTCAATCTACCGAAAATCATCTTACGCTCTATATCCATTTCTATCGTTATCAATCACAGAAAATAAAAAAGAGCATTGTCTCAAGCCTTTCAGAAGTCATGCCATAAAAATGTCTAGGCTCCACTTACCCTAATCTAACATTATCATATAAGCCTACTGGATGTTCAAGCTCCTGGCATTAGAAGCCTCCTTAACTTCCTACCTACAACATTTCCTGGGGCCCCCTACCCCTCATTCCTTCCACCCCTGAGCTATATGTTCTCTTAGTCATCTTAATTTGCTCAAACTTCTTCAAAAACCTATCCTCTGCCATGTCGATTATACTTTTGGTAACTCCATACTTTTGAATCCCCAAGTTTTGAATTGTCTGCATAATATTCACACCACATATTGCCCTCAAACATCACACCACTACTGCCTCCAGTCTTCTAGCTCTAACGTTTAAAGCCCATGCTTCACACCCATATAAAAAAATGTTAGCTCTGTAGGCAACACTCGCCTCCATGGGGATTGAACCATGAACTTATTTCTGCTATCCCTATTCACCTAGCAGTAAATAGGTACCTGGATGCTAGTCGACTGTTGTGGGTCGCATCCTGGGGAACAAGATTGAAGAACCCCAATGGAAATAAGAAAGACAGTCCTTGATAAAGCACTTTCTTGGGTTATCCTTGGTGGGTAACCCTCCTGTTCTTATCTTATCTTGATACTTCTCCCTTCGTTCATTTTCATAATTTTCTCTCCTAAAGATGCCTCAACACCACCTAAATTTTTCTCCTCTTGTGAATTCTCTGGTTCACCTCGTTTCTTATGGGCTCGTCTGCCGCCATGTCCACTCCCAAATATCTAGATACATTCACTTCCTCCTTCCAGTCTGATATCCGATCTTTCATTCTCTAAACTTTTTATCATTCTCATCACCTTGCTCTGTTCCATGTTTACTTTTATATTCCCTCTTTTACAAACACTCAAATTCCTTCGCCAACCTTTGTAACTTTTCTTCAGAATCTTCCAGAAGAACTATGTCACCGGAAACGTACCGAAATATTATATATATATATATATATATATATATATATATATATATATATATATATATATATATATATATATATATATATATATGCAATAAGATCACAGTAAACAGGTGATTTCAGAATATGCAAAACAACGACTGTGAAAGAATAGAGAAATTCCAAGCGCTTTCGTGACTACTCACATTATCAAGGAACATTGTTCCTTGATAATGTGAGTAGTCACAAAAGCGCTTGGAATTTCTCTATTCTTTCATAGTGGTTGTTTTGCATATATATATATATATATATATATATATATATATATATATATATATATATATATATATATATATATATATATATATATATATATATATATATATATATATAAAATTTTCTCTTATACGTTTAAAGATAATTTTTTCATTTATGTTAATGTAAAAATTAATAATTTTGTACCAAAAGAACCTTAGAAAACTTGCCTAACCTTATTATAACAAGCGCAATTTAATTTATCCTAATCCAACTAAATATATTTTAGAAAAGTTTACAATAATTTAATAATACACAAACAGAATGAGATATATTTTTTTCGTTAGGTTCAGAATGATTTTTGCGAAATTACTGCATACACAAATTTTCGCTTGCCTTATTCGGTAAGAAGAGCGTTGCTATTTAAGCCAAAAATCTCAAATTTTACCTATTCGACACGACATATATTCATATACGTATTTATAATCTGATTGTAAAAGTATCAGTAAGTATATATGTTGTAGCTTTTGTTCCCTGTTAATGATTAGCATGAGCGCCAAAATCGCCAAAATGCCGCAGTGTTATTTGGCGAAAATACTGAAAGTTTGGTCGCACCGGCAAATATCATTATTGACTAATTAAGGGCGGGGCGCTAAGTAGCTAATAGTGTCCGATTTATTATTGACCAGCTGAAATTCGAGCCAAATGGGGGAAGGGTGCTAAAAACTGCGACCAGGAATATCAGGGCAGAGGTGGACATGCCCAGTCCATGCAGGATTTAGTGCCTCGGGCGCAGACAGTGCTAAGCTGTGACGGTCTTTAAGGTCGGTCCATCTGTTAGCTGGAGACATCTGCCCCGACCTTATCGTCGGAGAGGAATTGGCACTTGCTTCCGCTCACATCCTCGTAATGACGTGAACTAAATCATGGACGGGGATACATGCAAAGCAGGTCACCCTCCCCCCTCTTCCCCTGGTCACTCTTCCCCCTGGTCACTCTCCCTCTGGTCACTCTCCCCCTGGTCACTCTCCCATCTCCCTCCAACATTCCTGGTCTCCCTGTTTGTGTCTGCTCCTCGTGTGTACTCACCTAGTTGTACTCATCTAATTGTGGTTGCAGGGGTCGAGTCACAGCTCCTGGCTCTGCCTCTTCGCTGGCCGCTACTAGGTCACTCTTCCCGCTCCATGAACTTTATCTTACCTCTTCTTAAAGCTCTGTGTGGATCTTGCCTCCACTACATCACTTAGCAGACTATTCCACTTCCCGACAAATTTGGGACTGAAGAAATACTTCTTAACATCCCTGTTGCTGTGTTCTATCTCTGGAACATCCTGTCTCTGTCCACCTTGTCAATTCCTTTTGGTATTTTGCATGTCGTAATCATATTACCCCCTCTCCTATCCTCCAGTGTCGTCAGGTGGATTTCTCTTAACCTCTCCTCGTAGGACGTACCCCTTAGCTCCGGGACCAGTCTAATTGCAGTCTAGTTTCCTTACATGATTGGCCAGGCGTGGGTTCCAAACCGGTGCTGCATATTCCAATATGGGCCTAACGTACACAGTGTACAGGCTCCTAAACGATTCCTTATTAAGATGTCGGAATGCTGTTTTTAAGTTTCCTAGGCGCCCGTAAGCTGCCGCAGTTATTTGGCTGATTTGCGCCTCAGATGTGCCCGGTGTTATACTCACCCCAAGGTCCATTTCCTTGAGTGAGATTTGTAGTCTCTGACCCCCTAGACTGTACTCCGTCTGTGGTCTTCTTTGCCCTTCCCCAATCTTCATGACTTTGCCCTTGGTGGGGTTGAACTCCAGGAGCCATTTGCTGGACCAGGCCTGCAACCTGTCTAGATCCCTTTGTAGCTCTGCCTGGTCCCCGTCCGACTGAATTCTTCTCATCATCTTCACATCATCTGCAAACAGACACACTTCGGGGTGTATTCTTTTCGTTCACAAATACCAGAAACAGTACCAGTCCTAGGACTGACCTCTGTGGAACCCCGCACGTCACAGGCGCCCACTCTGACGCCTCGCCACGTACCATGAACCGCTGTTGTCTTTCTAACAGGTATTCCATGGTCCATTGCAGTGCCTTCCCTGTTATCCCTGCCCGGTCTTCCAGCTTTTGCACTAGTCTCATGTGTGGAACTGTGTCAAACGCCTTCTTATAGTCCAAGAAAATGCAATCTACCCACCCCTCTCTCTCCCGTCTTACTGCTGTCATTCTGTCATAGAACTCCAATAGGTCTGTGGCACAGGATTTCCCATCCCTGAAACCGTGCTGGCTGTCGTTGATAAGCTCATTCCTTTCTAAGTGCTCCATCACTCTTCTCCTGATGATCTTCTCCATTACTTTGCATACTATACATGTCAGTGACACTGGTCTGTAGTTTAGTGCTTCGTGTCTGTCTCCTTTTTTTTAAAAATTGGGACTACATTTGCTGTCTTCCATACCTCAGCTATTCACCCTGTTTCTTTAGATGTGTTGAAGATTGTTGTTAGGGGTACACATAGTGTCTCTGCTTCCTTTCTCAGAACCCATGGAGAGATGTTATCCAGCCCCATCGCCTTTGAGGTATCTAGCTCGCTTAGCAGCCTCTTCACTTCTTCCTCGGTTGTATGTACTGCGTCCAACACTTGAAGGTGTACCCCACCTCTCCGTCTTTCTGGAGTCTCTTCTGTCTCCTCTGTGAACACCTCTTTAAATCTCATGTTGAGCTCCTCACATACTTCACAGTTGTTTCTCCCCTCTTTCCTTCCTCAGCCTGATTACCTGGTCCTTAACTGTCGTTTTCCTCCTGATGTGGCTATAGAACAGCTTCGGGTCAGATTTAGCTTTTGCTACTATGTTTTTTTTCGTATTGCCGTTGGGCCTCCCGTATTTCCTGTGCATATTAATTTCTGGCTCTACGACTTCTTTCCTTATTCTCCTGGGTGCTTTGCCTTCTATACTTCTTCCATTCTCTAGTGCACTTGGTTTTTGCCTCTCTACACCTTTGGGTGAATCAAAGGCATACCCTGGCCTTCTCATTATTTCTGTTACGCTTGTGTATAAACCTCTCCTCAGCTTCCTTGGATATTGTTGTCACATATTCCATCATTTCGTTTACTGACTTCCCTGCCAGTTCTCTATCCCACTAAACCCTGTGCAGGAAATTCTTCATGCCTGTGTAGTCCCCTCTCTTGAAGTTTGGCTTCATTTGTTCTGCCCTTCCTGCTTCCTTCTCCACTTGTACCTCTACCATGTATTCGAAGCTCAGAACCACGTGATCACTGGCCCCGAGGGGTCTCTCATATGTGATATCCTCAATATCTGCATTACCCAAGGTGAATTTTAGGTCCCGTCTCGCTGGTTCATCCTCTCTTCTCTCTCTGGTAGTGTCCTTTATGTGTAGGTGCATGAGGTTTTCCAGTACCACCTCCATCATCTTAGCTCTCCACGTTTCTGGGTAACTATGTGGCTCCAGGTTTTCCAAGTCGATTTCCTTATGGTTGAAGTCGTCACCCATAATCAGCAGCTTTGCCCTGCTCTCATGAACCCTTCTGGCCACTTCAGTCAGTGTATCAATCATTGCTCTATTACTCTCATCATACTCTTCCCTTGGCCTCCTGCTGATATGTGGTGGGTTATACATTACTGAAATTACCACCTTGAAACCTCCAGACTGAAGTGTTCTTATTATGTAGAGTCTTGCTTCTCCTCTGTCTGCTCTCTCTGGCTCGTCAAACTCCCTTCGGTTTTTGATGAGCATTGCCACTCCTTCACCCCCTTCTGTTCCTTCTGTTTTTCCACAGGATCTGATATCCTATTGGAAAGATGGCATCTGTTATCATTCCTGTGAACTTGGTTTCTGTGAGAGCTATGATGTCCGGTGATGCCTCTTTGACTCTTTCTGCCACTCCTCCCATTTATTCGTTATTCCATCAGCGATGGTGTACCATACATTAAGTTTCCTCTCCATCAATTGGTTCAGGGGGGTCTGTGAGGGTGGGGGATCTGGCAGTATTCTGTGGGATTCTACAGTGTAGTGTGGGGCTGTAAGTGTGGCTAGTATTTTGTGTTGGAATAGCGTGTTTGGTTGTGGAGTTCTAAGGGTAGTTCTGTGTGTGCCTGTGCTTGTTGCTCTGTCTTGTTCTTTTTGTCCTCTGCTGTGTCTGTCCTTGTCTTTCCTCCTAGCCCCTTTCGCTTCTGTGTCTTCTCCCTCAGCTGCTGTCATTCTGATCTTGTTCTATCTTGGTCTAGGAACACCCTCCTGTATGCTGACGATTCCTTCAGCTGTGATTTCACTTGCAGGATCCTGTTTTGCACCATTTCTGTTTTGAAAATCAGCTTAACTGGCCGGTTTCTCCCCTACGAGTACTCCCCTATTCTTTGAAAATTTACTATCTCAATCATGTCCTCCTAGCCTATTTCTTTGATGATGTTTACAATATCCCGTTGTTCTTCCTGTCCTCTTGCATTGCGTGTCCTCCCCTCGATCTCCTGAAGCCCATGAATAAACACTTACTTCTCCCTCTCCTCCTCCCATTGCCTTTCCCATAGTGTCTCTGGGTCCTGTGTATACATGGCAACTGTCTCCTTTATTTTTTCCTGTAGCTCTTGATGTCATGGTCAGGTATCTGCATGGAACCTATCCCTCTCTCCGCCTTCTCTCCCCTCCCTTGCTGCTATCCCTTTTCCCAACTGACCTTTCCCTTCATTCCTCGGCCCTCCTTGAGGAGCTGATTGGGCCTTACCATATGTCGTGATTCTTTCCTTTCCTTTCCTTTCCGTTTGGCTCCTCGTTCAGTAGGGGTGTACCTGCTGAAGATGCTATGTCTCCTCTGGGCAATAGCCTTGTGTGTGTGTATGTGTGTATGTGTGTGTGTGTGTGTGTGTGTGTGTGTGTGTGTGTGTGTGTGTGTGTGTGTGTGTGTGTGTGTGTACTGTGTGTGTGTGTGTGTGTTCAGGGTATGTGTGTGTGTATGTGTGTATTCAGGGTATGTGTGTGTGTGTGTTCAGGGTATGTGTGTGTATGTGTGTGTGTGTATGTGTGTGTATATATATATCTATATATATATATATATATATATATATATATATATATATATATATATATATATATATATGTTTCCTTTTTTCTCTTCTCTAAGGTTCTTCTTCCACCGCTTTCTATCCCTCATCCTCCATCTTTCCCTCATTTTCCATTTCTTCCTCCTTCTCCATCTTCTCTATCTCTCCCTCCTCTTCCATCTTTCCATTATCCTTTATCTTAAGTACCTCCTAATTCTCCTCCTCCTCTTCCTTCTCCCATTCTTCCTTTTGTCTCTTTACCCTTTTCTTTCTCATCATTCTCATTTTTCTCTCTTGCTCTCCGTTCTCAGTTTATCCCTCTCCTGATCAACTGTTGTTAGGTGCTGATCAACTGTTATTAAGTGCTGAGTAACTGTTGTTAAGTACTAATCATCTGTTGCTAAGAACCGAGCAACTGTTATTAAGTGCTGAGTAACTGTTGGTAAGCACTGATCAACTGTTAAGTGCTGCACAACCGTTGTTAATTGCTGATCACCTATTGTTAAGTGCTGATCAACAGTCATTAAGTGCTGAGTAACTGTTGTTAGGTGCTGAGCAGCTCTTTTTAAGTGCTAAGCACCTAGTTAACCTAACATTCAACATCCATTATTCTAAAACTCCTTACAATTATGTATGAAATTGATGTATTGTGAAGGAGTTATTAAGGAGGAGAGATATGATTATGACATGAATGATACTAATGGGGAATTAACACGATTAGGGATGGCGTGCAAGGATTAGGGACCAGGGAACACTGATATGGGGATATGATACGGTCATAGTTTCAAGTGTAGGTATGAAAAGTCCCAATAGGCCAGAAACCAGCAATGACGGTAAATGTCGATTGTGAGACGGGGCCAGGAGCTGAGACTCGATCACATACACACATACGAATGGATAGGAACACTGTTTCAGAGCTGGAACACAAGTGGATGTTAAATACTCAGGTAAGTCACAGGTATGTTAGGAAGTATTTCTTCAGTCATAGAGTTATCAGGAAGTGGAACAATCTGGAGAGTAATGTAGTGGAGGCAGGATCCACATTAAACTTTAAGAAGATGTACGATAAAGCTCTTGGAACAGTAAGTGGACCTAGTAACGACCAGCTAAGAGGCAGGGCCAGAAGTTGCGACTCGACCCCTACAACCACAAATAGTTGAGTACACACACACACACACACACACACACACACACACTTCTTTCACTCGGTCATATATCAACCTATCATGAAAGAGTCATGTCAAAGGTAAAAAAAAAAAAAAAGTATAATTTGTGTTCAACACCTGGAGGATTTCCGTCGACTACACTGCGAGTTTCTCTCTCACACACACGTCACCAGCACAATATATTAATTCCCTGTGTGTACATCGCTCGGCTTGTCTCCACTAAACAAGTCTTTCCTATATATATTTTTTGTCCTGAATCCTCGCATCGTGAAATATATTTTGGAGACAAACTCGAAATGTCAAAATGTTCGTCTTTGGCTGGAATGGTCATAGTGACCTCTGGCACTGTAACAAGTGCTTTGATCTAAAGTGCTTTCACCTGAAGTGCTTTGATCTAAAGTGCTTTCACCTGAAGTGCTTTGATCTAAAGTGCTTACAGCTAAAGTGCTTTGATCTAAAATGCTCTTGCCTTAAGTATTTTGACCTCAGCAAAGAAATCTCAATGATCTCAGGTTAAGTGACCTCAGCTAAAGTGACTTCAGCTAAAGTGTCCTCAGCAGTGCCACTATCAAAATCACAAGGATAATAAAAGGCCGACACCTAGAATCTTGAAAACAAGACATGCCAAGCCAGTGTTGATAGCACTCGCAAATCACTTTTCTCTAGACTGGAATATTAGTGAACAGAACAGCACCTTCTAACATCATGACTCACGAAATCGTAAAAAAACACGATTGCAAACAAACTACGGAACGGGTGCGTTTTTTAACATCTAAGGCCATCGAAATAGCAGAAATGGGAAATGAAGAGAGAGAAAAACATCTATATCTGCCCTTACACATTCATTAAAGCAACTGAGTTATTGGAATGCCTCAGGTCTCTTAAAATGTACTCAGTGGAATGCAGGCAAGAAAAGTACATTATAATGTACACATAGAAACTTCAGGAGGGAATGGTTCCAAATCTGCGAACCGAAATTACTTCCTTTGAAAGCAAGATGCAGAGATGTCATGAACATACTGAGAGATAACACAATGAATGTACAATCTAAGGGACTCAAGACTCTTGAAGACCTTTTCTATATACATAAGGGCAATTACCAACAGACCCCTGACTGTTTTCAGCTGGGCTGTGGTGCTCATGCTGAATGCGCTCGGCTAGTACCAAGAGGTGGATTGATGAGCTCACCAACCAGGTGCTCTGGTGTGGGATAAAGCTGCAAGAGTAATGATTCCTTAAATAGTCTACTGGTAAATTGCAGGCAGTAAAAGTGACTTCACACATAGTGACCTCAGTGACATCAGATAGTGATGTTGACTTGCCCAGTGTTGATGTTGGACCTGCTCAGTGGTGACGTGGATTTGCTCCTGTGAACACGTGACTAGTGTGCTCTCCGTTCTTAGCTTACTGAGATTGTGATGATGGCTTCCCTCGACTACGAACAGCTATATCTTCAGCTTAAGGAAGAGTTAATGGAAGCTAGAAGAGAGATTCAACGATTGAAAAGAATGTACAGGGATTATCCCCGGAACAATGGCATCGTGAACCGCTGCTGTCAATGATTGGATCAACGACTGGATGCTGGTTGGAACGGAAGGAAAGAAGTTAAAGCTATGGAAGATCCATGAGACTGGTGTGGTGATCAGCAATTCCTTCTCATCATTGGTAGACGAGTGTGAACTGACGACTCTACACGCCCCAGTGAAGACCATCCCAATGAAGATAATCGAGAACGTAATGATAAACACATCCAGTGGATGTTAGGTAAGACACATACGCAACAGTTAGGTATCTTTATTTCGAAGCGTTTCGCCTACACAGTAGGCTTCTTCAGTCGAGTACAGAAAAGTTGATAGAAGCAGAAGATACTTGAAGACGATGTAATCAGTCCATCACCCTTAAAGTTTTGAGGTGGTCAGTCCCTCAGTCTGGAGAAGAGCATTGTTCCATATTGTTTCATACTATGGAACAATGCTCTTCTCCAGACTGAGGGACTGACCACCTCAAAACTTTAAGGGTGATGGACTGATTACATCGTCTTCAAGTATCTTCTGCTTCTATCAACTTTTCTGTACTCGACTGAAGAAGCCTACTGTGTAAGCGAAACGTTTCGAAATAAAGATACCTAACTGTTGCATATGTGTCTTACCTAACAACCTGTCGGTATTTTATACCATTTTAATGTTCACATCCAGTGGAGGTTAGGTTTATGGATTGGGCGTTTTGTCTTAGAGACAGGAGAAGGAGACAGAGTGTGTGTTTTCCTGGGGCTGGGATGGAAGATATTGTTAGCGATCTGGAATACATTATAAGAGGTAATGGGAGCAATCCTATTATCTGTCTCAGTGCTGGAGGCAACGATGTTGGCACACATAGGAGTGAGGACCTGATTAGCAGATATACGCCAGCAACAGACGTAATTAGGAAGAAGGGAGGGCGCCCTGCAGTATGTGGCATTTTCTGAGGAGAGGAGTTGGAAATGAATAGTTCTCCAGGGCATAAGGTGTCAATTGCTGGCTCGACAAACACTGTAAGGACATGGCAATACCATTTATAGACGACTGTGACCTCTTCTATGGCAGAAATGACATGAATGCCAGGGATGGGGGTTCACTTATCTAGGTCTGGGGTGGGGGCACTGGCCAATGTAGTGGCAGGAGCTCTTAGGACTTTAAATTATAAATAGCTAGTAGTATGGGTTTTTGTGGGAAAGCAATGAATTATGATACAATAGAAATGGGAAGGATGAATTCTCAGTGTAGCAATATTTTCAGGGAAACTAGCTATAGGCAGAAAGAAGCAGAGTTAATAATGAATATTGGAAAACCAGTGGCACTAGGTAACAAGGACAATAATAGAGATAGTGGAGGAGCAGGAGTGAGCAAGGAAGGAAAAGAGAAGTGATTTCTAAACATATGTTATACAAATAGTCATAGCTCTAGAACAAGACGGACTAGATGTGATAAGTTGTAAGTGCGGGTAAAACTGATGTCATTGCTATAACTGAAACGTGGTTTGATATGAAGAATCGGGAAATGCCTGCTGAATGTCAGATTTAGGGTTTTTAAGTTATTCCATATTAATAAAAGAAACGGGAACTAACTCTTAGTTAGTTCCAGACTTTGGAACAGAACTTCTCCAGGCCGAGGGACTGACAACCTCAAATCTACGACTTCAAGGGTGATTGATGGACTGATTACATCGTCTTCACATCTCTACTGCTCCTGCCTACTTTCTGTACTCGACTGAAGAAGCCTACTGTGTAGGCGAAACGTTTCGGAATAAAGTTGCCTAAATGTTGCCTATGTGTCTTATCTACCAACCATATAAATGTTATATAGCATTTAGTTACAAGACGGCAATACCTAAGCGTACGTAATAAGGCAAACAGATAACTGGGATTTATATCAAGTATTAGCAACAGAAGTCCACAGGTTATACTACAGCTCTACACCTCATTAGTAAGGTCTCACATAGATTATGCAGCTCAGTTCTGGTCTCCATATTACAGACTGGATATAAATTCGTTAGAAAACGTTCAACGAAGAATGACAAAAGTAATACATAGCATAAGAAATTTTCCTTACTAAGAAAGACTGAAGTCCCTTAAATTACGTTTCCTTGTACAACGAAGAATGAGGGAAGACATGACTGAAGTGTATAAGTGGGAGATGGGTATTAACAAAGCAGATATAAATAAAATTCTGAGGATATCCCTCCAAGAGAGAATCCTCAATAATGGATTCAAATAGGATAAGTTTAGGTTTTGAAAGGATATAAGAAAGTATTGATGGGTGAAACAGTTTACCTAGTAGGGTTATAGAAGTAAAACCTTGGGTACCTTCAAGTTAGGTTGGATAAATATGAATGAGAGAGGTTGGATTTAAGTGAGATTTCCACACAAGTTAAAAGGGTTATCAAAGCTTATTGCTTGCGTAGCAATGTTAGTGGGTTTGGTTTGAGAAAGACGTGCCCAGTATGGGCCAGTAGGCCTGCTGCAGTGTTCCTCCTTACTTACGTTCTTACATAGTGACCTCAAATATAGTCACCTCACATAGTGACCTCAGGTATAGAGACCTCAGATATAGTGACCTCACATAAAGTGACGTCAGATATAGTGATCTCAGGTATAGTTTGTATTGGACTGATGAAGCCACTGTGTGGCGAAACGTTTCCTGAATAAAGATTCCCATATGCTGCATAAGTGTCTCAATCTTCAACTTGTCGGTTTTCCAAAACCATTCATCACACATAGTGACCTATGATAAAGTGACTTGTTAGGTAAGACACATATGCAACAGTTAGGTATCTTTATTTCGAAACGTTTCGCCTACACAGTAGGCTTCTTCAGTCGAGTACAGAAAAGTTGATAGAAGCAGAAGATACTTGAAGACGATGTAATCAGTCCATAAAGTTTTGTAATCAGTCCTTAAAGTTTTGAGGTGGTCAGTCCCTCAGTCTGGAGAAGAGCATTGTTCCATAGTATGAAACAATATGGAGATGAAGTGACAGGATGGAGCCTTATATAGCGCCAAGAGGTGAGACGTAGGTCACTAGAAGAGGTAAGAACTCAGATGTTGGGAGGTCAGGTCCCTCTCAAATCCAGCCGTTCTCACTAGTAGAGGTTGTCGAAGTTGATTGTAGGTCTGTACCAAGATACCCTTGTGTTGCAGTGTCTGACAGATTGAACATTAAAATGGTATAAAATACCGACAGGTTGTTAGGTAAGACACATATGCAACAGTTAGGTATCTTTATTTCGAAACGTTTCGCCTACACAGTAGGCTTCTTCAGTCGAGTACAGAAAAGTTGATACTTCGACCTCTACTAGTGAGAAGGGCTGGATTTGAGAGGGACCTGACCTCTCAACATCTGAGTTCTTACCTCTTCTAGTGACCTACGTCTCACCTTTTGGCGCTATATAAAGCTCCATCCTGTCACTTCATCTCCATATTGTTTCATACTATGGAACAATGCTCTTCTCCAGACTGAGGGACTGACCACCTCAAAACTTTAAGGGTGATGGACTGATTACATCGTCTTCAAGTATCTTCTGCTTCTATCAACTTTTCTGTACTCGACTGAAGAAGCCTACTGTGTAGGCGAAACGTTTCGAAATAAAGATACCTAACTGTTGCATATGTGTCTTACCTAAGAACCTGTCGGTATTTTATACCATTTTAATGTTCAATCTGTCAGACACTGCAACACAAGGGTATCTTGGTACAGACCATCAACTTCGACCTCTACTACTGAGAACGGCTGGGTTTGAGAGGGACCTGCCCTCCCAAAGCAACCTACGTCTCACCTCCTGGCACTATATAAAGGCTCCATCCTGTCACTTCAACTTCATATTGTTTCAGACAACGGAACAATGCTCTTCTCCAGACTGAGGGACTGACCACCTCAAAACTTTAAGGGTGATGGACTGATTACATCGTCTTCAAGTATCTTCTGCTTCTATCAACTTTTCTGTACTCGACTGAAGAAGCCTACTGTGTAGGCGAAACGTTTCGAAATAAAGCTACCTAACTGTTACCTAACAACCTGTCGGTATTTTATACCATTTTAATGTTCATAAAGTGACTTGTTAGGTAAGACACATATGCAACAGTTAGATACCTAACTGTTGCATATGTGTCTTACCTAACAACCTGTCGGTATTTTATACCATAAAGTGACTTCATAATGATATTCATGGTAAAGAAGTAAACCAATAGGGACTCTGCAATGGAAGGTAATCACGTTTGATCTGACAAAAAAGATTGTAGCTCGAATTCCATGAATCAAAAAGCCTACACCAGTACTGGGCCACAGATAACATGATAGGTGTGGAGAAAAAGACACCTATGTGCAATTCAGGACATTTATTAAAGGAAATGTTTCCTCTAATAAATGTCCTGAACTATACATGTTTTTTTTCCAAATCATGTCGGTATCACCAGACTATTTCTCATGATAGGAAGTGCAGTTTATTGTGCACCAGATATCCATCCTGTGGACGGTAGTGACTAGGTTGGCAAGACACATCTTTGTACAAGAATGGTATACAATACCGACAAGATGAAGTTAAGACATATGTGCAACATCTGGGTATCTTTATTGTAGACGTTTCGCCATCCAGTGGCTTTATCCACTACAAATTCCAGGACATAACTTGAAGATAGTAGAACTATGGACAGAAGACGAGGTAATCAGTCCCTCAACCTTGGAGTAGGTGCGAAGAGCACCGTAGTCGTGGGGATTCTGAAGCAGAAGCAAGGCGCCTGACGCTTATATACTAACGTCAGGTGGAAATGGGACGGGTAGCAGACGAGGGCATAGTCACTGGTAGGCGGGATTCCCCAGTGGAAGTAGGTCCTACCCAAAGAGATGGGTTAGTTGTAGTTGTAGTAGTTATGAAGGTTATGTACATGTCCGAAACGTTTCGCCTACACAGTAGGCTTCTTCAGTCGAGTATAGAAATGTTGGCAGACGCAGTAGAGATATGAAGACGATGTAACCGGTCTATCGCCCTTGAAGACGTAGTTTTGAGGTGGTCAGTCCCTCAGCCTAGAGATAAGGATTGTTCCACAGTCTGAAACAATGTCAAGTTGAAGCAACAGTGTGAAAACTTATATAGTGTCAGGGGGAGAAGTGTAGTCTACTAGAAGAAAGAATGTAATCATTGAGAGGTCAGGTGCCTCTCATATCCAACCATTCACACTTGAAAAAGTTGTCCAAGGTGTTTTGTGTTCTTTACCAAGATGCCATTGTGTTGCCATGTCTGACAGACTGAGCACCAAACTCCCTGGCTGTGAGCACCAAACTCCCTGGTTGTGAGCACAATACTCCCTGGCTGTGAGCATCATTCATCCTGGCTGTGAGCACCACACTCCCTGTCTGTGAGCACCACACTCCCTTGCTGTGAGCCCCACACTCCGTGGCTGTGATCACCACACTCCCTGGTTGTGAGCACCACACTCCCTGGCTGTGAGCACTACACTCCCTGGCTGTGAGTGGTCATCTCCGGATGACAGACTTATGCACAATGCAGAGAGGGTTCATGTTGTGTGGGCTGCGGGTGTCAGGTGCGGGGCGTGCATGTGGACGCTTGCGGCAGCCGCGCCTGACACATACATCCTGGGTTAACTTGCTCACCATTATCTCTAATTGCTGATCTGCAGAGCCAGTGGGGAAAGAGACGAGGGGGGGGGAGAGAAGGGAGAAAGGAGGGAGAGAAATAAGAGGAGAGAAAATGCAGGGGCAGAAATGCCTATGAAAGAAGAGTGGCCAGAAGAGACGGGAGGCAGAGGGGGGCTAGAAGAAAAGGGGGCACAAGAGGAGCGAGGCAGAAGAGGAAGGGGCAGAAGAGAAAAGAGGACGAGGCAGATAAGAGAGGATATGTTGTAAGCGGTGAGTGCCATGACGGGTATTTTTGGGACTAGAGATCAAGCAGCTTCCTGTCATGGGACATTCGCTCTCTCTGACACACAGCATACATAATCAGTATATCCAGCGAGTCATCCCAACCAGCTGGAAGCAGGGCTAGCCAGAGCCATCTACAGGAGAAATGACAATACTGATTGGTGTTGTTACTCAGATGCTGAGGTATTGTGACATTTCAGAGAAAGGATGGTTAGCCTGCATTAGTTACTACCTTCCTATCTATATATGTATATGTGCGTATATATATATCGTACATATATATCGTGGCGGATAGGTAAAACTGGCCAAGTAGCAAGAACGCATTTAAAATTAAGTCCTTTTGGGGAGAAATTTTCTCCAGGAGGGGGGTATCAACCCCCTTCAGTCCCTTTCAGCCCTTTCAGCCCTGAGGGGCCCAGCCCTCTCAGAAGGGGCAAGCATCTTGTTCACTGCTACAGCGAGTAATTGATCACAGATGCCGTACGAGTATGCGACGTGGTCAAGTGACAGTTGCTCCTTGCAGTCCAGTGTTGCAGAGTGTATTTTAATAAGAGACAGTACATCTCTTACTTTGGCAGGACAATTAAGGAAAATCCTGCTCCCACTTTGTTACCATGGTAAAGATAGTGGACATTGTTGTCTATGCTTAAGACAGCAAGAATCAAACATTCTGCTTTACTTCATCGAGGAAGTGGCAAGGAAGCAAAAGTACTAGGTCACCTTTTTCTTTGTGCTAGGGGAGTGACGGCATGGGGCGCTGTGGCATCTTCACCCCTCAAGGAAGGTTCCTTGATGTTGGTGAGGGGCTCTTGATTTAGGGAATTGTATCTGTGCTCCAGTTCCCCGAATTAAGCCTGAATGCCTTCCACATCCCCCCCCAGGTGCTGTATAATCCTCCGGGTTTAGTGCTTCCCCCTTGATTATAATAATAATAATAATGTGGCGTCTTCAGATTACTTTTGACTCTACCGAGAGTAACACTGACGCCAGGATAACCAACAAAGAACGATCTGTGTGTTAGTGTGAACAAAGTGTCTCATAAAACACAATAAACACTTAAGAGAAGTGTGATCAGCTTCTTTAGTGATAAGATTGTGAACAATAAAGACAAATCTTGTGGAACATAGTGTACCAGTGTGCATATTCCTAGACTATGGAAGACGTGGACATCCAAGGACACTTCAGCTTCTATCAAGTCACCGATATCTGTCGAAGGTGTGAAGAACACCATAGCTCACGCTACAAGAGCAAGGTAGGTTACAAATTTCTTGTAGTACGGGGGACTGCGCAGTTCTTGAGTCGCAAGGAGTTTGTAATCAACCTATAGTCGGCAGTAAGGGGCAGACTTTTGAGTCCACACAAGTAAGTTTGTCAGCCATCAGTGAATGAAATATGCTGACATAACACCCCCTAGGGGTAATTTATAATCTTACAAATTATAAATCTTTACAGCCCGTTGAGAGATGACTTCGACAGCTTCTCAAGACCTCGTCTGAAGGGGCGGCTGTGCAGGCGATGAGTTGTCTTTCTAAGTTAAGTACAAACTCTTTAAACTTAACTGGTAATGCCATTTCTCAACACCTTTCAATAATTTTCTCTTATACGTTTAAAGATATACTTTTTCTTTTATGTTAATGTAAAAATTAATAATTTTGTACCAAAAGAACCATGGGAATCTTACCTAATCTTAATTTAAAAAGTGCAACTTAATTTAGCCTAATCCAACTATATATATTATAGATAAGTTTACAATAATTTTATGATAAACATACACAATGAATATATATATATATATATATATATATATATATATATATATATATATATATATATAATATATATATATATATATATATATATATATATATATATATATATATATATAGAGAGAGAGAGAGAGAGAGTGCTAAATAGGAAGGTAGTAACTAATGCAGGCTAACCATCCTTTCTCTGAAATGTCACAATACCTCAGCATCTGAGTAACAACACCAATCAGTATTGTCATTTCTCCTGTAGATGGCTCTGGCTAGCCCTGCTTCCAGCTGGTTGGGATGACTCGCTGGATACTGATTATGTATGCTGTGTCAGAGAGAGCGAATGTCCCATGACAAGAAGCTACTTGATCTCTAGTCCCAAAAATACCCGTCATGGCACTCACCGCTTACAACATATCCTCTCTTATCTTATCACCTCAGACACAATCATTGTTTTTGCAGAGGTGCTCACAATACAACAGTTTAGAAGCATATACATATAAAGATACACGACATATCCCTCCAAACTGCCAATATCCCAAACCCCTCCTTTAAAGTGCAGGCATTGTACTTCCCATTTCCAGGACTCAAGTCCGACTATATGAAAAATAACCGGTTTCCCTGAATCCCTTCACTAAATATTACCCTGCTCACACTCCAACAGCTCGTCAGGTCCCAAATACCATTCGTCTCCATTCACTCCTATCTAACACGCTCACGCACGCTTGCTGGAAGTCCAAGCCCCTCGCCCACAAAACCTCCTTTACCCCCTCCCTCCAACCTTTTCGAGGACGACCCCTACCCTGCCTTCCTTCCCCTACAGATGTATACGCTCTCCATGTCATTCTACTTTGATCCATTCTCTCTAAATGACCAAAACACCTCAACAACCCCGCTTCAGCCCTCTGACTAATACTTTTATTAACTCCACACCTTCTCGTAATTTCCACACTCCGAATTTTCTGCATAATATTTACACCACACATTGCCCTTAGACAGGACATCTCCACTGCCTCCAACCGTCTCCTCGCTGCTGCATTTACCACCCAAGCTTCACACCCATATAAGAGTGTTGGTACTACTATACTTTCATACATTCCCTTGTTTGCCTCCATAGATAACATTTTTTTGTCTCCACATATACCTTAACGCACCACTCACCTTTTTTCCTTCATCAATTCTATGATTAACCTCATCCTTCATAAACCCATTCGCCGACACGTCAACTCCCAGATATCTGAAAACATTCACTTCTTCCATATTCCTCCTTCCCAATTTGATATCCAATTTTTCTTAATCTAAATCATTTGATACCCTCATCACCTTACTCTTTTCTATGTTCACTTTCATATATATATATATATATATATATATATATATATATATATATATATATATATATATATATATATATATATATATATATATATATATATATATATATATATATAATTTAAATTCCTTTCCAATATTCCATTTGTAACTTGTGTATGACTTAATTTCTAAATGATTTATGTTTTGAGAAAACCAGTAATACTTATGTTAATTCTGAATATATTCTAAATTTACACGTAGTTAAGGAGCTAATGACTGCATTACATATACGAGAGGGTAATGTCTGGCAGGTTTGATACAAAGGGAGGGTGGCTCCATTGCCTTGGAAAAGGAGCCCTTCCCCAGCATGGAGGCACCCTCTTGAAGAGTTTAGGGAGGCATGATATAAACGTAATGGAGGGAGGTGTGAGAGGAGGTAAACATGTGTAAACAACTCGTGTTTTACTAAGCAGTAAATTGTTTGCTGTAAATACAACCTTGCACCTTCAACAGGTGCAACATGTACACAAACTCACTGATGAATTTATATCAAGTCTATTTACCTCGACATAAGTTTAAATACCTCAAGAATTACAGAATTTACATAAGTGTTAATGTCAGAGGAGAATTTTTCTGCAACTTATTTATTTCAACGATTTCTGAAGTTATGTCAATATTTTTTGTTAAATAATAAAATCTGTATTGAAGGCGATATTATATATATGTGAGGGAAAAGTAGGTGTAAGTGGGGTTAAGGTTGTTCGGGCAACCAGGAACCATTAGTTACGTCGCGTGCACCCCCCCCCCTTCTCTCTGGCGGGCTGGGGCGAAACTAGTTCCTGGTGTCCGATTTGTTAGTTTCTACTCCTGGTAATATTGACCTTACCTGGTGTGGGTTGAGGTTTGGAGAGTCACTTCACCTCCACTCTTCTCCTAATCAGGTAGGGTGATATACCAGGAGTATCACTGTTTGTTTCTTTATTTTGTTTGCTGGGTACCAGTAATGATTTTGGCATTTATCATTCTTTTCAATTCTTAAATGTTATATTATCATAACTATGGGTAACCAGTTTATTTTCTCTTATTTACCAGCTCTGTTCCTGGCGTGGTCTTCCAGGATAGACGCCAGATAAAGGAGCAAGACGTGTTAATAATACTTATTAACATTATTCTACTACTACCGGCCCTTACCTATTCTACTTGTGCTCCATCCAAGTGGTAGGAGATTCCAGAACATCGGATTACCATCTGCCCAGGATAACCTACATAAATAACATCAGAGGAACTATCCAGGGCCATACCTACTCCTGCCCAACTAAAAGAAACTGAAGGCCATTTTTTTTTTATTATATTTAATTTTAAGTAAAATTCTCAAAAATCATTTTTCTCATTTTTTCCTAAGTTATTTCTTTATTTATTTTTCCATTAATTTCTTTTGTTCAGTTGGAAGGCGTTCCACTGACATATATATATATATATATATATATATATATATATATATATATATATATATATATATCAATAACATATAAATCAACGAACCCGTGTTGTTTTAGCCCGCCTCATGGTGAGTGAAAATTCACGAGCTCTAACCCACCGGGCCATCCAATCCTATGAAGATCAAGCACCCAGCAGAGCGAGGTGTTGCATTGTGGTCCGAGGACATACCATGGTGTGGGCGCCTCAGAGCTGTTTCATTCTACTCCCCGTTTGGTGTACTCGTCTCCACAAGCAGTATATATAGTATTGTAACCACGAACGAGCAGTATTTAATCAATAACAACACTGTAACCAGCAGTGGGTTAGAGCATTGTGAATTTTCGCTCACCATGAGGCGGGCTAAAACAACACGGGTTCGATTCCCCGGCAAGTTATTGATTAAATACCACTCGTTCGTGGTTACAATGATATATAATATATATATATATATATATATATATATATATATTGTATGTGTGTGTGTGTGTGTGTGTGTGTGAATGAACGTTTCTCTCAACATTTTCAGTGATAAACTAAGAAAGACTATTAACAGTGAAGAGTTTAATTGATTTTTCATGATTATAAAGTTGAGGCTTCAATTTATGTATATATAAAGACGCCAACCATCCAAGATCAAGTGAATTATAGAATTTATTCAAGATTTTAAAATTACTGTAATTTAACATGTGATTTAAAGCAAGTGAATGTTCCCGAATTTCAGAGTGAGATGGATGAGTTAAAGGGAAATTAGTTAAAGGCAAACAACCACAGGGAGGAGTTGAATGATAGCTCTAGGCCTTTCGTGTTGCAGTCTACACTTTTTCACGAGCTTACAATGTTGCTGAGGGAATAGAGAGTCCGGGTAGATGCGTCCATGAGGATATCAGCTTCCGGAAAGGAGATCTCACAGAACTGGAGATCCCTGGCTCATGGGACACAAAGTGTCTCAACTTTTCTCAGAGAGCAGCGTCCCAAGCTCACTGTGTCAGTCTTCTTACTCAGCCCCAGCCCCAAGAAGGACTGATATGCATGAAGATTTGCACACTCTTTCAGAACCTTTCCAACGGAGGGAGAAATGTTGTTCATTACTTATTGATATAAATAATGAATTTATCACAAATTTACGAGGCCTGACGACGAGACAAGTGACAAGTCACGTGACTACCAAACCTTAATACATCTAAAGAGTTTCATGTAATGTGACATGTAATACGGAACACATATTACCTGACTAATGAAATCGTAATAACACGATTACAAACCATGGAACGGGTGGGAATCGAACTCATGACAGGCGAGTCCTGAAGCTCTCAGACCAGTGTGTTATCTTAATCAGATGCATCCAGCTAGGTTCTATATTTTCTAGGAGGAAAGAGATAAATGGTATAAAACACCGACACGACGGAAAAAATAAATACAAATGCAGTATAATGCGATCCTTTATTGACAACGTTTCGCCCACACACTGGACTTTATCACAAACAGATCTGACTTAATTAAGTACACCGCGTGGGCGAAACGTTGTAAATAAAGGATCGCATTATACTGCACGTGTGGTTATTTTTCCACAACATAGGAAGGTTAGAATGAGCCCCATGTGAGCACAAGTTTAGGTTTATTTAGATACATCTGACACCAGCCTGGCTGTGGCGTGCTCAAGCTCAAGTACTATCAAAGCCACCATCGTGATTCACGACACCACGAAGTCGTAATAACACGTTCTGTGATTTGTTTGCAATCGTGTTATTACGATTTGACGAGTGGTGGCTCATGCTAACCTCCCTATGGTGTATAGAGTATACGTAGTATACACAGTGCTGTCCAGTAGACAGCACACTGGCCTGAGAATTTTAGGACTCGCTTGCCATGAGTTCGAACCTCACCCACTCTGCGATTTGATATATTACTGATTCTCTGGTATATGTTTGCTTTCGTATGGAATCAAGTTCTTACCATTGTACCTTATGAAGTGACCTTTAATTTTGACCTAGTGGACAAATAAGCCAGCTGACGGTCTTGGTCATTTGGCCAAAAGCTCTACCAAGTCCGAGTGGGTCATCACTTGCCTACAAACTCTGCGTCACCAGAATTTTTATATTTCTTTTGAGATTTAGATTTGCTGCTAAAGATGCTAGTTTATTGTGCACCTCATTCACAGTGAACGGTAGCGCAAGAGAATATGAATACACAAATAGCCTAGGAACTAGGCCCCACAAGGCTCAACAGGAGTACTTCTAGATTTATATTTGCAATTGATTTATCTGTTGCAAGCCAATTTGAAATTTGCTTAATATGTCTGTCATGTTATTTTTATTAATAAGGTATCGTGATATGTCACATAGGCTGTCGTAAAGTCTATCTCTACATTCTTCAATAAGTGGATAATCAAGCACATAATGTTCAAGATAGTGGCCACATAAAATTTAGTTTGATCATCATCTGTCTCTACCAGACTGCCAGAAATACTTGTAAATTTGGTTACTTCAACATCAGTCAGTCTGCTAACATTGTAAGTTGCTACATTAACGTACTTACCTAAGTTTATGTAATAATAGTGAGTGATAGATCTACTCAGGCTTCTAACTGCACTTAAGAACATAAGAACATAAGTTTGAAGGAACACTGCAACAGGCCTACTGGTCTATGCGAGGCAGCTCCAATTCTCGTACCGGCTTAAGCCAATACCTTGACCTAGTGAGGTCAGACACGTCACTTAAGGCACAGATACATGTATATCAACGTTATATTGTGCATTTTTCTTCAGGGTACATTTTTTTTGGCTAATTTATCAACTTTATTACGAATGGGGCAATAATCTGTCTGCTGGAATCCACAACAGTTGTACATTACTTCTTTCCTCTGATTTTTGAGTATCTGTACCTGTTTTCCCCAATGACCATGTTGTTAGAATCATTATACGAATAGAGATCCTTCAGTGATGACACAGAATCAATAATAATGAAAGAGTCAAGCTCAGTGTCATAAGTTAACTTTAGTGCCACTGACATGGCAAAAAAATTCAGTTTGCAGTGTAGACGCCCAGTCATTGTTACTGTTCTAACAAGGATATGATAATAAGAGCAGATGCAGCCCTGCCAGTAGACTCCTACTTAGAACCATCAGTGTATTTAATTTGTGGTGTATTATAACTGTCATTTAAGAGAGAAATTTCTTCTTGCCTTTGCAAGTGATTTAAGGAAGAGATTACTAGTGATGAACTTCTTAGGAGGATCTTGCAGGTATGTGACATTAAGTGAAAGTATCTTATATGGAGAAGTTAAATGATCTTTTTGTCTACAGTGATACAGTTCATGCAATTTTAACTGCAAGGTTTCACAAGCCATTTAGATCTATACTTATTTACTTCTAGACATTTAGTAAGATTCATAGTGAGTGTCTGGTTCATTTCTTAACATTTTAATATCAAGTACAATATTAATCTCGATAATACTATCATTGATATTAGTAACACTATTTCTCTGGAATAAAATTCCACAAATTTCTGACTCTAAAATTCTGGGGTGAGGTTAGGGCGTGTAAGCCACGATAATGGTGAGCTTAAGCGTGGCCAACTTGTACACACGCCTCCTTCAAGCTGAGGCTTCAGCATCACTTTAACTCCCGCGAATGTTACAACACCCAAATAAAACTAATGACTACACACACACCAACAAAAAAGCCTCTGAATTCTCTTATTTACCCAAGTTGTCAGTGGTACTTAGGATCGAGACTTTTATAATGGCATCTTATCTACAACGACATCGTTACATCTTACTCCTTCTCCTTCCTTCCTCCTTCTTCCCTCCTCTCCTTCCTCCTCCTCCTCCTCCTCCTCCTCCTCCTACTCCCTCCTCACCATTCTTTCTTTTGTCCTCCTCTCACCTTCCTCTTCACACATTTCTACAGATAACTAAAGAGGTTTTCAAATGAAGGGGAATTTAAGGATACAACGAAACAGCTCTAAATGGATAATGGGGAGAATGGCGTCTTAATGGATATATGTAAGACAACTTAACATGTATATGCGAGAGTACTTCATACATATATATGTATATATATATATATATATATATATATATATATATATATATATATATATATATATATACATTTATATATGATCTCTATATGTAAAACAATTTAATGGATAATGGGGAAATCCTAGGAATTACGAGGACACTACGAGGCCATTGCGGAGCCACTACGAGGACACTACGAGGCCACTAAGACTAGCAAGTGAGATTAAGACAGTACGCGGGGTATCGAGAGATATCTTTATCCTGGAAGAACCAGAGAGGAGGTGAAGAAGTGTTCTTCCCAGGAGTAGGATGAATAGTGGGTAGGGGAGGGAGAGAGGGAGAAGGCAGGGGGGGAGAAAGTGAGATGGAGGAAGAAGGGAGGAGAGGAGAGGAAGGGAGAGAGAGGGGGAAGAAAAAGGGAGGGAGGAGGGGTAGAGAGATATAGGGAGTTTGAAGAAGGGAGAAGAAAGGGAAAGAGAGAGGAAGGGGAAAGAGAGTGGGAATGAGGTGGGGAGAGACAGAGGGAAAGAGAATGGAAGGGGGGAGAGAGAGGGATCAGGGAGAGAGAGAGAGAGAGAAAGAGAGAGAGAGAGAGAGAGAGAGAGAGAGAGAGAGAGAGAGTGAGAGAGAGAGAGAGAGAGAGAGAGAGAGAGAGAGAGAGGTGCAGGTGGGGGGGGGTGTTGAAAGAGGGAATGAGAGGGGGTGTGGTGTCTGGGGGAGGGGTAAGAGTGAGGGAGGGAGGGGGCACTAATGCAACCCTCCCCTCCCCCATCTCTCGTGACATTTGCGTCGTCATAAATACCAGAGCGGATTCCCTCCCCTCAAATGAGAGGAAAAAATAGTATTTAATGTTGGCGACTAAGACAAAGCGTGCACAATAAAGGAAGACGAACACTCTCATAATCCAAAGATACGTGCCCCATCATTCCACGCTAAAAATGAAATTATGACTTCTTCTGACCTCGCTGGGGGACACAATGGCGCATCCGCACCTTTTAATGGTTCCACCACAACCCTTACAACCCCGCGCCATAGGGGTCGTAGTTCATCCTCTCGTAGCCTGACCCGACGCTCGACCTTAAGGCCAGAGGGACCAAGGGGCATTTTTACAATAGGCATTTTTTCTCCAGCGACCCCATTGGCTGCGTAATTTGATATTATGGATAGGCATATCGCGCATTCTTGAAATTGCAGCTCGCGGCGATGATATTCCATTGGTCTCATCTCGCGTTTATTGTGACATTACCTCCTCGCCCATTAATTATAAAGCTTCTTATTGTTCTTATAATTTGAGACTGGCGTCCGCTAAGTAGTTAATATCTTAATATATTGCTGGCGAATCCTCTTACTGTGATCAATGCTACCAATTACACCCAGCTTCGATAATCCGCCCGCCCACACCACCCACCAGTCCACCCTTGTCCATGTGTATCAACCCGTCCAAGATACCCACACCACAGCCTTGAAGCGAAGATGCTGTACTTAGAATCAACACCTCTCAAGCCCTTTTATATGTATTGTGTGTGTCTGTACTCACCTAGTTGAGGTTGCAGGGATCGAGTCCAAGCTCCTGTGTGTGTGTGTGTGTGTGTGTGTGTGTGTGTGTGTGTGTGTGTGTGTGTGTGTGTGTACTCACCTAATTGTGTTTGCAGGGGTCGAGACTCAGCTCCTGGCCCCGCCAGGAGTCTAGCCCTGACTGATCAATCCTATAACAGTAACTTCTAATGGTTTAAAGTTTAAATCAAATGTATTCAAATTTTCGAATTATAGATTTCTGGCTTTTGTGATTAACTGTAAATGTCTGCTGCTTCAGACCCGACTGGACATGGTGTTACTAACATAAGTACACCGTTGTACCTGGGCGTAAATCTGGCAAATAAAAGCAAACACAAACACGATAAATGTAGGTTTTAGTACCTTTATATTTCCTTCACCAATATATTTGCAATATACAAAAGTGCAATAAATCATCTGAATGATAAGCAAAGAGCAAAGAGAGTCGCTCACTGGAAGTGTACTCTACTGGCTTTAGAGAGCGTCTGCCACCAACCAGGTGTAGAAGCGTAATATCAATTCGGCTCTAGGCATGCTCTCACTCAATTAGTTGGTGTTAGAATTAGGCAGCAAATCAGGGTAGACGGATCTCTAATGCAAGCTATATAACCTGATTGTCGGTTTGACTGATCTATAGGATGTACATGATTGGATGTGCAATGAACGCAGAAAAAACTAAGGTGCTCCGCGCACGCCACACACGGATTGGTGAAAACATCAAAATCAAGTACCGTGTCATTTTTTTTAGCACTACAGAAAATTAAGCGCTCAGAGATTAATGCTGGTATGATCAACGTGTACCAAGACCGGTCTCCTTCATATTCCATAGGCACAAGACAGGCTGCAATAACCCGTCATGGCAGGAAATCTATCGTAGGCGACGCCAGGTCTGACAGGCGTTGGATATCGATAAATCAGGAAAACATTAATAATAATAATAATAATAATAATAATTATTATTATTATTATCTTTATTTCTACAAGTACATGATACAACTTATACAAAACATGGCTGACATCAATGATATACTATACAGAAAGCCCGTGGTTATGCAGAGCATTTCGGGCAACTTAGGTTAATTTTGTCCCCAGAATGCTACCCACACCAGTCGGCTCACACCAAGGTACCTACTTACTGCTAGATGAACAGGGAAAGCAGGTGTAAGGAAACACGCCCAATGTTTCCAGGGGTACCGGGGATCGAACTACAAACACTCAATGTGAGAGCTAAGTACGCTACCAAACGGGCTACGGGCCACACAATTCGCCGTAGAGCGAATTGTGACGGAGGATGCAAGAGTGACGGTGCGTCAGATAGTGGATAGTTAAGGCTCAACCTAATCCACTCTCCATGAACATTTGGCTAAGAACAAAGTTGACTACCGAAATAAAGAGACACCGGATGCGATGTTCGGAGGAGAATTTTCAGCTGATAAATCTGGACTGGGAAAAATTTAATCAGCTGTTTGTAACCAGGGATAAAACCAGACTCAACCACTATGACCCTGAGTCCAAGAAGCGGTAGAAACAATGGACACACACCAACTCTCCGACACCAAAGATATTCAAGATGCAACGCAGTACCTGATCACCTGCACAACGAGGGCACATTATGAGTCCACATTATGAGTGAATATTACGCCGATTTTTTTAGGCGTTTGTGTGATTCAGTCCGTGAAAAACAGCCAGGAAAACTATCGACTTCTTAACTCCCCTTCCTGCTGCTTCACGACATTGCTTCTGCTAACAAAGCAATTTATTTAATTTTTAAAGGACTGGACGAGTAAGCCAACGGAAGGCCAGATAACCAAAAAGGTCAGATAACCAAAAGCTTCAGTGGCAGGTCATCATATAACTAACACCCGCGTCAGGAAACACTCGTTCTGTTTCCTGACAAATCTTACCTAACCCAAGTCGGCTCTGCCAGGCTGTGGGATAGAGATGTCACATCCAGCCAGAGCAGCCTCGTGTGACTTCCACCTGTCTCACAAACTGAACGACGCGCTACGAGGATGATGGTGAACTCAACTTAGCCACAAAAGACTGATTAAACTACAAAGAAAAAGCTTTTTTTTTGAGTGGCATAAAAAAGCGAACAGGCGTTCTTGACTATTTTGAAAAAAAAAAAATATTTTACTGTCGTTTCTCTTAATATATTAACTTACAACATACTGAGAGTCATAACGTTAAAATCTGTAATAATTTTGAAAGAGAGCAACAGCCAGGA
Organism: Cherax quadricarinatus; assembly: GCF_038502225.1. Classification (NCBI taxonomy): domain Eukaryota; kingdom Metazoa; phylum Arthropoda; class Malacostraca; order Decapoda; family Parastacidae; genus Cherax; species Cherax quadricarinatus. The sequence continues at coordinate 14,720,375 of NC_091364.1, read as the reverse complement.
AGACAAGCAATATCTAAGTCAAATTAGAAAAATTAGATGTTATAAGAAATCAAGTTAGTGTGTAGTCATGGTCATAATGGCCAGAGCTTCACTATGACCAGTGATTCCAGTGCTACTGAGGTCACCTGGTCACAGTCACTCTCTCTTACTGGTTGTTTTCAGTCAGATATTTGACACCACGAACTTACTAATGATGCAGAGATAATTAGTTAATTTAATATAGATAATTTTCATTAATTGTTTTTATTAGTAAATAACTGGCTCAGAGAACAGACAAGTTGATAAATTAGACACATGTGCAACACTTTGGTATTTTTACTGAGGAAACGTTTCGCCACACAGTGGCTTCATTAGTCCATACAAAGAAGATTGGTGAAGATCAGGATTTTGAAACAATCAGTCCCTCGGCCTGGAGTCGAAGTAATCAGTCCATCAGTCTTTCCAAGACCGATGGACTGATTACATCGACTCCAGGCTCAGGGAATGACTACTTCAAACTCCTTTCGATCTTCACCATTCTTCTTTATATAAGACTGATGAAGCCACTGTGTGGAGAAACGTTCCAACAATAAAGATACCCAAGTGTTGCACATGTGTCTAATTTATCATGTTGTTACTAGCTTGTACAGACTGTGTTGTTCCTGAATACCTTAACACAGAGTGATGGTGTAACTATGGGTTCTCCCGCATGTCTAACTCTCACAAACGTCCTCCTGGTTAGGTTAATTAGGTTTAAACGTGAGGGTCATTAAGGCTGCATGTAACCTGTTCACCATCACTGACTGAACATTAAAATGGTATAAAATACCGACAAGTTGTTAGGTAAGACTGAAGAAGCCTACTGTGTAGGCGAAACGTTTCGAAATAAAGATACCTAACTGTTGCATATGTGTCTTACCTAACAACCATCACTGACAAATACTTAAATACTTTAATGGTGATTAAAGTAAGCTCTGTTCTTATACACATTGAGATACATACAACTTTCTGTCTGAGTATGATTGTCTTCCTTACTTTTCATGAAATTACGTTACTAGAAGATTGTCTTATGATTTTGAAGCTGTTGTTATATAATAGGTTTATGTCACTTTTCTACTGTTTATGTCAGTTGATCGTATTAACCATTTGTAGAGTATTTAAATCCCAAACATGATAATATACAAATATATCTAAACAAGAGGAACGTCCTCTAGTTTAGATATAAATATTAAATGGCCAGGCGGTACGTTCCAGTATACATAGAGCCAATTTTTAAAAATCTACTAAATTTTCTTCTTTAGTACCTAAAATATTAAAAAATGAATTTGGTTTTGACTGTAGTTACCAGAGTTTTCAATGTTTGCTATTGATACACCTCTCTTCATATTAAGACAGAAATTTTGTAAAGTAATCTGTGCACAATGGATTCCGATACAAGTTTATTGATAATTATATAGTAGAGAGATACCGTTGACGCATCTACAGTTAAGGTGTATACAATTATGCATTAGGAAGTAAATTGGTTCGATTATTGAGTGATTTTCACTCTCAGATTGCAATACATGAAGTGCAATCGCTCTCTTACGATGCCCCTCTATATAGTGCGATTTTTTTGTAAATGCAATTGAAAAAATTGTATGCACAATTGAATGCCTCGTGAAAAGACCTTCATAGTACATGCTGTTCAATTTTGGTTGCACTTTTTCAATTGCATTTACAAAAATTATCACTATAGAGACTAGCTTAAGCAGTAGAGAGGAGGATGTCCAAGCAAATACGTTCCCAAAAGACGTCTTCACATCCTTTGGGAACGTATTTTCTTGAACATCCTCCTCTTCTCTGCAATTTTGCAAGCTCCTGATGATGTGCTGATTGCAACACGAAAGGCCTAGAGGTATCATTCTACTCCCCCAGTGGTTGTTTTGCATCCCGTATCGCTTGGTTTGCGATATTTGCATAATGTATATATATATATATATATATATATATATATATATATATATATATATATATATATATATATATATATATATATATATATATATATATATCCATGAGTTATTGCTTATGAGTTTTCTTCCATGGGTTATCGTTTATGAGCTATCGTCCATAAGTTATTTATGAGTTATCATTCAGGATTTATCGTCCTTAAGAAATGAGACCATACAAATGTACATCAAGAGCGTTGAACAAATGTACATTATCAGTACTGTACACGTACTCAACCCTGAGTGTACGTCACTATAGTATGTCATCTTGAACTCTTGTACATCAGCACAAGTAGCCACATTAGTTACATCTAGGTTCTTTTACCCAACATTTTCTTGGTAATTCTATTAAAAATAATAGGCCGAACTTTTTAAAAATTAGATTTCCCTCCCCCAATTTTTTTTTTACAGAATGATAGGTGATTCTTTTTTATTGATAGTGATGTATTTTTATTTTTGAACCAAAACTTAGAAACCTCATCTATCCTCCTTTACCACTGTGATGGTGACTCCAACTTTACCACTGTGGTGGTGACTCCAACTTTACCACTGTGATGGTGACTCCAACTTTACCACTGTGGTGGTGACTCCAACTTTACCACTGTGGTGGTGACTCCAACTTTACCACTGTGATGGTGACTCCAACTTTACCACTGTGATGGTGACTCCAACTTTACCACTGTGATGGTGACTCCAACTTTACCACTGTGGTGGTGACTCCAACTTTACCACTGTGATGGTGACTCCAACTTTACCACTGTGGTGGTGACTCCAACTTTACCACTGTGGTGGTGACTCCAACTTTACCACTGTGGTGGTGACTCCAACTTTACCACTGTGATGGTGACTCCAACTTTACCACTGTGATGGTGACTACAACTTTACCACTGTGATGGTGACTCCAACTTTACCACTGTGGTGGTGACTCCAACTTTACTACTGTGATGGTGACTCCAACTTTACCACTGTGATGGTGACTCCAACTTTACCACTGAGATGGTGACTCCAACTTTACCACTGTAATGGTGACTCCAACTTTACCCCTGTGGTGGTGACTCCAGCTTTACCACTGTGGTGGTGACTCCAATTTTACCACTGTGATGGTGACTCCAACTTTACCACTGTGGTGGTGACTCCAATTTTACCACTGTGGTGATGACTCCAACTTTACCACTGTGGTGGTGACTCCAACTTTACCACTGTGGTGATGACTCCAACTTTACCACTGTGGTGGTGACTCCAACTTTACCACTGTGGTGGTGACTCCAACTTTACCACTGTGATGGTGACTCCAACTTTACCACTGTGGTGGTGACTCCAACTTTACCACTGTGGTGGTGACTCCAACTTTACCACTGTGATGGTGACTCCAACTTTACCACTGTGGTGATGACTCCAACTACTACACCTCATCTGACTCCAGTGTATACTAGTCCATCAGATTTCCTGCCACTGCATCAGATTCATCAAGATCAAGGTTCTCAACACTGACTTCTTGATGGAGAGACTGACTGCCTCATCTTCCATTGTTCTCTCTCTGTAATTTCTGTTTTTAATTGGGGAAGCAAAATGGTTGGTGAAAGATCTTCAGTAGGAGGACAACCAGGTGTTGCGGGTCTGATTCACCATCTTCTGGACACTGTGTAACATTATTGTAACAATGGCTCATATTACACACAACACAGATTAATAGATCATAATACAGAGTTGGTGTGAGTGGAGTGTTGTGGGGCGGCGCCCCCCATACCGTCACTCCAGCCGCCGCAGCAAATTAGAGGCAGGTGATCCAGCAGCAGGAAAGATCAGACGATGAGAGGGACCAGCAGCTAGAGTTATTGACAGCTCCTTGGGGAATCCTCTCTAAATCAGAGCCGCTTAAATGCCACGACTCACGGCTCTCTCTCATTACCTTCAACAAATCCCTTGAATTACTCTTATCATTTACCGCTTAATTCTGCTTTTTAAAGACAGCTTTGGCAGACGTATTTTACTGGCACATTCAAACGCGGGTTAGCTGCCAATAAATTGTATTAGGATAATTAAATCTTTTGTTTATACACATTTTTACGACTTCTTTCTACGCACAAGTCGAGTGATTTTATCCTCGGGTTAAATATATATTATGGTGTTAGTGAAATATATTTAGCTTCAGGGTGTGGTGTATTTTATTGTTAATGAAGGTTAATAATAAATATACCAAACTGTCTAGAGGAGAGAGAGAGAGAGAGAGAGAGAGAGAGAGAGAGAGAGAGAGAGAGAGAGAGAGAGAGAGAGAGAGAGAGAGAGAGAGAGAGAGACAGAGTAGAGAACAGAGCAAGACGTCTCATCTCTCGCCTGGACCCATCCTGGATAGATCTGTCATTTCAGCAGAGCCTTCAACATATGAGGGATGTGGGTGGCCTTACTGTTATGTACAAGGCCAATATTGTCAAAATACCACACTTGGATCCACTTCGAGGACAGCGTGAAACAAGCTTTTATGCCACAAGACGGGCAGAAAGCAGCAACTTCACTCTGGCTGTACCCTTCTCCAGAACATCACTCCATCTGAGATCATACATACCCAGGATGACTCGAGTATGGAACACATTCGTACAGCATAATGATGTCAACGAGATAACGTCAGTTGATCAAATGAAAATGCTGGCCCACAGATGGCTCCAACTTCATCCTGTTCCCTACTTGTATGTCTCATAACAATAAAAATGCTTTCAAATGAGCTGATGTAGGTAACAGCTCTTAGCTTGCCAATAAAGTTAGGAATCCTTAACCTGTAAATAGCTGTCAATAAAGCTAGGGATCCTTAACCTTGTCAAACCCTGTGTAAAAAAAAAAAAAAAAAAAAAAAAAAAAAAAAAAAAAAAAAAAAAAAAAAAAAAAAACAGAGAGAGAGAGAGAGAGAGAGAGAGAGAGAGAGAGAGAGAGAGAGAGAGAGAGAGAGAGAGAGAGAGAGAGAGAGAGAGAGAGAGAGAGAGAGAGAGAGAGAGAGAAAGAAAGAAAGAAAGAAAGAAAGAAAGAAAGAAAGAAAGAAAGAGAGAGAGAGAGAGAGAGAGAGAGAGAGAGAGAGGGAGAGAGAAAGCAGACTAATAAAGTTATGCCATTATATTATTAATTACACACAATACAGTTTTGTTCATCAAGATGGCAGAAGGCAGGACAGCATCATCAAGATGGCAGAAGGCAGGACAGCATCATCAAGATGGCAGAAGGCAGGACAGCATCATCAAGATGGCAGAAGGCAGGACAGCATCATCACTTGTGTCCAGCACACTCATCGTAATGTAAAACAGCAACATTAAAACTGTACCAAGACGTTGCGGTGCAGCTGACTCACAACTCATCAAACTCTTCACGTGTAACTAAGCCTATCTGTGATAGGCTGAAAGAGGCAATTCTATCATTACCACTGTTTGGAGTAGAAAGAAAATGTCCTTGAGCGGGTTTAGAACCCAATGTTCAGTGGATCGTATCACCAAGAACCAACATTGTGTTAACTTTTTTAGGCGATTATGGTGGACTATAAAAGGCAGAAGGACTTTGAGTTTAGAATATCTGACAATAAAAGTGTTTATTTCGAGGTTTCCTTTTCAGCTCGAGGGGGTTCAGCAGCGCCTGCAGACGTCTGAGACAATGATTGCAAGATTGCAAGGTAAGGCGGGATGAATATGATAACTATAATAAAGTAAATACTGCCATTAGAACAAGGCAAGTGAGTCATTTGTATGTGTGTAATCATCGTATACAGGTGGAGGCACCCCAAGCAAGGCAGATAATAACATCTCTCTTTCTCCGGGGCACCGAAGTCGTAACCCCGGCCGCAATCACCTCCTTCATCAGGTATGCTCATCACATCTCCACTCTTCCCTCTCGCTTCTTCTTTCCCTCCCCCCCTCTCTCTCTCTCCCCTCTGGTATCCTGTTCTCTACCTCTTCTTCCCATTCCCTCCATCCCCTGGAGCGCCTCCCTCCGGGGCATTACCTCCACGACCCAAGGAACTGACGGAAGGGTTGGATCTTACACTCCATCAGCTGATGCTCCCCTGGCGCTAGCTATTACAATTACTCTCCCCACCTGATTATATCCCATCCTGCTCGCCTTACCCCCAGATCCTCCCCACTCGACTCTAACACATTCTCAAAAAGTAAAAGCAGCCATAGGTGTCACACTTCGAACACTCCTCCACTTATCTGGCGAGGAAACGTAACACGAATCAACAATTTTTAACCGGTTTGGGCTAATGAGGAGAACGAACCAATCAGAGGGCGAGATGGGAGAAGGTAAGGGAAACCGCCTTGTTGATTTGAAGGTGATGGCTGTGTCGGGGAGTATTATTGATTTTTTAATTTATCTGAGGAAGGGTTCTGCCTAGACCGCTGTAATGTTTCTCTTTATCTCACTCTGTGTTCTTTACGACGTTGCTGGGATCCGCCCGGCCGAGGTACGATAACACCATAACCAGACCTGCTGACTCGGGAAGCACAACAATTGGGTGTAAATACACGTAATACGATATAAGACTTTATTCTAACCAACGTTTTACACTGAGCGGAGCGAAACGCTGTCCTGATAAATCTTTCCTTCGAGTAAAACTCTGCTTTGAACAAATCTTTGTCCCGATAAAGCCATGTTTAGCCACATGTGTCTATGTCTTCCTTTGTGTGGGGGAGAAAGCCCTTTAACTTACCAACACAGCAACCAACCACACCACTTAAAAAGGAGGAGCCAGGAGACATGTCTCGGCTCCTAAACGCAGAATTGAGTACACTATGAGTATATCTCCTAGTCGGTATCGTATACTATTAATTAGGTTACCTGATTTTTTCCTTTATTTTTCTTAGCTCATAGCTCGAGAACCCATTATCCTATTGGATTCAAATTTTGAATGTTTGTGTAGGGTAACGAGGACCAGAGTTTAGAAGCAATTCCAGCATACTGGAATGGCTCAGATGACTTTCAAACCCTTGTGGCGTAGCTTCAAACGTTTAAAAAGGCGCCTCCTAATTCGACTACGGCGGAGAGTGAAGTTCTGATGGGTAGATGTTAGGTTAGGTTAGGTAAGGTTCGTCAGGAAACAGGACAAATGTTTCCTGACGCGGGTCTTAGTCAGATGATGACCCGCCTTTGGAGCTTTTGGTCATCTGACCGAGGCCTTCCGCTGGCTTACCGGTACACCCCTTTAAAAATTATGGTCATTTATAACCATTGTTTTTTTTTGTGTAACACCGTGTGGAATTTTGAATTCTGTTTAATCATCATAATCAAAATATGTCTCTTCTGAGTGATTGATGCATTTCGTAGCCAGGATAGTGGAACTGGTTTATATCTGTATAAACCGTTGATGTTGATGTTTTATGTCTAATGAATAAGAATTTAGATATAAACCATTTCCTTGTTAAATTAAACAGTCTAACTCATTACAGAAATTTTACTGTTCACTTTGAACAAAATAACTCAGTGCCTTTTCTAGATGTTTTAATTATTAAGGGGAACCATGATTTTAAATTAAAAACTTATAGAAAAGCAAAAAATATCTGTTCTTATATGCACTGTTATTCCTCACCTCATGTTAGAGTTAAACTTTCTGTATTCTCATTTAAGTTTTTGAGAGCTGTGCATATTTGCAGCCCAGAATTCACAGATAAAGAATTTTCAAAAAATTCTGAAATAGCTAATGTTCTAAAATACATTTAAGTGATAAATCATTTAAAATTGCTAGAAATACTTTTTACAATTCAAAAAAGGACAACGAATCTTATTCAGCCAAAAATATGGTGGTTCTCCCTTACCATAAAATCTTTCTTGATATATATTATCTATTTAAGCATTTTAATATCAGAGTTGTGATTAAAAATCTTGATACAGTAAAAAAAAAAACTTTTGATAAAAAATATTCCCCAGAATGCTGACGGATGTGTCTATAAGATTCCTTGTAAAATATGTGATAAAGTTTATTACGGTAAAGCTGGTAAAAGTCTTGAACTAAGATTAAAGCAACATAAATAAAGTATTATAACTCGACAAGACTTTAATTCTTCGTTTATTAATGTGAGAGATTTTGCCCATCCAATTAATTTTTGGTCCAAGTCGGACCGAAACGTCGTCGTAAGCTTTTCTACGTGCGGGTTATTTGTGTATTGTTCCAGTCACGGTATTGTGCTTATTTGTTATTTAAAAATCAAGTTCTGAAATTAATATCAATATTGCTTTAGGATTTTGCAAATTGAATTCATTTATAATTAATAAAATTTGGGAAGAATTTAAGACACATTCGACAAAATATTAAAGCTTGTGTAGAATATAAGCTGTGTTTGACAGGTCCTGGACTACCTACCTACATCATCATAAAAAAGGTCAGGTGCTGTAAATTGACCGCGAGGTGTAATCTCGTCCTTATATGTTGTTCTATTGATCTTTTATTTTTATAGTTCTTTGATAATGTTAGAAATCACGAAAGGGCTTGGAATTTCACTATTTTTTCAGTGTTTGTTGTGCAGATACACACACACACATAATATATATATATATATATATATATATATATATATATATATATATATATATATATATATATATATATATATATATATATATATATATACAAGGAATTCGCAAGAGCAGGCGAAATATACACAAACATTGATCTCTGGCTGAAGGAGACTCGAACCTACGAACCTTGGAACAAGGTACGCAGTGCTATGCCAAACTCACCACACTGGACCAAGTGTGGTGAGTTTGGTATAGCACTGCGTACCTTGTTCTTAGGTTCGAGTCTCCTTCAGCCAGAGATCAGCGTTTATATATATATATATATATATATATATATATATATATATATATATATATATATATATATATATATATATATATATATATATATATATATGAGGTGAAAGTGTTGAATGATGATGAAAGTATTTTCTTTTTGGGGATTTTCTTTCTTTTTTGGGTCACCCTGCCTCGGTGGGAGACGGCCGACTTGTTAAAAAAAATATATATATACTGCATACTCATTATGCAGACCAGACGCAATTAATCGGGAGAAATGCAGGAGAGAGAGAGAGAGAGAGAGAGCATTGCCAGACACCCACTCGATGTCCCTCACCTACTTTCCCTCATGTGGGACATGGGACCCACCAAGGTTTACTGAGGTCAGGATATAGTTGTTGCAGTCACCGGTCTAGCTCAGCAACAGCCCAGAGCATCATGAACAATAATACCCTTTTTGAAAGAAATATAAATGAATCCTCTCTCCTAAAACATGATGGTCATAACTAGCATAACTCAGGTCACAGGTCGTACAAAATCTGCTGCTATTTACTACTAATGATTATCTTTATTTCTACAAGTGTATAATACAACTTATATAGACCATAGCTGACATATTATATAGAAAACCTCTTGTTATGCAGAGCATTTCGGGCAACTTATGTTAATTTTTTCCCCAGGATGCGACCCACACCAGTTGGCTTACACCCAGGTACCTATTCACTGCTAGGAGAATAGGGGCAGTAGGTGTCTTAAGGAAAGACTTCCAAATGTTTTTGTTTTATTATTAAAGATTCGTCGGTATTCTCCCGGCCCGGGCCTTTTCCAAGTGGTGGCCCGGCCTTGTCTCCCTGTCTAGGGAGTGTCTGAGACCTAAGTCTCCCATGGGAGGAGGCACAACTACCCCCTCATCTTTGGGACCAACTGTCCCCAGGCCTAGCCACAAGCTAGGCCTCTCTGGTCTGCCATCCCCGCCCCAAGGGACCTAATGGGAATGACAGTCTTGTGAGCTGTAAGCTCTGGCTCAGGCACCTTCCCTGCCCTAGAAGGGCTGGGTATGGTGTCGATGTCCAAATGCTTCCACCCGTACCAGGGATTGAACCACGGACCTCAGTGTGTGAGCTGAGTGCGCTACCAATCGAGCTAGTCGGTTGTGCACTTCTTGGTGTTATCCTAGTTAATTTACACATATAGTACTATGCAGACCCACTACTCTCAAAAAAATGGTGAACTTCCAAGCGCTTTCGTAATGTCTCACATTATCAAGGAACTCTTTCTTGATAATGTGAGAAATTACGAAATCTCTTGGAAGTTTACTACTCTTTCATAGTGGTTGCTCTGCATATTGTGATTCCACCTGTTTACTGTAATCTTATTGCATATATTACTATGTATGATGATTGTTCTTATGTGTGCCAGTACCTAGATAAGCTTCGTGGAAAATTACATTTACCTGAATGTATCATTATGTACATAACAGTAAATGAACAAAGATAATTATTATTTATCAGTTAGACAAGTAGGAATTTGGGACACCTAGGTCGCAAAAAATGTCCCCCTTCGATACCTACCACTGTCATATCCACAAGTTGCTCTGGACCTATTAATTACAAATGAAATATACATCACCAGGAATTCTGGTAAATATATAAATTTGTGGACTATAATAAATTAATAAAGGATTATATATATACACATACACATAACAGAAGGAGAATATATCTTAATATCACTCACCAATTTGACTGGAGATTAATGTGTATCATACTCAGAAAACCTCACTGTTTATCTATGAAAATAACACTGGCCAGAGTTACAACATAAGACTTACCTGAGGTTCCTGGAGCTGTCTTGTCCAGTCGCCTGATACTTCAAGTTATGCAGGAATGCACGTCCAACAATTTCGCCTCCTATTTGAGAGGTGTCAACCCAATTTTACCTCTAGAGCACGAAAATTCTTCACATTATTAACTAACGTCTGTTACTCCATTCAAACAACAATGGCGAGTCCCTTCTGTGCAGGCACAGCTTCTTCCCATTTTTTATAACATAATTTTTTATTAAATACAGTATGGCCATCTATTTATATATAACTACTGTATTTCTGGAAAATATATATACAGTATTTTCCACAAGCTTACTTGTATACTTACACAACCTTAAACAAGGATGATGTACAAATTCGCCGGATTTCTCATTATGCAACAAGCCTCGTGAGGCTTTTCTCTGGTATAGTGGCATCAGACCACCATTTCACCTGTCTTGCACGTTTCGTCCTTCGGAGAACACGTCTCAACCATTTGTATCACCGTACAGGGAGAATTGCAAATATTTGAACATCTCCCCGAGGACCACTGTAATTTGGAGAGTCTACCCTTATATCTTCTGATTTTCTTTTCGAGGGTAGACTGGGAGAATTTAACACACGTCCATATAAGTAAGAGATAAGGGATACTCAGGCAATAAAAGCCTTTTGGGAACATCTAAGAATACGTGTGAAGAATCACAAATATGTAGGAACGCATAAACCCACATTAACAATCTTCTATAAGGAGTAGGTTATCCTGGGTGGCTAACCCTCCGGGTTAAAAATCCGTACGAATTCTTATCTTACCTAGGGTATATATATGATGATATGGAATATTCAGAATATTTTATGTAAAGAATATTCAACATATTATATGTTATGGATTATTCAGAATATTTTCTGGAATACTCACAATATTTTATTTATCGAATATTCTGAATATTTTCTTTAAATAATATTCGCAATATTTTATTTAAGGTATATTCACACTATTTCCATTAAGGAATATTCACAATATTTTCTTTAAGGAATATTCAACATATTTTATGATAGTGAATATCCAGAATATTTTTCATTTGGGAATATTTTGGATAATTTTTACAGTAAATTAGTAGCGGGCAAGACGTGTAACAAGAAGAGTAAGACTTACGGTGGTGAGAAGAGTAAGACTTACGGTGGTGAGAAGAGTAAGACTGACGGTGGTGAGAAGACTAAGACTTACGGTGGTGAGAAGACTAAGACTGACGGTGGTGAGAAGAGTAAAACTTACGGTGGTGAGAAGAGTAAGACTTACGGTGGTGAGAAGACTAAGACTGACGGTGGTGAGAAGAGTAAGACTTACGGTGGTGAGAAGAATAAGACTTACGGTGGTGAGAAGACTAAGACTTACGGTGGTGAGAAGAATAAGACTTACGGTGGTGAGAAGAATAAGACTTACGGTGGTGAGAAGACTAAGACTTACGGTGGTGAGAAGACTAAGACTTACGGTGGTGAGAAGAGTAAGACTTACGGTGGTGAGAAGACTAAGACTGACGGTGGTGAGAAGAGTAAGACTTACGGTGGTGAGAAGAATAAGACTGACGGTGGTGAGAAGATATTGTTTGTGAAACAGTCACTCAGTATGCAGCAGCAGCCAAAGCAGCAGCAGCAGCACCAGTAACAACAAGAACAGCAGTATAAACAGCAGCAGGTCGAGTCGTTTAATCCAATACAATGTTTCCCTCAACTCCTGCAGCAGTTCATAAAGCTGGTGGTGAGTGCTCCTTCCCCTTCCCCTCTCCCTTCTTTCTTCCCCTTATCCACCCTCCCTTTCTCACTCTCCCACCCCTCTCCCTCCACCTCTTTCCCCTTGTGTAACTACCCTCCTTTCCCCCGGAGGAAAGTTGGCATGGGAGGATGAGGAGGGTCCTAGATGGTAGGGAAAAGGGTAGGAATCCTAGATTTCAGAGGGGGGGAAGGGGTCCTAGATGGCAGGGGAAAGGCTGTCCAAATGGAAAGCGACAGGGCAGCTGTTGTAGATGGCAGGGAACGGGGACGGCAAGGGTATTAGATAGCAGGGGAAGGTTAAGGGTCCCAGAAGAAGGGGAAGAATAGGCAGGGGTGAATAGAAGAAATTCTAGTGAGAAAGGGGATGGTAGGGAGAGGGTAGGGATACTACAGCAGAGAAGAAAGGGAAGAGGTAAATGCAGTAAATAAAATGGAATGATAGGGAAGAGGTTAGTATCAACAGAGAAAATGGCAATGGCAGGGTGAGGGGTAAGAATAATAAGAGAAATAGGATAGTAGGGGGCGGAATAGAGGTCCTGCGAGAAGTGTAGGGGCACTAAGGTAAGGAGAGAAAGGGATTAGCAGAAAAAAGAGAAGAGAGCCTGAAGAAGAGAGATGTGGAAAGGAGATGGTTAATTACCTCGGGAAGGGGGCGTGACACAAATCTAAGGAAAAAGGGGGCGTGACACAGATCTAAGGAAAAAGGGGGGCGTGACATAGATCTAAGGAAAAAGGGGGCGTGGCAGAGAGCTAAGGAAAAAGAGGGCGTGGCAGAGATCTAAGGAAAAAAGGGGGCGTGGTGGGCCCCCTGAACAAGACTCCGGGAGAACAGCCACCATGACTGCCCCTGAAGCCCTGATCCTACTCAACAATTGACCTTAACTACCCCGCTAGGGACAAACACCAAATTGGATGGTTCCCCTGAGGGTCAAACCACCGCTCGCTCCACTTAGACAATTGGTAACAATCGCGCCAACATTACCTTTGATTTCCTGAAGCAAAACGCAACACTGTCTCCTGCACTGCCAACAACTTTGATGGTTCCAACACTGCCAACAACTTTGATGGTTCCAACACTGCCAACAAATTTGATGGTTCCAACACTGTCAAGAACGGAGTTGAAGAATTGTATTCCAAGATGGAGAGAGACACTAAATAGCCAAAATCTTTATTGCAACGGCCATTGGGATCTTACCAGCGGTCGAAACGTTCTTATAATAAAGATTTAAGTTATTCTGTTTGCTTAGCTGCATCATGAATTTTCACTCGCCACGAGGCGGTCTAAAACAACACGGGTTCGGTCCTCCGACTAGCCGCAGGGTTGTAATTGATTAAATACCATTTGTTCGTGGTTATAATATATATATATATATATATATATATATATATATATATATATATATATATATATATATATATATATATATATATATATATGAGGGGAAAGAGAAGAGAAGAGAAGGGGAGGGGAAGAGAGAGCTGGTGTAAGTGGAGAGAGGTAACAACAGTCAGTCCCTAGACTAGCTGGGTACAGCCACTTTGTTCCTTGCTGCCCTCAGATGAGGCGAGTGGACAACTGGGTGACCTGCTTAATTGAGACGACTGTCTGAGTGCAGTTGTTGCACTGTCTTCCCACTCCAACTTTGTTGTTCATCCCCACACCTCCCCGTACACCCTCCCCACGCCTCCCCGTACACCCTCCCCACACCTCCCCGTACACCCTCCCCACACCTCCCCGTACACCCTCCCCACACACTCTCTTCACCAAAAAAACAATTGGTGAGCAGTGATAAATAAACCATTGAAAATCAAACACTACCTTGCAGATCTTTCGTACCAAGTCTCAACCTTCCTTTTGCTTTGTAATTTCAATTTAAGACACCTAAAGAGCGAGAATATAGCAAATGCTGTAATAGAAGAGGTCCCAGGAGGAAGTATGAATTAACAGTAACAGCCAAATGAACTGTAGTATTCTCTGATATATTTGCCTTAAATCATTAAAGAGTGGAACAGAACTACTTAGATAATACCATTGAGTTAATAATCACAAATAATGAGGTTAGCAGCGAACATACTGGATATTAGCAACCCAACACAAACGATCATCAGGGATACAGAAATAAACCGCACATAGAAGAGAGGAGTTTACGGCGACTACTACTACCTACTACCTCCACTACTACTACTACTACTACCTCCACTACTACTACTACTACTACCTCCACTACTACTACTACTACTACCTCCACTACTACTACTACTACTACCACCTCCTGCCTATATATACCCCTCCTTCTCTCCTTTTCGTTAGGGTGACTTTGCAAATGGTCCAAGTCGGACCAAAACGTCGTCGTAAGCTCCTCTCTTCTATGTGCGGGTTGTTTGTGTATCGTTCCAGTCCCGGTATTGTGCCTTTTTTTGTTATTAATCATCAGAGAGTATTCAACAAATTCAGTTTCAACAGATAATACATTAACTGGAGCCAAATAATCCACGACCTTACTGAAATACAGAGTAATATTTTTTTGAATTATATTGGAAGAAATCCATGATACTTTTATGCCAAATTCAGGGCAAAAATCAGATTAAAGAAGTGCTTAAAGGAGATGGAACTTACAGCAATGACAATACAGAAATGAGTGAGATAAGTCACACTGTTAGTCTGTGATCAGTAAGTCACAAAGCAGACTAAAGAGTATTAATATAAATTAAATTTTCATGACATAACCTTAACGCCATTCGACTTCGAAGAAGCCAATAATATGTAGATAAATAGTTCAGAGAACCGACTAGTTGATAAATCGGACACATGTGCAACACTTGGGTATCTTTATTTCCTCAATAAAGATACCCAAGTGTTGCACATGTGTCTAGTTTATCAACTTGTCGGTTCTTTGAACCATTTATCCACATTCCTGCCATACAGAGCAACATCTTGGGATCTTGACACAGGGAATTCTTCACTTGCCTAACCTATAGACATGACCTACTTCCAAATGTGGATTTGCCTACGACTGCTTCACCTCACCTGTTTACAATATATAAGCCACTTCACGTATATACTGTATTCGTTTCAAAATTGATGGACTGATTATATAGAGACCAGGCTGAGGGACTGATTACGTCAAACTCCTTCTGTTTTTCACGATTCTTTACGTTTCCTCAGTAAAGATACCCAAGTGTTGCACATGTGTCTAATTTATCAGGCCAATCATAGTTTGCCCAAGTACTCTGCCCTAAGATCAGATACATGGAATTCCTGAATAATCAAGAGCTGGAAAAGAACACCATATCATGCTTTGAATATCCTTTTGAGATAGAATTTGAACACAGGATTCGTTGTACAGTCATAAAACTGACTGATGTAACCTCACTACAAATGTAGTAAAGTTATAGAGCGACAGATCTGACGTCTCACAATATCGAAAGCTTCGAAAAAAGCAAGATTGGAAGACTCAAGATTGAAAGAAGCAAGCTTGTTAAACAGCTGTATTAACAACCTAGGGCTATATGAGTTTACAAAAGATTGTTACTGCCTTTCACAATTATTGGACCACTACGACGTGGTCTTAGATGTATTGTAGTATACACAGATTTCGCCAAAACCTCCAACAAGTGTGTTCATGGTGTAATAGCACATAAAATGCATGCAAAGCAATAACTGGGAAAGTGCATATATGATTTCATAAGTTACTAACAAACAGAACGCAAAAATTCTGTCTGGGACCAGGCATTGGGGGTAGTGACCCAACCCCGAACTGTCTACGGCTATCTACAGGCAGACTCCTTCTTTCCTCCCCTGCTCACTCACCCCACGTACTCACCCCGTCCCAACTCCTACCTCCCCTCATCCATTCTCTTCGCCATTCATTCACCTCCTCTCCCACTCTTATCCCCACTCACACACCTTGTGTCCATTCCATTATCCCCTTTCCATTCACACATCTCTCCCATCCAAGTCTTCACCCTTTCCCCACTACTCCAACACCCTACCTACTCCTCTACCCAGGGAGCGAAGGTTTGGAGGGGTGAAGAAGGGGAAGGCAAGTGGAAGTGTAGAAACACTCAAGGGTAGTAACAACGCCTCGGGGTTGCAATAAGAATAACAACAACAATCAAACTAGTTAATGGTTACGTATTTTTCCAGTCTTTTCATCCTTCACTAATAATAATAATAATAATAATAATAATAATAATAATAATAATAATAATAATAAAAGCAGCAACAGCAATAATATTTTATTTCTACAGGAACATCTACTACAGACGTAGCAGACATCACTGGCACACTACACTGAAAAAAAATCTGGTTATGCAGAGCATTTGAGGCAACTCATGCTAATTCTGTCCCTCAGGATACGATCCACAACATTTAACTCACATCCAGGTACCTATTTGCTGCTAGGTGAACAGGGCAGCAGGTGTAAGGAAAATGCCCAACGCTTTACCCGTGCCGGAGACTGATAGTGGACCTTCAGTGTGTGAGCTGAGTACGATGCTGAGCCAAGAGCATCTCCTATCCTTTGTTCCCTAGGTACAGTATAGTGAAGCATGAGGGTATTTGAGAGACGTTCGAGTTCCTCAGTAATGATAATAATAATAATAATAATAATAATAATAATAATAATAATAATAATAATAACATTTGTCTACAAGTACATGAACAAGGTATACAGGCCTGGTTGACATCAATGACGTATTACTATATATAAAACTCCTTGTTATGCAGAACATTTCGGTCAAATTAGGTCAACATTCTCCCCAGGATGCGACCCATGTCAGTCGACTAACACCCAGGTACCTATTTTACTGATAGGTGAACAGGGACATCAGGTATCTAAGGAAACACGTCCTGTTTAAATCCGTACTGGGGATCGAACCACGGACCTCAATGTGTGAACTAGCAACCGAGCTACGGGACACCAGTCATGGGTAGTACTTGACCATTCCCCAAGATGTGACCCACAACAGTCGACTAACACCCAGGTAACTTTTCAGTGAAGGTGGATAAGGGCATCGTGTGTAAGGTGACTCACTCACATGTCTGGACACCCTGGGGCGTCGGCAACGAGATACAAGGACAACGTCTCCACGACAACCCAGTAATTGGCGTTATGTTCTGTAAAACAGCAGCAAGTGTTATATTGGGGATATGTTTTTACTGCACTTCAACACGTTCTATAAACATCAAATCACGGAAGAGGTTGGGTTTGATTCCATGGCAAGTGAATCCTAAAACTCACAGGCCAGTGCGTTAACCACTGGGCCAGCTGGTTCTAGTAAGATTCAAACAACTAGGTATATTTCTTTACACTATAGGGAGGTTGGCATGGGCCACCACTGTGACCACAAATGCAGGTTTTTACAAACGAATCCCACACCAGCGTGGCTGTATCGTGCTCTAGCTCAAGTCCCTTCGAAGCCGCGATCACGACTCACGTAATCGTAATAACACTATTGGAAACAAATCACGCCCCACCCGTTCCGTTGTTTGCAGTCGTGTTATTACGATTTCGTGAGTATACAAACAACAGAAGTGTGCATACATTTCTTGGGATTATATTATATATAATAAAATAATATATTTAAATAAACATACACCAACGCTCTTCTTGTCGAATAAGGCAAGCGAAAATTTATGTATGCAATAATTTCACAAAAATGATTCTGAACCTAACGAAAATGACCTCTTTAAATATTTTGTATTAATTATACCCAGGTGCACTCTACCTGGTGACAACAAATATTAAATTACAGTCGTTCTAATCCGAAACTGATGAACATATAAAGTAAGAATCATTGAAGGTTAATCACAATTCTGTTTCACGACCCACACTGCTGGATGACTCACCAGGGATAAAAAAAATAAGATTTAAGGAACACGCGTTCCATGACGAAGAATATGAATCATAATGTAAGGTATGACTTAGTGCGCAATGAGAACAGTTTATCTAGACTGTGAATCAGAGGATAAAATGTTGATGGGATGGTGTTTTGAATGTACAAGATTATAGAAGAATGACAGATGTGTGTGTGTGTGTGTGTGTGTGTGTGTGTGTGTGTGTGTGTGTGTGTGTGTGTGTGTGTGTGTGTGTGTGTGGGTGTGGGTGTGTGTGTGTAAATAAGAGACACAAATGTAGCATAATGTGATCGTTCAGTAACATTGTTTCGCCCACACAGTGAATATTATCAGGTCACAAATGTTATCAATAAAGAACAGCATTATACTTTTCGTGTTTCTTCCTTCATGTCTGTATTTCATACCATTTCTCTCTAGTGTGTGATAGTTATTTACAAGCTGCTGATGTGCAGGTTAGGTGGGGTACACTGACAATTATGCCAGTTGGGTAAGAGTGAATAAACTAAGGAAAGGGACAGACTGTGATGGGGACTTTGTTGTCTACGGTATGTCCATTTTTTCCTTGCTTTTCGATTCTTCCACTGATTCCTCCATAGCTAGAACCACATTCAGTTTTATAGTGGCCACACTTATACCCATGGCGCAGGTTTTCAGAGATGTTATTCCAATCCAGGTAACTGCAATTTCCACAAGAAATGACTTCGACAGGGGAGACAGGCCCAGTCTCAATAACATGGGGCTAAACATCGTCCGCTTCTGTTGTAATAATTCTTTGTCGAGTTGCCCATCTTGCAGCCCATTCATGCACCTAGCCAGTGTCATAACAGTCAGCTTACTGATGGGATACCTGAGTAGTACCAGAAACACTCGAGTACCTACTGTTTGATGGTTGCTACTGCTTAACGGTCGATACTGCTTGATGGTCGATACTGCTGATCCATGTAGTTCACAACATAGGGTCTTTCTTAGGTAAGTTAATTAGGGGACTGTTGATATCTGAAACATATGTGACACAATTACATAGTAAACTTGTACCACACACATTCCCACACAGCAAACAACGTTCAAAGTTAATTCACAAATATATTGCAAATATATTTGACTAAGTACTTGAGAATTGCGTAGATCATTGTATAAATCACGACATCGTAATAACACGACTGCAAACCAGCCTGTGATCTTGAGGGCTCACTTACCATGGGTTCAAATTCCCTCCCAACCCCCCCCCCCCACCCGTTGAAATCATTCTTGGGGCAATTATAGTTACCTGGAGTGGAATAATATCTCTGGAAGTTTACGCCAATCTCACAAAAGCCATGGGGGTTTAAGTTTGGCCAATATAGGTCTGAATGTGCTGTATAGTCCTTGTGGCTTAGCGCTTCTTTTTTGATTATAATAATAATAATAGGTCTGAATGTGGCTCTAGTTATGGAAGAATCAGTGGAGGAATCGAAAATGAAAGGAAAAAAGTGTACATACCATAGACAAAAAAAAAATGACTACTGATATTATATATTAAATGAATTAGGGTACTTATTTCCTCTATAAAAATGCTTTAATTATTTTCTTGATATAAGAGACATTTCAGCTTCCTGGACATTTAATTGTGTTTTGACTATAAGACAAATTCAAGTTCACACCTTCACTGGTTTACGGTGGAACATAAATGTTAACAACCGTAATGTGACCTGCTAACAGTGTCATCGTGAATCTGATTGTAGGATCCCTTGCAATGTAACAGGTTTAAATCGTAATTAGGTACCACCCAAAGACCCGGGCTAGCTTCAAGTACCACCCGAAGACCCCCAAACAAGTTTCGGATATCACCCAATGATCCGGAATAGCTTCAGGTATCACCCGGCGATCCCCAAACAAGCCTCGGATATCACCCAAAGACCCGGACTAGGTTCAGGTACCACCCGAAGACCGCAAACAAGTTTCGGATATCATCCAATGATCCGGAATAGCTTCAGGTACTACCCAAAGACCCCAAACAAGATTCGGTTACTATCCAAAGACCCTTTAGACTAGCTAGGGACACCTCCAGAGCCCCGGAATCAGCACTGGAGTGTAGCGACAAAGCTCTTCATTTTCCTCACCCTCCAATAACAAGCAGTTGCCGGTGTCAATTTGTCCCTCGGTGTTCGAAATGTGGAAAATCCAATAGGAACTGGACAATACGCCGCCCAGCTCACACGTGAAATGACCAAACTAGGGAGGAGACGAGGGGAGCAAGGAAGAGGAGGAAGAGAAAGAATAGGGGAGGGCAAGATGGAATGAAATGAGGCAGTGATGGAATTGGAAGGTAGGATGAGATGTGAGAAAGGAAGAGATGGGATTGGACGAGATAGAAGGAAGGCTGAATTGGTATGGGATTGAGGTAGCTTGAAAATTGTGTAAAATACCGACAAGTTGATGAGTAAGACACATGTGCAACAACAACACAGGTGCATTTCTTGTAACTCCAGGTGTGTTTCTGTAACTCCAGGATTGTTTATGTAACTCCAGGTGTGTTTTGACTCTCAGTCCCTAAGATGCTGGGCCAGGAGCTAGGGCTCTCAGTCTTTAAGATGCTAGGCCAGGAACTAGGGCTCTCAGTCCTTATAATATTGAATCAGGAGATAAAATTGTGAGTCCTTACAAAAGCTGAAAATTATGTCAAACATATGTACATTACTGTTTGTGTACTGACAACCAAACACTCCAGCAGGCAGTCACACACTCTAACAAACAGCCACACACTCTAAAAGTCACGCACTATGAAAATCACACACTATAATAGACAACTACACACTCTAACAGACAGTCACACACTCGAACAGTCATATACTCTAACAGACAGCCACACACTATAATAATATATCTTCTAAAATCTGTATAGTGAGTGTACAGAGGCCTAGTCACGAACCGGGTCGCAGGGGCGTTGACCCTCGAAATCCCCTCCAGGTATACTCCAGGTATACTCCAGGTATACAGCCACAAAGTATAACATCATTTCTTATAGAGTCGAGAAATTAATCCCTTCAGGGATATACAGAATTCACTCATTGTCAGTGATACAATATCGAGACCTGAGGATGCAGACATAATCTCCATCATTATCATTCAACAATTATATGACGAGGATGTAATATAGGATAATATGCTTTTAATATAAAATGAGTGATCTCCTTTTTCAATGTGGGTCTTAAAATATGATCCATTGTGAGTCTTGTAATCCATTCTGCGCTACCGCTCACAGGATGAGCTGTAGCGCGAAATGAATTACTTGCTTATATGATAATAATTAATAATTATGAAAAAATAAATGAATTATGATATATTTTCTCGACCCTTTGTTCTGAAAATAACCCAGTAATCTGTGCTTTTCAATTATTAAGCAGCTGAGGAAAAACAAGCACAAGACAGAATGGAAACCATTACTGAGAAAGCAAGCCTTTTGAAGTCTAGACAGCATACGGTAAGAATAGGTATACACATTATATTCTGGAGAGCAGGGAACGAGGAGTCGTAAGGTACGAAGCTGACTGTATCAGATCAAGATGGTAGTGTGCGCTGAGGAACACGCCAGCCACAGGTTCTGCCAGCTGAACCTTCCCTTCTGCTGGATGATGGTGTTTAGTTAGATTGAGCGCCAATTCACGGTATTTCCTTCTGTTCCTGTCCTTTTCACGGGTAACCATGCTCGTTCTCCGCCAATCCACTGGTGTGAAGCCTTGTTACCGTAAAAGACAAGCACTGTGGATGTTAAAGAACAAGGCACTCGTGCAACATCCTTAGTAACTTCACTTGCAGATGTTTTTCCATCAAATGTCTTATTCTTCATCTTATTGGTATTGAATACCACTGATATACAACTGTGGATGTTGATGGTTGCGGCAAACATATCTGTGTTTAGTATTCAAGTGTGGATGATGCCTTAATTGCCACACACGTATACTTCTTTGTAACTATTTCAGCGGATGGAGTAGATAACGGCATTATCCACGGGACTGAGCTTATGATTAACAACGATGTCTTTGATAGTGATGGAGGTGACGATGATAGTGATGGAATCGACTATGATGGTGGCGAAGGTGACGATGACAGTGATTTAATTGACTTTCTTAGTAACTCGGAAGCGTTCTCAGGTACCGTGGATGTTGGGAAAATTAAAAAGCATTTACTGTTGGTATCGACTATCAGAGTGTTAATGCTCTGTGCTTTCCTTCTACAATCCTGTATGAGAGTGGCTGCAAACTGTGTATCGTAGAAAATCTCAGTAATTTTGAGGCATTCGTCTGCTAGGAAATCTGGGCTGCAGATTCTGAGAGTCCCGGAAAGAAACCCAACGGAACACCTTTCTTGGTTCTAGAGAAGTGCTGAGATCAGAAATAAATAAGATAATTTCAGTTGGTGGGTTCATGGTACGCATTAAATTAAAGAGAGTTGTTAGCAGCGTTTAGTGTATAAGGATATTAAGGAAAGGAAAAATGCTGTTATTTTCCACTTCTAAGGTAAACTAAATGGAAAGCTCAGTAGCGTTGAGATCGTCTCCGAGCCGGAAGAGATCAAGTGTGTTGAGCGCGATGATAGGGATGCCATAGACATCCCTCATCCAGGGTAGGAGATTCTCGAGGACCCCAAGGCCATACTAATCTGCTACTTGTATCGCTGGTTACTGAAGCAGAAACAATTGCACTTCAGTCAGTAAGGTCAACGATTCCCATCACGGAGCATACACACAATCAGCTCACAAAATCTTTTCCTGCGAAGTGGTTTGAACATGACAGGAAGTTTACGTCATACGTACCAATGGTCTTTGCCGGCACTCACAAAGATTTCACTGACTTTTCCGAATTGTGCGTAAACTACATATTTTTCTATTTCAGTAACCAACTTTACAAGTAGCAGACGGATATAGGCATGGGATCCCCAGTCATCGAGGTTCTTGCGAGTCTCTACATGAAGTTCCTAAGCCAAGCGACTGAGGCATCATCTCTGGTGGAGGATCCCTGATGAAGTATGTATATGTAACATCCTCTTCACACCCAACACTCAGTTGTGACTCTTGCTCTTCATACCATATATTAATACTAAATTATATACAGAATGTTAGAGTTCCACAAATGTTGCAGAGGTAAAATGTTAAAATGTGAGGAAATATAGCCGATAACCAAAACTCACATATCCATACACAACTAACATTTCCTTGACCATATTCTCTCTAGCTCAGATCGGTACCCATATTGCACAACATGGAATAGAGAATTTATAGTCGTTGATTTTTTTCTTTATTTTTTGCATTTTTATTTCTTCAAAGTCTAGTTTATATTTTGTTCATAACACTAGAAGGCCTCATGTGATTGGCATTAAAATTTCTACGCTATTGTATAGTAACTAGACAACTGTGCATGCAACTACTGGCATGCATGTACAAGACGTTCCCTACGACGAAAGTTGTAGAACAAATTCCCAGATTTCTGAGATAGGTCTAACAACTTTCAAAATCCTCTGCTGTTTGGTTTCAAACATTCATCAATGGTACCTCCGACTTCTATAACGGTGGAGAGTGAAAACGAAGAGTGTAGATATACATCTGCCAATTGTAATAGGGAGGTTTCTTGATGCTAGTGAGGGGCTCTTGATCCAAGAACTAAAAGTATCCTTTCCTTCCTTGGATCGAATCTGAATGCCTTCCATTTCCTAGACGCTAGGTGACCCTAAGGGGTTTAGGCCCTTCTCCAGATTAAAATAAAACCATTCTTAATGGCAGCAGTCTTTAATGGCTGTTGCATCTCGTGAAATGGCTGCAAAGTTTCTATTTTACAAAGGCTGTGTGGAGCAGGTTTGGTCGGAATCTGCGCAATAACTGAAGAATGTATTTTCTGATCGGCTCCAAACTTTTAGCGCTGGAGTGTTTCCCTCCTTCCCCCCAAAAAGAAGCTTCTGTTTGATTTTAGGTTTTGTAAGTTTTATGTACCAGTTTTATTGAAGAAACTGGTTTAGGTAAAATAACCGGAAACTGTCCCTTTTGATCAGAAATTAGTCACTGTGTTTGATTTTACTGAGTTAAATGTACTAAATGTATTTGCCCATAACATCTATGTGCCCTCAAAATCATTGTAAAAAAATTGATAGTATGTACCCAACACCTAAATAAAACTTGCCTAGTTACTTAAACTTTAATTGATGGTTAATCTTACTCAGAGAACAGTTGAGATTGATTTTGGTCTGTGTACATCCCACGTTGCCTAATTTTATGGAAGAAATTGAGAAAACTGAAATACTGGTTTTCATGCGATAACTTGTGCGTGGTTCAACGCTGAAGGTTTAATAATTCAACTTCGGTCTGGCTTCAGTTTTAATGTTTTATCTAAGATGAGAAGAGAATGCTTTTCTAGTTTGGCTTCTAAGCTCGTGTTTTATAGTGTTATGTTTAAATTAGTGTTGGACCGTCTATGTTCTATTTTGAGATACTTATTTAAGAAATTTGGATATTGGTTTGAATGTTAAAATGGTATAAAATACCAACAGGTTGATAAGACACATGTGCAAAAGTTAGGTATCTTTATTCCGAAACGTTTCGCCTGCACAGTAGGCTTCTTCAGTCGAGTACAGAAAAGTTGATAGAAGTGGTAGAGATGTGAAGATGATGTAATCAGTCCATTACCCTTAAAGACGTAGTTTTTAGGTGGTCGGTTCCTCCAAGCTGAGGGACTGACCACCTCAAAACTACATCTTTAAGGGTGATGGACTGATTACTTCGTTTTCACATTTCTACTGCTTCTCCCAACTTTTCTATACTCGACTGAAGAAGCCTACTGCGTAGGTGAAACGTTTCGGAACGAAGATACCTAACTGTGGACATTAGTTTCCATGTGATAACTTGTGAATGCCTCTTATGATTCACTTCAAATCTTCAACGTTAATATTTAATCGCATTTGAAGCTTACTCCAAACTCTGTACTATTCCTTTGACGTGAATATAATGGCAGATAAACATTAAATGATGTACGATAAAGATCAAATGTTACGAACCATTGGTGACAAGTTTAGAAAGAGAATAAATAGAAATATGTACGAAAATAAGGAAAAAAAAGAACAATACTGTGGGTGAAACAATGCACAAGCAACTCGCACCTAGTAAAGGGAAAGCTTATCGTGAGAGATGGTAATTCCTGAGTAATAGTAACTCCAGTTCTGCTAGAGGAATATGAACAGAAGAGGAAAAGAAATTAGCAGTACGAGGATTTTACAAGATAATAATACTGACTGAATATACGTTTTCACGAACGTTCGTGATTAAAGATTAATGTTCAGAAAATGTGGATACAAATATTTCGTAGATAAATAACGATTATGTGAGAACCATCCGGTAAACGTTTGGGACCAAAGAATACCAGGATAACCAAACGTTTGAGGCCAGATTATACCAAGACCAGCAGACGTTCGCGAACAAATATTTTAAGGACCAACAAACGTTTGAAACTAAATGACACGACGACTAGAAAACGTTTGGGCCTATATGACACCAACACCAGTGAACGTTTGAGATAAAAATAATACCAGCACCAACAAACGTTTAACGCCCAAAAATACCAGAGACAGTAAACGTTTAAATAATGGAATGGCCAGAAAACGTTTGGGCTAAATAATTTAATAACCAACAAACGTTTAAACCAAATACAAATGCCAGCAAACGTTTCATATAATCCCTTGGAAACGAGAGGTAATTGAAAATAGCTCCAGTTCTAGGAAATCAAGAGCCCTTTACAGACATCAGTTCACCTCCCTCTCCAGGAAGGGACAAGGTCTACGTCAGATTACAACGTATTAAGGCAGCAGGACATAAGGGAGACTCTCGCTCCCAGAGATTGCATTATATACAAATGTTTTTGGGAGGAGCAGTAGGTCTTTACAACCCCGCTGGGATCACACCAAATTGAAAATGCTGTCTGAAATTTATTGGCGATTATCTAAACAGTGGAGTAGTGGGCAGGGCAGACCGTTACTGGAGACAGTGGTCATCCATCACCTGGGCCAGTCTTGGTTGTTGCTGCTGTTCCTGCTGCTGCTGCTGCTACTGCTACTAATGCTATTAATGCTACTAATACTGATATTGCTGCGTCTGCTGTTGTACTGCTACTGCTGCTGCTGCTACTACTACTAATGTTGCTGCTACTGCTGATGCTTCTGCTACTGTTATTGATACTGTTGCGGCTACTACTGCTGCTGCTGGTACCACTGTTACTGCTGCTGATGATGGTACTGCTGCTTCCGCTGCTGTTAGGGCTGCTTGTGTTGCTGCTGCTGCTACTACTCTTGTTGTCATTGTTCGTGTTACTGCTGCTGTTGCTGTTATTGCTGCTTCTAATACTTCTGAGGCCTCAGAGCCCATCTTATTCTTCACCAAAACTCCTCCCCAACCCCTACCCCTCCTGTACCCCTGGCTAAACTTCATTCAGTACCCCTTCTCCTTCCTCTTCACCTTCTTTCTACCCTTCTCTTCCTTCTTCGAACCTGTTCTTTTATTCTCTTCACCCTCCCCCTCTTTTCTCTCCCCTTCTTTTCCCTTCCCTTCTTTCACCCCTCCAGCAAATACACCCACTCCTCCAGCACCTCCTTCTAAAGCACCTTCTCCAGCACTCCTTTCTAACGCACCTTCTCCAGCACTCCTTTCTAACGCACCTCCTCCAGCATATCCTTAAGCACATCCTCCATCACTCTCTCCTCCAACACCCCCTTCTCCAGCACCCACCTCCTCCAGCACTCCCTCCTACAGCACCTTCTCCTCCAGCACCTCCTCCTCCAGCACCTCCTCCTCCAGCACCTCCTCCTCCAGCACCCCCTCCTCCAGCACCTCCTCCAGCACCCCGCCTGGCTCACAGTGCTCAAGCGAGGCCGTATTGATGAACATTTAATCCCTCAAAGGTGTGGACAAGCGTGGGTTCTTCCTCAGTACCTGACTCTATCATCGTCCTACCTATTCATACTTCATTATTCATTATCAAAGCCGCATCCTGTGTTCTGAATTATCACTCCCTTCCCATTCCTCTTCACTCCATTCTGCTTATTCCCTATCATCGTCTCCTTTAACTGAAGATGACGGTTAGGATACTAGAGATCGCTTTAAGGTTGTAGATTGTTGGTTACTGTGCTGGAGGCTGTGGTAGTGGCTACAACAGTTGTGGTGGAGGCTATGGTAGTGGCTACAACAGTTGTGGTGGAGGCTGTGGTAGTGGCTGCAACAGCTGTGGTGGAGACTGTGGTAGTGGCTGCAACAGCTGTGGTGGAGGCTGTGGTAGTGGCTGCAACAGCTGTGGTGGAGGCTGTGGTAGTGGCTTAAACAGCTGTGGTGGAGGCTGCGGTAGTGGCTGCAACATCTGTGGTGGAGGCTGTGGTAGTGGCTTAAACAGCTGTGGTGGAGGCTGCGGTAGTGGCTGGAACATCTGTGTTGGAGGCTGTGGTAGTGGCTCAAACAGCTGTGGTGGAGGCTGTAGTGAAGGTTGTGGCGGCGATGGCTGTAGCGACGGCTGTGGTGGGAGCTGTAGCGGTGGCTGTAACGGCTGTGGTGGAGGCTGTGGTGACAGCGGCGGCGGCTGTGGTAGAAACTGAAGTTGCAACCATCTTCGGCTTTCGTAGTTAAGAACATAAAGTCATAGAAAGATAACACCTGACTGTACACTATCGTGTATATTTACATTATCATGCACATGGACACACTCATGTAAATGTACAACTCTTGTGTACTCCCGTTCACATCACCATTCCACACAACATCATGTGCCTGAGGAATGTGGATAACCCACTAGCCATCGTGGCTAGACGTCACAACCTTCACCAGTTCAGAGTTGCGGTCATCTTACAACCTTCTTAACAGTTCACTCTGGAGAACTGTCAGAATAGGCTGGGATTACGTCTGCTTTTAACAGAAAACGGAGGGCCACATCTCTACAATTTCTTGAGTTGAAAGACAGACACTGATGTCGTTTCCTAACTCTGGAGAGAGAGAAAAAAAAACAAAACGGATCTGTTCTTTCTTGTTTCTGTCTTGTCAAGCAATGTAACATTCTCCAACCCAGCCTCGAAAATTCTATGTTAATTTCTCATATACAGATTGCAGCAAATTTATTGACTTACGTTATTGAGGTTTGATTAGGTTAGATTTAGTTAAGTCTGAGTGTCCACTAATAAAAATGAGCTAACTATAACATACGACAACGCCAATAACTGAAATACTAGTTTTGATGCGTGTATAGAAAATGGGGACTCACCATGCACACTAGAAAAACCTAAGTTAGATAATTGTTTAAGGCTCGTTAAAAAGTTACCCATCTCACTATCTTCACAACAGTGAAACGGGACAGGCTCTCATTCACAGTGTTTAATGGAAGGCCATCAGTAAGGATGATGTGATTCTTTATTTGATCCACCACGACCTCGCGACTGAGAGTGGAGTCATCATGAGAGCCTTCATTCATGCCCTCAGGATTTGTGACCATGAGTTCATAGCAGTTAAGTCAAAATAAACCGAAGACCCTTTTGTCGCCTTCAGATTTCATTTACACATTATCCATGCTTGCAAGAGGAAGGTCTTATTTATAAATCACACAACTCCCTCATGGTCAGCAAGTACGTGCCCGTTTTTTACAGAAAAAAACATGAAAGAGATCAGCAGGCTTCACAGACCAAAAAAAACACATTACTGCAAGGTCCCATGCAGGGAAAGCAGCAAAGTTTATGTTGGAGAGACAGGGTTTGCTCTCCAGACTTGCCTTCGACAACACAAATGATATCAACAACATGTGGTGTCGTCCACCGTCGTCATGAACTGGTAACGGAGGCGGCCACCATTCACACCATATAACAGAACAATGTAATTTCCACACTGGCAGGACTCATCTCTCACATTATCCAAGATTTTTGTGTTAAAAAGCTTACTAGTGTAGAAAATATGAATTTTATTGTTAAAAAATGCAATAGAAGTTTTTTCAATGTTTTCTTGATCGGAAAACCCTACTAAATAATATATCGAAAATCCACACCATTCAAGGGCCGAGAAAATAATCAACACCATAACATGGAAACCTAAATATCAAAATTTTAGTTTCCGTACCAAACAATGTGTAAATTTGAGTTCATAACAGCATAGGTATTTTACTTTTTGGGTCTGGCAGCTAAAATAAGACACCAGTTATTAATATTAACTTCTTTTTGCAGACATAAATGAAAAAAAAATGGCTTTTATGAGAAATATGCAAGCAGGCAACATTGGCATTATCTGCAAGAAAACATTGAAAATGAGGAAGGTGGATGCGCTACTAGATCCGAGGGTGCAGAAGGAATTAACAATGGCATTAAGATGCGTAGCAGTGATGTCGTAGCAACGGCAGCGTCAATACAAGCTCACGAGTCATGTCTTAAAATTTTGCAGGTAAGAATTTCATTGAATAAACTCACAGACATAAGTTTTTGAACTGAAACGTGTTGTTAAACGTAGTAATTGATCATGTAAGAGACCGTTTGATAGAATGTTATTTCGTTTTGTGGGAAATTAGTTGATATTGATAATAAATATAAGACAGAACGTATGGAAGGCAAAAGTGATGCTGCTGGCACGAACATGGAGACGTGAAGAACAAAAAGGTATAATACCGTGACTAGAATAACACACAAATAACCCTCACATAGGAGCAAGAAGCTTAGGACAATGTTTCGGTCCGACTTGGACCATTGATTAGTGTGACTAATTAATGGCCAAGTCGAACCGAAACGTTGCCATAAGCTTCTTCCTCCTATGTGCAGATTATTTGTGTATAAAGACATGTGAAAATCGAGGTCCTTTGGAAAGACTTATTGAATACCTTGAAGATCTTGTAGCAGCTGACTGTGTTTGCCACAATTCCTGAAGCATAAATTTTCGCACATAAAAATCTGATTCACGGCAGTGCAGAAGTTGTGGATCATCGCTGAAGAAAAAGATAACGTTGAGAGAACTCAGAGCAAAGGCAGGTCTTACTAAAGACTCACACTTGTGGCAAACCATAATGAGAAGCAGTTAGAAACAGCAGACCTTGTAGCCTAAATGGAAAGCTACTTAGAAGGGTCTGTGTTCACGGTGCATGAGGTAAACAAAGTATATTAATTAATCAGAAACTTAATCAGTATAGTGAGGCTATTATAATATGTGTTCAAGAAGGGAAGATACCTAGTGATTTTATGCACAAATAACCCGCACACACGAAATGGCTTTGTAAATGGTCTAAGTCGGACCGAAACGTCGTCATAAGCTTCGTTCTCTTATATGTTCCAGTCAAGGTATTGTTCTCTAGTGAATAACAAAAAGGCACAATTCCGTGACTGGAACAATACACAAATATCCAGCTCATAAAAGAGAGGAGCTTACGACTACATTTCAGTCCGACTTGGACCATTTACAAAGTCACAATGTGACACAGTGTGACTTTGTAAATGGTCCAGTCGGACCGAAACGTCGTCGTAAGCTCCTTTCTTCTATGTGCGGGTTATTTGTGTATTCTCTAGTGACTTTGCTTGACACAGTGCACACCTTACTTCGACGTTATCGGGAAAAGCCTCCAGATAATGAGAGCATAACTGAAAAGTACGCATGAATAAACCGGTAGCTTGGCTCATGAAATGTTACAACGAAGATAATCTCTTATAAAGATACATCAACTGTAAATCTTAGTTTGGAAAGTTCTCTCCTGTATCTCTCCGACAGTCTCCAGTTGTTTTAAAAGCACTTTTGTTGGCAAAGATGCAGATGTGAAAACTGCCTCCATCGTGCAAAGCATTATGCAAGCAGTTGGACCGATAACCATAACTGTCCAATTGTAGCTGATTCCTGGAGAGTAAATATATTAATAGCATCTAAGCATCTACTACACACACTGAATCATCTAGGCTTTCCTGTCTCTCACAATGAATTGAAGATATTTGAACGTTATTCAGTTCTTGCGCCTAACTACCAATTGTCAACTACTGAAATTCCTGTGCTCCTCCTCCTTATAGATAATGTTGATCCCAACGCTAGTACTCTAGACGGGACACAAACCACTTCATGGGATGGATATAATTGATACGATTACATCTGGCAATTATGTTAATCGATCTAAACCCCCGACGATCAATTACAGAAGCTGACATCAAGAGACTATCATCAGTGACAATACATGAGTACAGAGAAGCTACGTCATTAATAAAGAAGACAAAGTTCCAAGAATTTCTTTATTTTTGCCTGTCAAGGTAGAAAGATTGATCTTCTCTGGCAGGTTTCAGGTACAGTGGAAATTCAACGCCAAGTTGGTCTGGAACTATGGAAATCGTCTTTAATTAACCATCTTCAGAGCCAGTGGGAAAATCCTCGGTTAATTTTCTATCAGTCACAGATTTACATACACAAATAACCAACAAATAGGAAAATGAAACTTATGACGACGTTTCGGACCATTAACTATTCACACGTGTGGCTAGTTAAATGGTCCAAGTCGGACCGAAACGTCGTTATAAATTTCAGTCTCGTATGTGCAGGTTGTGTATTGTTCTAGTCACTGCGTCGCGTCATTTCATTCATAGATTTTCATCCCCGTTACGTGACAAGCCTTATCTCAATACTCAGATATCTTATCAATCTTGTAACACTCCGACAACAATCACCAATAACTACAATTGACCAACCTCTGCTTTGGAAAGACTCCCTAATCACACAAAAATTGACATGCAGAATATCGTTCTAATGCCTGGACCCTTTTACACATTTATGATTTTTTGGGAGGAATCGAATATTCTCTGAGTTAGATACTCCAGGAAGTGTATGGAGAACATCCATTGGTTCATATCAATCAATCAACTTATTTCACAACATGGAGTACAGTACACACTACATATTACATATGTATCAAAATGTGTGCTTTTGTTACAGCTTCCTTATTATCTAACAAATACGTTTATATGTAATGACCTAAATGTCTAAAATATTTAGCAGTTTCATATTGGCTAATAATATTATCCAGATTAGTAGATCTTTTAGTATTCTCCTTAAATGTAATATTTTTTTTTACTTGTAATAATTTGCAACAATAATTTGTAATCATTTTCAAAAAAATAATTATTATTTTTTTTTATTTATATAAATTGTTGAAGTTAATATTTTACCCTTAACTTTTAAAGGGGTGGACGGGTAAGCCAGCGGAAGGCCTCGGTCAGATGACCAAAAGTTCCAACTGCGGGTCATCATATGAATAAGACCCGCTTCAGGAAACATTTGTCTTGTTTCCTGACGAACTTCACCTAACCTAAGCTTTGAGTAATTAGTTCCTTCAACACGAATTTCCTAGACGAATAATATACAAAAATAATACATCCTTGATAAGCGACACAGCTGCTCTGTGTAAGTCAATGTTGTGACGTCACATGACTCTTGATGAAGTTAATTATTGCCAGACAATAACTAAGATCAAGGAAATGATAGAAGCAAGCAAGGATGCGTAAAAAAAATCCCCAGCAAGATAATTTTGTTTTGAATCCCAATGTATGGTTCTGACGGCTCGCAGGTTTATTGTGGCGGATCGAACTGGGAATGGGAACATGCACTTGGAAGAAATACATTGGTAGAATATACCAATTGTATGTAAATAATGCACACAGTGCGGGTTGCACATACATGGTAGACATTACCGACAAGATGAAGAGATAGACACGTGTGCAACACCTGGGGTATCTTTTTTTGTAGATGTTTTCGTCAATTAAGAATAAAACTATGCCCGAAATGCCTAGCCATGCTAAGCGTTCTAGTGGTACACTCTGTAATCGCAATTTTACTACATGTAAACCAAACAATAACCAAATTTCTGTAAACTCAGCACTGTAATCCTTATAGAGAATAAACTTTGAATTTGAAACTTTGAATTTGAACCAACGGCATTATCAATACAATACAAGAATATCTCATATTATAATACAAGAACATAATCTGAAGACTGTAGAATCATTTACAAATAATGAGGTAATCAGTCCCTCAGCCTTGGAGTTGATGAATAGCAGGATGATCTTGAAGACCATCCTGCTATTTATAAAGCCATTGGTTGGCGAAACATCTACAAGATACCCAGAAATGCATTAGCATTAGAAGCAATTGGTAAAGTTCCTGGTGGATGAAACGTTTTCACAATAAAATACAATAACTTTCTCCTCCAGACTGAATAACTTACAACCTCAAACTATTTCTCCGAGGTTGATGGACTGTTTACATCATCGTTACCTCGCCAATACTCCTGCCGGTTGTAATACATTCTCCTCTGTATTTGACTGATGAAACCTACCGCGCAGGCGGACAGTTTCCACACTCAAGATGCCCAACTGCTCCATGTGTGTCTTTCTCGTCAACTAGTCGGTATTTTATACCATTTTCAACATTAAGGAACCCTCATTCTGTGTCTTATTCCCATATATTTGTAAACTTGTGCTCATTGTGACGACGATAATGTAAAATAAGTTAGAAACTAAAGACCGAGATAATAATAACTGAAGTATTGTTGCTGATAATTAATCTTGTATACAACAAACGTTTTTTTCTTTGCAAGATTTTGAACTATAATGTAAAATAATGAAATTATTTTCTTTATTCAAACATTGTATTTATTTCTCTTACTCTTTTTATAACTTAAAACTATTGACTTTGTGTTTCCTCATAACCCTGGTGGACAAATTTGGTACTTCATTATAGTTATATTGTTATTTTTATTTTTATTATCATTATTATTAGATTTATGGGAAGCGCTAAACTCGTAGTGGTCATACAGCGCTTGGGGAGTGGGAGGCAATCAGTTTCGATCCAAGGGGACAAAAAAATCCAATTCCATGGCTCAAAAGCCTCTCACTAGAATCAGGAAACCTGCTCTGAGGGGACAAACTAAATGTAGATCAGACCAGTCAAGTATTACCGTATTTTCTGGCATATAAGGCGCACTTTTTTACTCACAAAGACTTGGAAAATCAGCCTGCGCCTTATATGCTCAAAGTCAGGGTTACTGTTAAGCTTTGTGTTACATTGTAGCAGTTGTTTATGCTGTAGCAGTTGTTTACTAACGTTACTTTACCACTGCTTGCAAACATCTTATATATCTTGTACGCTCGTGCGCCTTATATCTTGGAAATACGGTACTTTTCAAATTCAGATTTATATTCAAGTTTATTTCCACATGATACATTGCTTATACAAGAATGTGTTAACACATGAATGCAGAGAGAAAGCCCATGATCATGCAGAGCAGTTCTGGCAAGCTTAAGCCTGACTTAAGACGACACGAGCAATAAACATTACATATGCCTAAATATACTCACATTTACACATTGCTTGGGCACGGAAGATGAAATATTGAATTTTGGCTTCTCACACAGCATCATTTTTCAGCCCTTTTTTTTTTTTTTTTGGTCTTTTAGCTTTTTTTCGGGCTTACGGATTTTGTGTTTGTTATTTTGGAGGATATTCTGAACTAGACTCTGACCCCCCTTACCCCAGACCTCATCTCCCTGACTACCTGATCTCATTTTCTTGACTCACTGACCTCACCTCCCTGTCCCCCTGACTTCGCCCATGGTTCTTTCCCTGTATCCCTGCTTTGCCCTCTCCTGGTCATTGTATCCTACTTCCTAAGTATAATGCAATTCTCTATTAACAACATTTCGCCTAAAGAGTGGGCAAAATCAAGGCACAAACAGATCTACCAGTAGGTGACTTGATAAAATCCACTGTGTGAGCGAAACGTTGTCAATAAAGGATCACATTATATTGCATTTGTGTCTTTTTCCATCTTGTCGATATTGTATACCATTTCACTCACTGACCTACTTCCACTAGTGGGCCTCGCTCACCTGTGACATCACCTCTAGCTGCTTCATCTCACTGCTGCACTAGCATATTAGGTCTGGCCGCATGTAGTTAATTTAGGGTTGAGGGCTGACCACCTCCTACCAAAGCAAACGGACTACGACAAAATTTCTTCCTCCACCTCCAGTGTTACATTTGCCAGTAGTCGACTAAAGAAGCCTGTTGTGTAGGGCAGAAATTACCACAATAACGATACCCAAATGATGCACATGTGTCTTATTCACCAACTTGTCTGCATTGTGTACTATTATAGTTTGATACTTTCCTGTGCCCTCTCATGTGACCTCTACTGTGACCTCTCCTTGACCTCAGGGTTGGTTTGTCTTCGAAGGCTGAGTGCATTTCCTGTGTACTTGATAAAGTCTAGTTTTGGGTGTCACCTTAAGTTCAGGGTCCCGCAAGACATCTAAAGTTCAATCCTGGACGACTCCTTAAGTTCAGTAGTGAATTTTTTATCAGTTATAAAGTGCAGCTCAAGACCATGCGTTGTAGCAGTAATAAAAGTAACGAAGTCTAGCCCAGGACCACGCGTTGTAACAGTAATAAAGTCCAGCTCAGGACCATGCATCGTAGCAGTAATAAAGCGTCCCTGTAACAGTGCTTAACTTTCTCCAGTCAGGGAGGCAGGAAGAAAGAAAAAGGAAGGGAGGGAGAGTGGAAGACTGGGAGACCACAAAGAGAAGGGAGGAAGGAAGAGGAGAAAGGGAGAGGGAGGAAGGAAGGGTTGGCACGCCCTCCGTGATCGCGTTTTGCGGCCCAATGATCAAATTATTCCTGCCAAAGGATTATGTCACCTGCAATTAATTCAGGACAGTAGTGTTGCAGTGGGCGCCAGTGGTGTTGCAGTGGGCGCCAGATTACCACAACTTATCACGCTCCTGCGCCCACCTTTTTCACTAACCTCAGCTTAATCACCGCGTTTACCACCTTTTTTTCACCATCTTTCTTTCAACTGGATTAAGTTTTGAATAAAAGTATCAAGAAGCATTTTTTCCTAGGGCGAGGCAGGAGTGGCGGACGGGAATCAAGCAGCACACGAAAAATGACCACATTCTAGGACGAAGTGTTGTGGAACAGCAGGTGAGTGAAGGTTTATGGGATAGCGTCTGTCCTAGCCTCCTTCATAAGTTACCGATCCGGTTAATATCCCAGCCACGCCCACCTCCTCTATCCTCTAACCCCTCCCCATGGCCACCCATCGCCCTTGAAAGGTGCATCCGGCCAGGGTATTAAGCCAGCTATGCCCACACGCTCCACGCACGAGGGGAAATAACCAATGAGAAGGGTGTCGACGAGGGCTGGAATAAGAGGGGTCTACTGTTCACTCCCCTCAGGTAGGCCGGTTTAAGCAGACTTAACCCTTTCATTCCCCTCACCCTAGGTTTGCAACCACCGTTGCCACAACCTGCAGCGTTCTCAAAAAGGATGTATATCACCACGACCAACAGTAAATTTCTGGTACACTGCGATGGTCTAGAGTTTAAGCGGGATATGTTCTCTGTTTACACTCAAGAACAGAGTATCATACTGTACAAGTGGGTTCTAAGTGACAGTATTGAAGTGTAGTTGGCAGCGCTGTGTGGGTGTGTTAAGGTAAGCACCCAATGCAGCAGCAGCAACAGCAACAGCAGCAGTAGCTGCAGCAACAGCTCCAGGAGTCCTCTCCGTCGTTCTCATTCGTAACCAATCTTGCGATAATGTATTTTTTTCGCTGTCGTTACACGATTTCCAGGGCTTGAGGATCACTGTAGCGAGATTGCCGTGGTATCATTCTCTAATATTATTTACCACAGAAGCCTTACGAGGACTCTGGCCAGGCACGGAAAACTTGGTTTGATCAGAGTGGCTGCAGCAAAGAGAACACAGTTTCTTAGTTTGTTAGGTTTAAAATCCATCAAGTGCACGTTGGTCATTATAATTGCATTTCACCTACTCACTAACTGCAGGTATACCTCAGTAATAATAATAATCATAATTATATATATATATAATATATATATATATATATATATATATATATATATATATATATATATATATATATATATATATATGCATACATACATACACAGATATACACCTCTAAGTGTAACTCCAAGAGTGAGCTCCAGGTGGGATCGTAATTCCAGGTGTTGATCGCCAGAGGGCAGCCCTCCGCAGGGGTAAACAAACGCAATGTAGTCACCCCAAGTATTCTGGCAAAGCATTATCATTTACCCTTGCTATAGGGGGAAAAACACACACTCACACACACACACACACACGTACACACACGCCTTAAAAAACGTCTCCCCTAAAGCCTCCCCTTCTGGGCAGTGTTTCACGAGAGAGAATTAGACGGGAGTAATGATGATAAACAAAGGAAGAAGCAAAAGAGGGAGACCTTGAGCAGGCAACAACAATTCGCTGGGGTGGTGCAGACTGAGCTGTGAACCTGAAGTTTGTCTGCCCTGCCAAAGAGGGTTTCATTGCGATTCTATTCCCACTAGTCGGGTTTGATCCCTTCAAATCAGATTAAATGATTCCCTTTGGTTGAAGTCGAATGGGAGGTGAGCACATTGCAAATCCATTTTTGACCACAGTGGCGGAGCGGACTAAGAGAATAGAATATCAAGGAACTTACATTTAGAAAATGGAATATTGGTGCTGTTTTTACTTACACAAAATTTCAGATTTGCGATTTATTTTGAGAATATTAAAACCCGAGGTTCATTATATAGTGTCAGCCGAGTTTCTTATACAATACTGAAAGCATCAGAGATAAGCAGAGTTATGTCTAGGGTATATCCAGCATATTAAGATGAAACATATTCACTCTCTCTCTCTCTCTCTCTCTCTCAGGTATATATAACCACTGACAAAATGTGAGGGAGAAGCGTATATCGCAAGTTACGCGGAATTACTCCGGCGTATGAACTGTACTTTCGCTTCGCTCCATACCTGAGCCTGGTTACAAAGATGGTATTTCACACACTGCCTTTGCTAACATCCCTCCCTTTACCTCCCTCCCTTTACCTTCCTCTCTTTACCTTCCTGCCTTTCCCTTTCCTCTCCCTCTAACCTGTCTTTTGTTTTTCTACCTTTGATTCATATATCTAGATAATACAGGAGAGTTCTTAGTCTAGATAGAAATAGTTCTTCTAAGCAAATAGTAGATGGTCATCCAGGTGTTCTGCTGATAGTCTTCTTACCTACCATACTCCTGCTCTCTTTCCCTCCTTCCTTTTCTTCCACCATCCTTCACTACCATCCTCCCTCCATCTCCTCCTTCCCGCTCTCTCTCTCCACCCCTACTTCACTCCATCCCTCGCTACCATCCTCCATCCTTCTCTCTCTCTCTCTCTCTCTCTCTCTCTCTCTCTCTCTCTCTCTCTCTTTCTTCCTCTTTCTCTTCGTCCCTCCCTCCGTCCCTTCCTACCATACTCGGTCCCTCCCTCTCTTCCCACCATACACGGTCCCTTCCTCCCTTCCTTTCTTCCTCCTTCCTCTCTCCCTCCCTTCCTTCCCTTCCGTCCCATACTTCTCACTTCCTCTCCACATACGAAGGTCATTCCAGGGATAAAATTTGTGTTGGCATTACATGCCTTATACATGGCACTAGGTGCCAGAGTGGCACTCTGGCACCTAGTGCACTGTGTGTGTGAAAGAGAGAGAGAGAGAGAGAGAGAGAGAGAGAGAGAGAGAGAGAGAGAGAGAGAGAGAGAGAGAGAGAGAGAGAGAGACGGACAGAGAGAGGGATGAGTTGCACAAGGCCAAAAAAAAAAAAAATAAAAGTATACAAAAGTTGGTAAGATTTTTCCCTAACGCTGAAGGTGTGTACTCACCTATTTCTGATTGCAGGAGTCAAGGCACAGCTCCTGGCCCCTCCTCTTAGCTGATCGCCACTAAGACCATTCTCTCCATGCTCCATGAGGTTATTGTGTGTGTGTGTACTCACCTAGTTGTACTCACCTAGTTGAGGTTGCGGGGGTCGAGTCCGAGCTCCTGGCCCCGCCTCTTCACTGATCGCTACTAGGTCACTCTCCCTGAGCCGTGAGCTTTATCGTACCTCTGCTTAAAGCTATGTATGGATCCTGCCTCCACTACATCGCTTCCCAAACTATTCCACTTACTGACTACTCTGTGGCTGAAGAAATACTTCCTAACATCCCTGTGATTCATCTGTGTCTTTAGCTTCCAACTGTGTCCCCTTGTTACTGTGTCCAATCTCTGGAACATCCTGTTTTTGTCCACCTTGTCAATTCCTCTCAGTATTTTGTATGTCGTTATCATGTCCCCCCTATCTCTCCTGTCCTCCAGTGTCGTCAGGTTGATTTCCCTTAACCTCTCCTCGTAGGACATACCTCTTAGCTCTGGGACTAGTCTTGTTGCAAACCTTTGCACTTTCTCTAGTTTCTTTACGTGATTGGCTAGGTGTGGGTTCCAAACTGGTGCATGTGTGTGTGTGTGTGTGTGTGTGTGTGTGTGTGTGTGTGTGTGTGTGTGTGTGTGTGTGTGTGTGTGTGTGTGTGTGTGTGTGTGTGTGTGTGGTGTCGACGGAGAAAGAGAATTTATAGACTAAGCATGGGTAGAGAGAGAGACGAGGAGAAAAAGAATGTATAGGGCGAGAGACGACGAGAAGAACAAGAGAGAACGAGTAGAACGAGAGACAGAATATTTGAACAACAGAGAACGTGTAGCGCGAGAGAGAACGAGAGCATAAATTTGCAGTTTAGGGAAATACCAAAACTATAAGAATGGGTGGGGATACCTATACTGAGTATGGGTGGGGATACTTACACTAAGTATGGGTGGGGATACCAGCACTAAGTACGGGTGGGAATACCAAAACTAAGTAAGGGTGGGGATGCCAAGACTAAGTATGAGTGGGAATACCAACACTTAGCATGGGTGGGGATACCTACACTAAATATGGGTGGGGATACCAACACTAAGTATGGGTGGGGATACAACACTCAGCATGGGTGGGGGATACCAACACTGAGTATAGGTGGGGATGCTAACACTAAGTATGGGTAGGGATACCAACACTGAGTATAGGTGGGGATGCCAACACTAAGTATGGGTAGGGATACCAACACTGAGTATAGGTGGGGATACAAACACTAAGTATGGGTGGGGATACCAACATTCTAAGATTATAACTGTTGAGAGTGTTGAGAGTTGATAAATTAGACATATGTCCAATACTTGTGTATCTTTATTGAGAAAACGTTTCGCCACACAGTGGCTTCATCGGTCCATACAAAGGAGAACATTGAAGAACAGGAAGAGTTTGAGGTAATCAGTCCCTCAGCCTTGAGTCGACGTGGTCAGTCTATCAATCTTGAAAAAATACAGCGTATGTGTGAAGAAGTAGCTTATATACTGTAGGCAGGAGAGGTGCAGTAGTCGTAGGTGGTATCACATTTGTGGAAGTAGGTCATGACCAAGGGTTAGGCGAGTGTAGAATTCCCTGTATTAAGATGCCAAGATGTTGCTGTGTCAGATAGGAATGTAGATGTTCTTCATGTAGAATGTTCTTCAATATTCTCCTTTGTATGGACTAATGAAGCCACTGTGTGGCGAAACGTTTCCTCCATAAAGATACCCAAGTGTTGCACATGTGTCTAATTTATCAACTTGTCGGTTCCCTGAACCATTCATCTGTAGTGTTGAGAGTGTTCTAGGAACACCAGTACTGTTAGACGTGTGTGCTGAGTGTGTGTCTGTGTGTGTGTTGGTGGGTAATTCTTCGAAAATAAATGTTAATTCTGTGAATTTCCATTTATTTTCAAAATTTGTTCTTATGAACATAAATGTTATCTTTTCACTCGTATTTTACTAAAATTAATAATGAGATCCTGTAATGAAACAGCTCAATCACTTTACTAATATAAGTTATAATCACAAATATAACAAAAAGTAGTTGAATATAACAGTATTCATACTGAATATGTCAGTGTTAATACTGAATATAAGTGTTAATACTGAATTATAGGTAAATTAATATTACGAAATGATAGGCATTTTACACTTATTTATTAAATTTAATTTTTATGGCTACAGTTGATTAGTTTTAGCATTAATAACAGAAAAGTTCAGTGTCAGTAACAGTCTTAGATGGTAAGTAAGACACACAGGCAACAGTTAGGCATCTTCAATCCAAAACGTTTGGCCTACACAGTAGGATTCTTCAGTCGAGTACAGGAAGTAGGCAGGAGCAGTAGAGATGTGAAGACGATGTAATCAGTCCATCACACGAAGTCGAAGATTTGAGGTTGTCAGTCCCTCAGCCAGGAGAAGAGTTCTGTCCCATACTCTGAAAGAATGTGGAGATCCAGCGACAGTGTCGAGATTTATATACTGTCGGAAGGAGAGGTGAAGAGTGGTAGTAGAAAGAATATAATCTCAGATCCAA
This sequence comes from Cherax quadricarinatus, assembly GCF_038502225.1. Taxonomy (NCBI): domain Eukaryota; kingdom Metazoa; phylum Arthropoda; class Malacostraca; order Decapoda; family Parastacidae; genus Cherax; species Cherax quadricarinatus. The sequence continues at coordinate 14,678,918 of NC_091364.1, read as the reverse complement.
CCATTCTTATTTGAAAAAGTTGTCCAAGGTGTTTTCTCTTCTGTACCAAGATGCCATTGTGTTGCAGTGTCTGACAGAGTGAATATCAAAAAGGTATATAATACCTGTCAGTATTATATGCCTTTTTGATATTCACTCAACAGCCTTAGATTTTCTTCAAATGTTCATCAGTAAATCTTAACCGAAACTTTGATTTAATGATTTTTCAGCCTATCATTTTTGTTTACATAGCCATATGTTGCTAAAGTCTGACTTACCCAACAAACCTCGTGAGGTTTTCATGTGTGTGAAGTCGGCTTGCATAAAATTTTGATGATTACCTTCCTTGTATATGTGCGAGAGTGTCATTAGCTGACAAATCAAAGAGTCCCGTTTGATATATTTCACTTGAGTCAAATGGTGAAACTTCAAACGAATTATGAAGCGTCTCATCACCTGCCAGTGATTCTGGAAATCACCAAATCTTTCCTTTGGTGCTTCACTGTCCTTGGTGGATGAGAGTTCATTATAGCAGGGCAAGTGTGACAAATTACCTTCACTAACCTGCTTCACCAACATGTTTATCTTTCCCTCAAAAGCTTAATCTTCGACATGAAGGTTAGACACCAGTTTTCCTTGAAACCACAACTTTAGAATCAAATTATTTAAATGTTGTTTTACATCACTCAGAAAAAGCCAAGTTCTAAATATTTCTTGACCTCTTCCTCACCCGATGAGAAAGATGTCACATAATGCAGAATGAAAAATCATTTGGGGACTTGACGTCTGCTCAGCCACCTGACTTCAAAATGGTGAAACACATCCCCATACTTTGCATCCATCTCACGCTTGACAAAGCTTTGAAACTGGCGACATTTCGGGGCCATGATGCTTGATAAGTCAGATGCGGAACAATTTCATTAATTCTTGCAGCTATACCATTTACATTTTCAACAAAGTTTCTTGCACCATCAACTGTCTCGCTTTACACTTTGTTTTAGTCATATAACTCAAGTAATTTCAACATTAGATTACATACCCATTATAAAACTTAGAAGTCGAGCAGAGTCTAGAATATCGTTGCGTGTCGCCTTGTCCATATGTTATACAGTACTCCCATCAGCATCCGTCAGTGCCGGATCAACCAGGTTGTGGTTCGTATGTTGGACTAAGTGCGGCCAGCAGTAACAGCCTAGTTAATCAGGCTCTGAACCACCGGGAGGACTTGTTATGGACCTGGCCGCGGGGGCGTTGATCCCCGGAATACCCTCCAGGTAGATCCCAATCTCGTGAACACGCCTGGTGATCGTGGTTACAGATCAGTCTACATCCCCGATAAAAGCAACTTCTCGGGGAATATCTCTTCCATTAATTTCCCCACGCACTTCTTCACCAGCCACCCAACCAGTCTGCCACTCGGTAATATATTCAGCGGCGTTATAGCTAGCCCACATTACACATACATTTCCATTACTTTTAAAGGCGCTTCGGTTTTGAGTGGACTAATCTTGTTTGTGAGTTTAAACAAATACTGACTGGTGGCTCACGTGCTAATCCAAGATAAACAAATACTGATTGGTAGTTCATGTGTTCAAGATAAACAATCACTGATTGGTAGTTCATGTGCTAATCCAAGATAAACAAACACTGATTGGTAGTTCATGTGTTAAAGATAAACAAACACTGATTGGTGGTTCATGTGCTAATCCAAGATAAACAAACACTGATTGGTAGTTCATGTGTCCAAGATAAACAAACACTGACAGGTAGCAACCATATCTTGCTGACCAGGTTAAGATCCATTTATTGTAGGACTGAAGTGCATTTGTATCTTAAGAACGATGTCACAGAACGTAGAGAAAGTCGATGAGCCTCACCCTGTAGCCACATTCCTGATACAGATATGGGATTTGGTTCGAGAAGGACCTGCCTAGTATGGGCCAATAGACCTGCCGCAGTATTCCTCCTTTCCTATGTTCTTAAATCTCATGTGTAACGAACTTCCGTGACATCAGTGGTTATCCATCACCTATGATTTAGTTGAAAGACGATATATCAAAGCTGGATCTTTTGAAAGGGACTCTGTCTGTTTTCTTTGACAGAGAGGGCAATTTTCCTTTATTTTATTTTTTTTTATTCACCGGTATTCTCCCGGCCCGGGTCTTTTCCAAGTAGTGGTGACCCGGCCTTGGCTCCCTATCTGGGGAGTGTCTCGAGACTTAAGTCTCCCATGGGAGGAGGGACAAGTACCTCCTCATCTTTGGGACCAAGTGTCCCCAGGCCTAGCCACATTCCCCGCCCTCACGGGGCTCGTAGGGAGAAGCTAGGCCTCTGGTCTGCCATCTACCCCGCCTCGAAGGGGCTCGTGGGGATGGCAGCCTTATGAGCTGCAGATGGTAGCAAGCTCAGGCCTTCTTTTTTTTCCTTCTTCCTTTATTTTACATGAAAGGGGGCACATCGGCGAGTTAAGCTTCCATACAGAAAATGTAGATAAATCCTTCAGAGAACCGACAATTTGATAAATTAGACACATGTGCAACACTTGGTTATCTTTACTGAGGAAACGTTTCGCCACACAGTGACTTCATCAGTCCATTACAAGGAAGGCCGAATTGTTACCGTATTTTGTTTTCACCTGTGGGTCACAAAATATACTCTATGTTAGCAACAATAAAATGAATGCAGATATGAATGCGTTCTTCTTATCCACAACTAACGTGCGCTAACATAACTGGTGTCCTGCGCGCCCACACGCGCAGAGTATCGGACTTGAAACTTACTCTGTAATTAGTAATTAATGACAAATAAAATGCGAAAGGCCCTGTGCCGTTACACGCCTTAGAACTTGTGTTACAGAGTATGACAGCATACTTGGATGATCTTATAACTTGTGTTACAGAGTGAGACAGCATACTTGGATGATCTTATAACTTGTGTTACAGAGTGAGACAGCATACCTGGATGATCTTATAACTTGTGTTACAGAGTGAGACAGCATACCTGGATGATCTTATAACTTGTGTTACAGAGTGAGACAGCATACTTGGATGATCTTATAACTTGTGTTACAGAGTGAGACAGCATACCTGGATGATCTTATAACTTGTGTTACAGAGTGAGACAGCATACCTGGATGATCTTATAACTTGTGTTACAGAGTGAGACAGCATACCTGGATGATCTTGTAACTTGTGTTACAGAGTGAGACAGCATACCTGGATGATCTTATAACTTGCGTTACAAAGTGAGACAGCATACCTGAATGATATTATAACTTGTGTTACAGGGTGTGGCAGCATTCCTGGATGATCTTACAACTTGTGTTACAGGGTGTGGCAGCATTCCTGGATGGTCTTATAACTTGTGTTACAGGGTGTGGACATGTATTGCTTTTGGACGCCTTATTTCATAAACTGCATTGACCCTTTCGGGTTTAGCATCTTGTTTGATTATTTTATTATTAATATTACTGTTATAAATTGTTATAATAATAATAGTTGTTGTTGTTCTTATTATTTTTATTATTATTATTATTATTCGGAAGCTGCATCAGTAACTCTTGATGGTCAAGTTAGGAAAGTTGACAGGCAGACATGATTTTCCCGGGTCATGTTACTGTACAAGGCGAGGTGTTGCCTGCCACAGCCTATCACAGGGAAGATAGAGGTAATATTCATAACTTTGAAGAGCCTGCTGCTACAACAGCTGTGGTGAGATTTTTGGGTCTGGCTGGGCTTTACTGGCCGTGTCCGTAAAATTTTGCTGATAAATTTTCAAAGTATTTTTATTTTGTTTGGGAAGAGAAATGTCAGAGGTATTCTAAAAATGGTTTGTTCTTATGACCAGAACTTTGTTAAGATGGGTAAGGAAGAAGGATGGGTAAGGATAGAAATTTTGGAGAAGGGTGGGAGGGGGGAGAGAGGTAGGATATAAAAGGTAAGTGGCCCAACCACTTTGGTGTAATTTAAAAAGTGTATGTGGAATGATAAGATATTTTTGAAGGGGTATAATACTAACCCATCAGAGTCACATAGATATAACAGATATATAAGTACATGACTCTGAATTGGTAGTAATTATACAAGTTGCAATTGCTTTTTTTTTTTTTTTTTTTTTTTTTTTTTTTTTTTTTTTTTTTTTTTTTTTTTGCGATTGCACAACGGATATTTAATCGACGATGAAGGCAATAATTTCCTGGCCAGTTTAAAAAGAATTACTTGACAATGGCTTCTTACAGGTGGTGTCCTGCCATAGTAAATATAACATAATTTTTACAGTAGATTGTTATATAAGATGTCTCCCTAATTGGGGGCGATGATTTTCTCAGTAAACATAGAAGGGTTCTGGTGTTACCCAATCATCTTCATCAGGGAGGTTGCTCAATATCATGGGTCGATGGTAATCGTCTTTATGGATAAAACGACGGACCCTCTGTGGGAGAGTCATTCTTTGAGTCCTGTGAGGAGTATTGATGATATAATCCGTAGTATTTACAACTTGTATAGGATGCTCTCTATCTGGCATGTATAGTTCTTGCATTGTATAGAGTTGTTTCTTTTTCAGGGTGTCAAGGCGTACATTTAAGGCAGTAATATCTTGTTGTACGTGTAAATCTGCCATTTTAACTCTGTCTCTCCTCCTGGTACCCGTAATGAAGCGAAGAGCTCTATTCTGGACCCGTTGTAACCGTAGCATGTTGGTCTTTGTTGTTAATGTCATTGGAACACAAGGGTATTCGAGTATAGGTCTCTAAAAATGGTATAAAATACCGAAAAGTTGATGTATAAGACACATGTGCAACAGTTTGGTATCTTCATTGTTCAAACGCATCATCTAGACAGTAGGTGACTGCATCACCTGATGATTACATCGTCTTTACTTCACTACTTCACCTACTGCCTGACTGTGTAACCTGAGTGAAGAAGCCTACTGTGTAGGCGAAACGTTTCAACAATAAAGATCCCAAACTGTTGAACACAAACTGTTGAACATGTGTCTTACTCATCAATGTCAAAGGGTTTAAGAATGACTCAACAGATATCAGAAGTGGAACAGACTCAAAGATCCTTTACGGGGCTCTTAGAGCCAGTAAATTACTGGGAACGTCTCAGCGTCTAAATATGTACAGTACACTCACTGGAGCGGAGGAGAGATACATGATAATATATTCATGGAAATTAGTTGAAGACCTGTTCCCGAATCTTCACATTGCCATAACAACATACTGTAGTGAGATATATGAAAAAGAGTGAAAAGGCAGGAGCGCCATGGGCACGATGAGAGACACTGTATCAACGTATGTTGTCCCAGAAAATATTAGAAACGCTGTTGGAACAAGTGCAGACTTCTTCAAGAGGGAAATAGACAATTTTCTCCGCCAAGTAGCGGATCGACCAGGCTATGACCGATATGTGAGCCAGCGGGTCGCCGGCAGCAACAGCCTGGTTGAAAAGGCAAATACCAGACAAGCTTGCCCCAGACTCTGGTTGCAAGAGTAGGGAAAACTCTTGAAACCCATCAAAGGTAAGGGTTGTAATTAACACTCGAATATTTAGAAGTTTACACACATGTGATACCTCACTCTGTTCTGGTTTACTCAGATCACAATACACTCACTTTTTTCACGATGTGAAACAAAAAATGCACTATTAATGTGATGTATTCTACACATTTAATCATTTAATATTGCACCACATGAAGGGAGAGCTGTGTGCTGGCTGACATGGTATCTAGATCACCCATATACCAGTAACAACTTGTGTCAAAGAATGTTTCACGTGTTTAATTCCTTATCTAAGAAAAATTATTATATGTAAATGCTAAATCATCGGGACCACCATAACTAGCATGTCACTAGTTTAACTGTATAATAATCCATATAATCTTATTTTAATTAAAGTTGAATTTTAAAGTTTTGAGTCTTTCTGGTAGGTCTTACTTAGTCTGGACACCTAGCACCATGTTCTGGATTACTGACGGACAGGAAATCTTCTACAGAACTCGATTTTATTTGCAGTTACACATAATTTATCTAACAGGAATTCTGCAGTTATGTATTACAAATTTAAAAAAAATTACTTGGCATGATTTTTTTTGGTTCCCTTTAAATTATTTCGTTTCTATGGTGTCGCTGGACAAAGCAAGAGTGGTGTATGAGATTACGTCAGGTCCGACACCCAGATACATGCAGATATACAACACATGTAACACAAAGCATAGTTCAGGGTTTCCATGTCAAGGCATCCCGGTAGAAGCAGGTAAAGAATGATCAACAGTTGTTTCTATTGTGTAGTACTCTGCTGTGTTACCATTGGAAGGCTCGTTCTATGATGATGCTACGCTGCTGGATGGCCCAGTATATATCTGTTTACTAGGCTCCTGCGACACCTCAACACTTCTTGATTAAATGTAAATGCATCATTTGATCTGGTGTAAGCATTTGTTTAAATTAGCTTGGTAGTAAATAACAGATGTAAATAATGTAATGTGTTACTATACTATAGGCTAGCTGCTCATCTCCCGTACCTCGTCATCAGTGGGAGATGATCTCACATTTTTGGAGAATAGCGAACCAACTGTAAACAAATATTGTTAAACTCAGTTTTGGGATGTCTTTTCCACTCCATCAGTTAACAAATGGTTATTTTTTTATGTTCTTCAAGCAAAGAGACAGACATAGCAATATTTTTAACCTGGTCTTTGAAGGTAATTATGATCAGATACTAGAATTCCTTCAGACTTCACCTATAATGAGTATCAGTGAGGGAGAGGTTATATTTGACAATGTTCCGTAGCCTAATCTCTATACGAGATTTTTTGCTGTTTTTCGTTGTAAAAATAAGATTATTCCTGCTATTAAATAGCATATTGTTAGGAATGAATTAGTGTGGACGGTTGTTGTGTCACCCTCCACTCTGTTCCAAGTCGTCTGTACAATGCTTAACAGATTTTTGTCTATGGAAATAATTATTCAGCGTTAACGAATGCTACAGATTATATCATTAATTCAAAGAATTTCAATAAATGGCCATTAAATTTTTTTTAATAAATTTTAATTTAAAAGAGAAAGAAGTGAGTTCATTGACACATTAAATTGTTGTTAACGTTCTGTTACTGATAAAACTCTTAACAGTATACGACAAGGTCTTAACAATATACGACAAGGTCTTAACAGTATACGACAAGGTCTTAACAGTATACGACAAGGTCTTAACAGTATACGACAAGGTCTTAACAGTATACGATAAGGTCTTAACAGTATACGACAAGGTCTTAACAGTATACGACAAGTCATAAGCACCATAATCAACTACAAAAAAAAAACATCAGTTGCTGAGGCAATACCAACAATGACTGGATCAACAGTAACAACAGTGGCTGGTGCAGCAGCAACAATGGTGGCAGGTGCAGCAGCAACAATGGTGGCAGGTGCAGCAGCAACAATGGTGGCTGGTGCAGCAGCAACAATGGTGGCTGGTGCAGCAGCAACAATGGTGGCTGGTGCAGCAGCAACAATGGTGGCTGGTGCAGCAGCAACAATGGTGGCAGGTGCAGCAGCAACAATGGTGGCAGGTGCAGCAGCAACAATGGTGGCTGGTGCAGCAGCAACAATGGTGGCTGGTGCAGCAGCAACAATGGTGGCTGGTGCAGCAGCAACAATGGTGGCTGGTGCAGCAGCAACAATGGTGGCAGGTGCAGCAGCAACAATGGTGGCAGGTGCAGCAGCAACAATGGTGGCAGGTGCAGCAGCAACAATGGTGGCTGGTGCAGCAGCAACAATGGTGGCAGGTGCAGCAGCAACAATGGTGGCAGGTGCAGCAGCAACAATGGTGGCAGGTGCAGCAGCAACAATGGTGGCTGGTGCAGCAGCAACAATGGTGGCTGGTGCAGCAGCAACAATGGTGGCAGGTGCAGCAGCAACAATGGTGGCTGGTGCAGCAGCAACAATGGTGGCTGGTGCAGCAGCAACAATGGTGGCAGGTGCAGCAGCAACAATGGTGGCAGGTGCACCAGCAACAATGGTGGCTGGTGCAGCAGCAACAATGGTGGCTGGTGCAGCAGCAACAATGGTGGCAGGTGCAGCAGCAACAATGGTGGCAGGTGCAGCAGCAACAATGGTGGCAGGTGCAGCAGCAACAATGGTGGCTGGTGCAGCAGCAACAATGGTGGCTGGTGCAGCAGCAACAATGGTGGCAGGTGCAGCAGCAACAATGGTGGCTGGTGCAGCAGCAACAATGGTGGCTGGTGCAGCAGCAACAATGGTGGCAGGTGCAGCAGCAACAATGGTGGCAGGTGCAGCAGCAACAATGGTGGCTGGTGCAGCAGCAACAATGGTGGCTGGTGCAGCAGCAACAATGGTGGCTGGTGCAGCAGCAACAATGGTGGCTGGTGCAGCAGCAACAATGGTGGCAGGTGCAGCAGCAACAATGGTGGCAGGTGCAGCAGCAACAATGGTGGCTGGTGCAGCAGCAACAATGGTGGCAGGTGCAGCAGCAACAATGGTGGCAGGTGCAGCAGCAACAATGGTGGCAAGTGCAGCAGCAACAATGGTGGCAGGTGCAGCAGCAACAATGGTGGCTGGTGCAGCAGCAACAATGGTGGCAGGTGCAGCAGCAACAATGGTGGCAGGTGCAGCAGCAACAATGTTGGCTGGTGCAGCAGCAACAATGGTGGCTGGTGCAGCAGCAACAATGGTGGCTGGTGCAGCAGCAACAATGGTGGCTGGTGCAGCAGCAACAATGGTGGCAGGTGCAGCAGCAACAATGGTGGCAGGTGCAGCAGCAACAATGGTGGCTGGTGCAGCAGCAACAATGGTGGCTGGTGCAGCAGCAACAATGGTGGCTGGTGCAGCAGCAACAATGGTGGCTGGTGCAGCAGCAACAATGGTGGCTGGTGCAGCAGCAACAATGGTGGCTGGTGCAGCAGCAACAATGGTGGCAGGTGCAGCAGCAACAATGCTGGCTGGTGCAGCAGCAACAATGGTGGCTGGTGCAGCAGCAACAATGGTGGCTGGTGCAGCAGCAACAATGGTGGCTGGTGCAGCAGCAACAATGGTGGCAGGTGCAGCAGCAACAATGGTGGCAGGTGCAGCAGCAACAATGGTGGCTGGTGCAGCAGCAACAATGGTGGCTGGTGCAGCAGCAACAATGGTGGCTGGTGCAGCAGCAACAATGGTGGCTGGTGCAGCAGCAACAATGGTGGCAGGTGCAGCAGCAACAATGGTGGCTGGTGCAGCAGCAACAATGGTGGCTGGTGCAGCAGCAACAATGGTGGCTGGTGCAGCAGCAACAATGGTGGCAGGTGCAGCAGCAACAATGGTGGCAGGTGCAGCAGCAACAATGGTGGCAGGTGCAGCAGCAACAATGGTGGCTGGTGCAGCAGCAACAATGGTGGCTGGTGCAGCAGCAACAATGGTGGCTGGTGCAGCAGCAACAATGGTGGCTGGTGCAGCAGCAACAATGGTGGCTGGTGCAGCAGCAACAATGGTGGCTGGTGCAGCAGCAACAATGGTGGCTGGTGCAGCAGCAACAATGGTGGCTGGTGCAGCAGCAACAATGGTGGCAGGTGCAGCAGCAACAATGGTGGCTGGTGCAGCAGCAACAATGGTGGCAGGTGCAGCAGCAACAATGGTGGCAGGTGCAGCAGCAACAATGGTGGCAGGTGCAGCAGCAACAATGGTGGCTGGTGCAGCAGCAACAATGGTGGCTGGTGCAGCAGCAACAATGGTGGCAGGTGCAGCAGCAACAATGGTGGCAGGTGCAGCAGCAACAATGGTGGCAGGTGCAGCAGCAACAATGGTGGCTGGTGCAGCAGCAACAATGGTGGCTGGTGCAGCAGCAACAATGGTGGCAGGTGCAGCAGCAACAATGGTGGCAGGTGCAGCAGCAACAATGATGGCAGGTGCAGCAGCAACAATGGTGGCAGGTGCAGCAGCAACAATGGTGGCAGGTGCAGCAGCAACAATGGTGGCAGGTGCAGCAGCAACAATGGTGGCTGGTGCAGCAGCAACAATGGTGGCTGGTGCAGCAGCAACAATGGTGGCTGGTGCAGCAGCAACAATGGTGGCAGGTGCAGCAGCAACAATGGTGGCTGGTGCACCAGCAACAATGGTGGCTGGTGCAGCAGTAACAATGGTGGCTGGTGCAGCAGTATCAACAGTGGCTGGTGCAGCACCAACAATGGTGGCTGGTGCAGCAGCAACAATGGTGGCAGGTGCAGCAGCAACAATGGTGGCAGGTGCAGCAGCAACAATGGTGGCAGGTGCAGCAGCAACAATGGTGGCAGGTGCAGCAGCAACAATGGTGGCAGGTGCAGCAGCAACAATGGTGGCTGGTGCAGCAGCAACAATGGTGGCTGGTGCAGCAGCAACAATGGTGGCTGGTGCAGCAGCAACAATGGTGGCTGGTGCAGCAGCAACAATGGTGGCTGGTGCAGCAGCAACAATGGTGGCTGGTGCAGCAGCAACAATGGTGGCTGGTGCAGCAGCAACAATGGTGGCTGGTGCAGCAGCAACAATGGTGGCAGGTGCAGCAGCAACAATGGTGGCAGGTGCAGCAGCAACAATGGTGGCTGGTGCAGCAGCAACAATGGTGGCTGGTGCAGCAGCAACAATGGTGGCAGGTGCAGCAGCAACAATGGTGGCAGGTGCAGCAGCAACAATGGTGGCAGGTGCAGCAGCAACAATGGTGGCTGGTGCAGCAGCAACAATGGTGGCAGGTGCAGCAGCAACAATGGTGGCAGGTGCAGCAGCAACAATGGTGGCAGGTGCAGCAGCAACAATGGTGGCTGGTGCAGCAGCAACAATGGTGGCTGGTGCAGCAGCAACAATGGTGGCTGGTGCAGCAGCAACAATGGTGGCTGGTGCAGCAGCAACAATGGTGGCTGGTGCAGCAGCAACAATGGTGGCTGGTGCAGCAGCAACAATGGTGGCTGGTGCAGCAGCAACAATGGTGGCAGGTGCAGCAGTAACAACAGTGGCTGGTGCAGCAGCAACAATGGTGGCTGGTGCAGCAGTAACAATGGTGGCTGGTGCAGCAGTATCAACAGTGGCTGGTGCAGCAGCAACAATGGTGGCTGGTGCAGCAGCAACAATGGTGGCAGGTGCAGCAGTAACAACAGTGGCTGGTGCAGCACCGACAATGGTGCCTGGTGCAGCAGTAACAATGGTGGCTGGTGCAGCAGTATCAACAGTGGCTGGTGCAGCACCAACAATGGTGGCTGGTGCAGCAGCAACAATGGTGGCAGGTGCAGCAGTAACAACAGTGGCTGGTACAGCACCAACAATGGTGGCTGGTGCAGCAGTAACAATGGTGGCTGGTGCAGCAGTATCAACAGTGGCTGGTGCAGCAGCAACAATGGTGGCTGGTGCAGCAGAAACAATGGTGGCTGGTGCAGCAGCAACAATGGTGGCTGGTGCAGCAGCAACAATGGTGGCTGGTGCAGCAGCAACAATGGTGGCTGGTGCAGCAGCAACAATGGTGGCTGGGGCAGCAAAAACAATGGTGTCTGGTGCAGCAGTAACAACAGTGGCTGGTGCAGCAGCAACAATGGTGGCTGGTGCAGCAGTAACAACAGTGGCTGGTGCAGCAGCAACAATGGTGGCTGGTGCAGCAGCAACAATGGTGGCTTGTGCAGCAGTAACAACAGTGGCTGGTGCAGCAGCAACAATGGTGGCTGGTGCAGCAGTAACAACAGTGGCTGGTGCAGCAGCAACAATGGTGGCTGGTGCAGCAAAAACATTGGCGGTGGTAGCAGCAGCAGAAGTAACAACAGTGACTGGAGGAGCAGCACTGGTTGGAACAGGAACTAGAGTGGCTGGAGCAGACAGAACAGTGGCCGGAGCAGCAACAATAGTGGCTGGAGTAGCAACAACAGTGGTTGCAACAGCAACAACAGTGACTACAGCAGCAACAACGGTAGACACTGGGGCAGCAACAACAACACTGGGGGTTAGAACAATGATAACAGTTGGAGCAGAAACAACTGGAACAGTAGGAGCAAGATGTGGAACAACAACGGCAAGAGCCAGAACAGCAACATCAGCAACCCTAGCAGCAACAAGAACACGTGAGGCAACAAGAACAGCAACAATCACAGCCTCCAGACTATCCGAAGTGAGGAGTGGTGGGATAGGGAAGGGGGTGGGGGACGATGGGAGAGGGGGGGAAATCCTTCAGTGCAAAGGAAAATATTGATTCAATTAGGAGGCTGCGTCAGTCTGCATTCCACAGACTCTTTAAATATACCATTGTGTTGACAGGAAAAGTTTGCCATTTTTACCGTACAGAGAAAAAAAACTCCTTGGGTGAGAAATTAAGGATAAAAACTCCTGAGCAGGAGAGAACGCTGCAGAGAAAGACGGGAACGAACGCGGTGACGTTTTTTCCCGACATAGAATGCTAATTAATGGCAAGGGGGAATTTCAATTACTTGGGAAATAAATGCTGTCAAAAATGCTATACTTGACTGTGATGGCCCTAAGTAAAATGCCCTGTAGAAATTCGAGAAACAAAAGAATTTTTCCAGGGCCAACGAAAAATGTATAATGGCTTGGCTTTCTGGCAGGCAGGTAAATATTCATGGTTTATTTTGGATACGTTTTCTCAATTTATTTACGGCGGGGAACTTTGACTTAAGTGTCTATTGATTAAATGAAGCAGAAGGCTGTGTCTCCTCTGCCTTGATGGCTGCGCTCCTCGGGGTTCTTATGTATACTACACTTATGTTCAGACTTATATAGGAGAGTAAAAAACACTTAGAGCAGAGCAATTCTTGACTGCACAATGTTTGGCTCAAGATGACTCTATTTCAATATAATTTGAGCGAAATATTGTGTAATAAAGGCTTACTTTGTTATGCTTTGTATCACCCTACGTGTTGCCACTTTGCACTCCAACCATGCTACACATATGCAAACAAATTACATTTGGGAATGTAAACAAAGTCCTTAAGATCGTCAAGTTATCAGCATGGAAAATCGTTGAATTAGCTGGGAGTTACAGTTGTGGAAAGAGGCACTTGTGTAAACACTAAAGCAGTAACAACTGAGATCTGTGTTCGGGAAACAATCGTTAAGAACAGAATGCTGAAGAATTTTGCAGGTTTCTAAAATCCAAACGAAGGCAAGACAGAGGATCCAACATTCGCTTAACAACTAATAATCTTACTGCAATCCAAAACTAGACGACGTTTCAGACCGTTGTCAGGTCTCCATAAAAGTCGTGCAAGGACCGAAATGCTGCATAAATAAACCGCACGTAGGAGACTGAAACATATGACGACGTTTCGGTCCAAATTGGACTATTAACTAGTCACAACTATTACTAAAAATTGCACATGGTGGGTATCAGGCAATACAAGAAGAAAAGCATAAAAATCACGAGAAAGTCAAAGGGAAAGAAAACAGAAAAGTTGGAGATAAATGATATAAACCGACATAATGGAAAAATGGACACAAATATAATAAAATGCGATCCTTTATTGACAACATTGTCAGTAAAGAATCACATTATAATGAATTTGTGTCTACCAACAAGTCGCTGAAAAGTTAAGACAAGGAGGAGAACAATTCTCAGAAGCACATTAACAAGACTTCTTCAACGAGGATCAGTTTACCAAACAAGAAAACTCGAAGAACAGCCGCTGAAGCTGCAAACAAACTGACAAAACGAGATGAAAACAAGTTGAGAAAGCATTGAATGAGAAACACATACAGAGCTGCTCCCTTTTCTTTGCACGAATGGTGTAAACAGCGTCGACAAATAATGATAAAGCTATAAAAGGAATTGGGAAAAAGGTAGGAATGAACAGAAAGTAAAAAAAAAAATAAGTAGGATAATTGACAAAACAACAGGAGTCAACAGAAAAGAACTTGATAAAATATTAAGTATCGATCTAAAAGAGAGACCCAACAGAGCCATGAAGCTCAAGATTACACAGCATAGAAGTTATAAGATGATTATTAAGTCAGAAATATAGAGGAAAACAGTTGCAAGAGTAATATCCAGCTCAGGATCACATGGTAAAGAAACTGCGAAAGGACTATGAAGCTCATGGTTATAGCAATAAAAGTGGCACAAATGCAGTATAGTACTATTCTTTACTGACAACGTTTCGCTCACGCAGTTAGCTTTATCAACTCTTCGACTTCATAAATCTCACTGTGTTGGCGAAACACTGTCAATAAGGTAAGTAAGTAAGTAAGTTTATTCAGGTATACACAAATACAGTTACATAGAATTATCATACATAGCAGCATATGTGTAGAGAACCTGGGATAACACAAAAAAGTCAGAGTGACTTATTTCCATTGGGGTCCTTTTACCTTATTATTATAATATAAAGGTTATAATATTTTCTTATTATTCTACAATGAAGATAACATCTTATTATCATACTAAAAAGACTATCTACTACACCAAGGTCATTAAGACTATCTACAATACGAGGGTCATTACTAGGAATAAGGTAAAATTTACACGTATGTTAGCTAAAAAATAGAAAATCATTCCCCTCCCTTTCTGTAGCTACATTCATCAGACACCTTTTGGCACTCTCCTTGAACTGGTTCATGCTATGACTGGCTTTGACATGTGCGGGTAGTCTGTTCCATTCCTTTATTGCTGTACAATAAAAGGTGTTTGAAGCCTGGCCACTGACCGTGGGTACTACAAAGTTGTGCTCCCTCCCCCTAGTAGTATGATTGCTTTGGTTCCCAACCTTGACAAAATTGACAGCAAGATATTCTGGACATTGTTTGTGAGCAATTTTATAAACATGATTTAGCTTCAGTTGTTTTACTCTGTCTTCAACATTCAGCATATCCAACTGCTGTAATTCATCCTGGCCTACATGTTCTCTTGGTCCCAGCCCCAGGATGAATCTTACGATTTTGTTCTGGGTGATTTGCAGTCTATTTTTCAGTTTTTTTGTCAAGGCAGAGTACCAAGAAGAGCAAGCGTAATCCATATGGCATTGTATAAGGGCTAGACATAGGGTCCTGCGAGCCTCAGCATTTTGTCTCGATAACACCATCGTTTCGGTACTGTATATAATTTATCTCGCACAAGATGATACAGAAAACGACTGTCAAACGCCAACTCGTCTGCGAAAACACTAGCTAGATTATTATTATTATTATAATAAAAAAGAAGCGCTAAACCACAAGGGTTATACAGCAACACTAGCTAGAGAAATAAAAAACCGAACAAGAGAGCAAAAAGCATCGAACATATTACATATTTGAGAAAAATTGCAGTACAACGCAATTTCTTTCTGTGACAATTGCACGACTTGGATTATTATTATTATAATCAAGGGGGAAGCGCTAAACCCGGAGGATTATACAGCGCCTGGGGGGGGGATGTGGAAGGCATTCAGGCTTAATTGGGGGAACTGGAGCACAGATCCAATTCCCTAAATCAAGAGCCCTTGGAGTAGCAAAGACTCTGAATTAATTACTGCTTTCCAATAATATTTTATATAATAAATAACTGGGCATAAGTATTAATTTGAAGACAGAAGTGATAGGTGAGTTTACTTGTATTGTGGTACTCTTCAAGCTTTCATGGGGGTTCCTGGGGTCTACCTGGAGGGTATTCCGGGGATCAACGCTCCCGCGGCCCTGTCCACGACCAGGCCTCCCCATGGATCAGGGCCTGATCAACGAGGCTGTTACTGCTAGCCTAACACAGTCCAACAATTTTTATATAAACAGAAAGGACCAGGACTCGAACCGTACCGTGATCCATGCACACAGCAGGCCCAACACTGTTACAACTCAGCCACAGGATGATTTGTGGACGAGTGGTTACAAAGATTGTCTTGCTATAATCAAGAACCATACGTCGAGTCCACTTTCATTCATCTGTTTATTCACCGACAGCCGTTCTTTACGACTTAACATAGTTTTACCGATTTTGAATATATAAAAGTCTTCAAAAACACAGCTGAACAATGCTATATAAATGAATCATTAAAAACTAAATAAAATAAGTTGGGGAGGCGGCCATATCATAAAATTAATGATACTTGAAATTACATAAAATCTTTAATTATTCGTCAAATCAGAGCTCAGAATATTAAAAAATCCCTAAATCTGATATTATTTTCTAATAATTCATATAAATGTTTTATATTTCACTAAAGTTGTTATGTTTTCACTATATATTTACTATGTTTCACTATATATTTACTATGTTTCACTATATATTTACTATGTTTCACTATATATTTACTATGTTTCACTATATATTTACTATGTTTTCACTATATATTTGCTATGTTTCACTATATATTTACTATGTTTCACTATATATTTACTATGTTTCACTATATATTTGCTATGTTTCACTATATATTTGCTATGTTTCACTATATATTTACTATGTTTCACTATATATTTACTATGTTTTCACTATATATTTGCTATGTTTCACTATATATTTACTATGTTTCACTATATATTTACTATGTTTCACTATATATTTGCTATGTTTCACTATATATTTGCTATGTTTCACTATATATTTACTATGTTTCACTATATATTTGCTATGTTTCACTATATATTTGCTATGTTTCACTATATATTTGCTATGTTTCACTATATATTTACTATGTTTTCACTATATATTTGCTATGTTTCACTATATATTTACTATGTTTCACTATATATTTACTATGTTTCACTATATATTTGCTATGTTTCACTATATATTTGCTATGTTTCACTATATATTTGCTATGTTTCACTATATATTTGCTATGTTTCACTATATATTTGCTATGTTTCACTATATATTTGCTATGTTTCACTATATATTTACTATGTTTCACTATATATTTACTATGTTTCACTATATATTTACTATGTTTCACTATAAAAACTCGTTTTCCTATGTTTAGGGAAACAAGAGTAAGTGAAGATGGTGACTGGTGATAATAACTATAGTACAGCACACTCACCAGCCCTCACCAGCCCTCATTAGCCCTCACCAGTCCTCACCAGCCCTCACCAGACCTCACCAGCCCTCACTAGCCCTCACCAGACCTCACCAGCCCTCACCAGCCCTCACCAGCCCTTACCAGTCTTCACCAGCCCTCACTAGCCCTCACCAGCCCTCACTAGCCCTCACCAGCCCTCACTAGCCCTCACCAGCCCTCACCAGACCTCACCAGCCCTCACCAGCCCTCACTAGCCCTCACCAGCCCTCACCAGACCTCACTAGCCCTCACCAGACCTCACTAGCCCTCACCAGCCCTCACCAGACCTCACCAGCCCTCACCAGACCTCACCAGACCTCACCAGCCCTCACCAGACCTCACCAGACCTCACTAGCCCTCACCAGACCTCACCAGACCTCACCAGCCCTCAACACCAGACCTCACCAGACCTAGACGACGTTTCAGACCATTTTCAAGTTTCCATAACAGTCGAGCAAGGACCGAAATGATGCCCGATTTTAATTTTCATAAAGAAGATTTGTGATTTGTTCGTGTCAAGGAATTGTAACTTTTATTCATAATAAGATAAAATATTGCTTCTTCATAACTAACAAAAATAAGTACAATACCGTGACTGGAACAATATACAAATAACCCGCACATAGAAGAGAGAAGCTTATGACGACGTTTCGGTCCGACTTGGACCATTTACACTTGGTCCAAGTCGGACCGAAACGTCGTCGTAAGCTCCTCTCTTCTATGGTCGGGTTATTTATGTATTGATTCTTCACCTGTTATGTGGCTGATTTCATAGGACTGAAAAATTACTTAGGTGGGTTGAACTGGAATGACCTGACTAAGGGTCAGGTAGGTGGTGATGGTTGCCGATATGATGCTTTCCAGGGCATAGTTCTAGCTGCTCAGTCAAATTATGTTCCAAATAGGGAAATCAGATCAAACAAAAATGATCCTAAATGGATGAACAATAGATAAAAATATCTGATTGGTCAAAAGAGAGGCATATATAGGCAAATCAAAAGAGGAGAGGGGCAATTAAGAAATCGATATATTCAGTTAAAGAGAGAAATAAAAAAGGGAATTAGAAAAGCAAAAAGAGATTATGAGGTTAAAGTTGCAAGAGAATCGAAGACTAACCCAAAAGGATTCTTTCAGGTATACAGAAGTAAGATCAGGGACAAGATAGGCCCACTCAAAAGTTCCTCGGGTCAGCTCACTGACAGTGATAAGGAAATGAGTAGAGTTTTTAACACATACTTCCTCTCAGTTTTTACACAGGAGGATACCAGCGATATTCCAGTAATGATAAATTATGTAGAACAGGACGATAATAAACTGTGCACGATTAGGGTCACAAGTGACATGGTCCTTAGGCAAATAGATAAATTAAAACCTAACAAATCCCCAGGCCCTGATGAACTGTATGCAAGGGTTCTAAAGGAATGTAAAGAGGAGCTTAGCACACCTTTGGCTAATCTTTTCAACATATCACTACAAACTGGCATAGTGCCAGATAAGTGGAAAATGGCAAATGTGATACCTATTTTCAAAACAGGTGACAGGTCCTTAGCTTCGAACTATAGACCAATAAGCCTAACCTCCATAGTGGGAAAATTTATGGAATCAATAATTGCCGAGGCAGTTCGTAGCCACCTTGAAAAGCATAAATTAATCAACGAATCTCAGCATGGTTTTACAAAGGGGCGTTCCTGCCTTACGAATTTATTAACTTTTTTCACTAAGGTATTTGAGGAGGTAGATCATGGTAATGAATATGATATTGTGTATATGGACTTCAGTAAGGCTTTTGACAGGGTCCCACATCAGAGACTATTGAGGAAAATTAAAGCACATGGAATAGGAGGAGAAATTTTTTCCTGGATGGAGGCATGGTTGACAAATAGGCAGCAGAGAGTTGGCATAAATGGGGAGAAATCAGAGTGGGGAAGCGTCACAAGCGGTGTTCCACAGGGGTCAGTGTTGGGCCCCCTGCTGTTCACAATCTACATAAACGACATAGATGAGGGCATAAAGAGTGACATCGGCAAGTCTGCCGATGACACCAAAATAGGCCGTCGAATTCATTCTGACGAGGACATTCGAGCACTCCAGGAAGATTTGAATAGACTGATGCAGTGGTCGGAGAAGTGGCAGATGCAGTTTAATATAGACAAATGCAAAGTTCTAAATGTTGGACAGGACAATAACCATGCCACATAGAAACTAAATAATGTATATCTTAATATTACGGATTGCGAAAAAGATTTAGGAGTTCTGGTTAGCAGTAATCTGAAACCAAGACAACAGTGCATAAGTGTTCGCAATAAAGCTAATAGAATCCTTGGCTTCATATCAAGAAGCATAAATAATAGGAGTCCTCAGGTTGTTCTTCAACTCTATACATCCTTGGTTAGGCCTCATTTAGATTATGCTGCACAGTTTTGGTCACCGTATTACAGAATGGATATAAATTCTCTGGAAAATGTACAAAGGAGGATGACAAAGTTGATCCCATGTATCAGAAACCTTCCCTATGAGGATAGACTAAGGGCCCTGAATCTGCACTCTCTGGAAAGACGTAGAATTAGGGGGGATATGATTGAGGTGTATAAATGGAAGACAGGAATAAATAAAGGGGATGTAAATAGTGTGCTGAAAATATCTAGCCTAGACAGGACTCGCAGCAATGGTTTTAAGTTGGAAAAATTCAGATTCAGGAAGGATATAGGAAAGTACTGGTTTGGTAATAGAGTTGTGGATGAGTGGAACAAACTCCCGAGTACAGTTATAGAGGCCAGAACGTTGTGTAGCTTTAAAAATAGGTTGGATAAATACATGAGTGGATATGGGTGGGTGTGAGTTGGACCTGATAGCTTGTGCTACCAGGTCGGTTGCCGTGTTCCTCCCTTAAGTCAATGTGACCTGACCTGACTAGGTTGGGTGCATTGGCTTAAGCCGGTAGGAGACTTGGACCTGCCTCGCATGGGCCAGTAGGCCTTCTGCAGTGTTCCTTCGTTCTTATGTTCTTATGTTCTTAACAACACTAAGAATCAATTTCATTTTTCCTATTCTTATGGCTGTATTATTTCTTTGAAAATGTTTCAACTGAAAATACAGACGACAGCCATCCTGACTTAACGTCAGTGATAAACTAGAGAATACAGAAATACCGCTGCTTTCACACTTAATTTACGAACGAAAACCTGAAGCAGCTTCTCTAGCGGTAACTGTTAATGTATTGGAGGACCTTACAGTGTGTACTCACCTATTTGTACTCACCTATTTGTGGTTGCAGGGGTCGAGTCACAGCTCCTGGCCCCGCCTCTTCGCTGATTGCTACTAGGTCCTCTCTCTCCCTGCCCCATGAGCTCTATCATACCTCGCCTTAAAACTATGTATGGTTCCTGCCTCCACCACATCACTTTCTAGGCTATTCCATGGCCTGATTACTCTATGACTGAAGAAATACTTCCTAACATCCCTTTGATTCATCTGAGTCTTCAACTTCCAATTGTGACCTCTTGTGTCTGTGTCCCATCTCTGGAACATCCCGTCTTTGTCCACCTCGTCTATTCCGCGCAGTATTTTATATGTCGTTATCATGTCTCCCCTGACCCTCCTGGCCTCCAGTGTCGTCAGGCCGATTTCCCTCAACCTTTCTTCATAGGACAATCCCCGTAGCTCTGGGACTAGTCTTGTTGCAAACCTTTGCACTTTCTCTAATTTCTTGACGTGCTTGACTAGGTGTGGATTCCAAACTGGTGCTGCATACTCCAGTATGGGCCTGACGTAGATGGTGTACAGAGTCTTAAACGAATCCTTACTGAGGTATCGGAACGCTATCCGTAGGTTTGCCAGGCGCCCGTATGCTGCAGCAGTTATCTGATTGATGTGCGCCTCAGGAGATATGCTCGGTGTTATACTCACCCCCAGATCTTTTTCCTTTAGTGAGGTTTGCAGTCTTTGGCCATCTAAACTATATTGTGTCTGCGGTCTTCTTTGCCCTTCCCCAATCTTCATGACTTTGCATTTGGCAGGGTTAAATTCAAGGAGCCAGTTGCTGGACCAGGCTTGTAGCCTGTCCAGATCTCTTTGTAGTCCTGCCTGATCCTCGTCCGATTCGATTCTTCTCATTAACTTCACATCGTCTGCAAACAAGGACACTTCTGAGTCTATCCCTTCCGTTATGTCGTTCACGTATACCAAGAACAGCACAGGTCCTAGGACTGACCCCTGTGGAACCCCGCTTGTCACAGGCGCCCACTCTGACACCTCGTCGCGTACCATGACTCGTTGTTTCCTCCCTGTCAGATATTCTCTGATCCATTGCAGTGCCTTTCCTGTTATGTGTGCCTGGTCCTCTAGCTTTTGCAGTAACCTCTTGTGAGGAACTGTGTCGAAAGCCTTCTTGCAGTCCAAAAATACGCAGTCGATCCACCCCTCTCTCTCTTGTCTTACTTCTGTCACCTTGTCATAAAACTCTAGTAGGTTTGTGACACAGGATTTTCCTTCCCTGAAACCGTGCTGGTTGTCAATTATACACTTGTTTCTTTCCAGGTGCCCCACCACTCTCCTCCTGATGATCTTCTCCATGACCTTGCATACTATACACGTTAGAGATACAGGTCTGTAGTTTAGTGCCTCATGTCTGTCTCCCTTTTTAAAAATTGGGACTACATTTGCCATTTTCCATACCTCAGGGAGTTGCCCAGTTTCAAATGATGTGTTGAAGATCTTTGTTAATGGCTCACACAATATCTCTGCTCCCTCTTTAAGGACCCATGGAGAGATGTTGTCTGGTCCCACCGCCTTTGAGGTGTCAAGTTCGCATAGCAGCTTCTTCACCTCCTCCTTGGTTATATGTACCTCATCCAGCACTTGCTGGTGTGCCCCCCTGTTCTGATTTCTTGGAGTCCTACTGGTTTCCACTGTAAATACCTCTTTAAATCTTGTGTTGAGCTCCTGACATACCTCTCGGTCGTTTCTTGTGAATTCCCCATCACCCTTCCTCAGTCTGATTACCTGGTCCTTGACTGTTGTTTTCCTCCTGATGTGGCTGTACAACAGCTTCGGGTCAGTCTTTACTTTTGATGCTATGTCATTTTCATATTGTCTCTGAGCCTCCCTTCTTATCTGTGCATATTCGTTTCTGGCTCTTCGGCTGATTTCTTTATTTTCCTGAGTTCTCTGTCTTCTGTACCTTTTCCATTCTCTATTACACCTAGTTTTTGCCTCCCTACACCTTTGGGTGAACCAAGGACTCGTTCTGTTCTTCCCATTATTTCTGTTTCCCTTGGGAACAAACCTCTCCTCTGCCTCCTTGCATTTTGTTGCTACATAGTCCATCATTTCTTGTACTGGTTTTCCTGTCAGTTCCCTCTCCCACTGAATGTCTTGAAGGAAGTTCCTCATGCCTGAGTAGTTCCCCCTTTTGTAGTTTGGTTTTTCCCAGCCTATTTCTGCTACTCTCTCCACTTGGAGCTCAACTATGTAGTCGAAGCACAGAACCACATGATCACTAGCTCCCAGGGGCCTTTCATACATGATACCCTCGATGTCCGAACTACTCATGGTGAATACAAGGTCCAACCTTGCTGGTTCATCCTCTCCTCTCTCTCTGGTAGTGTCTCTAACATGTTGATGCATGAGGTTCTCCAGTACCACATCCATCATCTTGGCTCTCCATGTTTCGGGACCCCCATGGGGCTCCAGGTTTTCCCAGTCAATCTCCTTGTGATTGAAATCACCCATAACTAGTAACTTTGCTCCCCCCATGTGTGCTCTCCTGGCCACCTCGGCTAGTGTGTTGATCATTGCTCTGTTGCTCTCATCGTATTCTTCTCTTGGCCTCCTGCAGTTCTGTGGTGGGTTGTACATTACTGCAATTATCACCTTATGTCCCTCAGACTGGATTGTTCCTACTAAGTAGTCCCTTTCGCCCATGCCATCCATTCCTTCCATTTTCTCAAAACCCCACTGGTTTTTAATGAGCAGTGCAACTCCTCCTCCCCCTCTCCTCCCTCTGTCTTTCCTGAAGATTTGATATCCGGATGGAAAGATTGAATCTGTTATTATTCTGGTGAGTTTTGTTTCTGTGAGTGCTATTATGTCTGGGGATGTCTCTTTGATTCTTTCGTGCCACTCCTCA
The DNA here is from genome assembly GCF_038502225.1 of Cherax quadricarinatus. NCBI lineage: Eukaryota > Metazoa > Arthropoda > Malacostraca > Decapoda > Parastacidae > Cherax > Cherax quadricarinatus. Next base: position 14,655,829 of record NC_091364.1, on the reverse strand, counting down.
TACTTGTTTGTTATTCCATCTGCATTTGTATACCACACCTTCAACTTCTTTTCTAAGACTGTGGTCTGGGAAGTATATTGGGGTTGGGGAAGTGGGAGACCTGGTAAGGAACTATGGGTTGTTGCTGTGGGGGTGAAGTTTGTAATGTAGTGGGTGGGGGCATTGGATGTGGCATGGGTGTTTTGATTTAGAGTGTTTGGTTGCACTGGGGTTGACCTGGTTGGGAGGCTTCTATAGAAAGTTGTGAGGGAGGCTGTATTAGATCTTCTTCCTGGGTCTGGGATCTCCTGTCTGTCTTCTCCATCCCCTCTCTTTCCTCCTTTCGCCTTTGTACCATCTCTCTCAGTTTCATCCTTTCTTCTTGTGTTCTGTCGCGGTCGAGATACACCCTCCTGTATGCCGTCATGTCCCTTAATCGTGCTTTCTCCTGCAGTATCCTGGTCCGAGTCGCTTCTGCCTTGAAGGTCACTCTCACTGGCCGGGTTCTTTTTTTTACAAACCCCCCTATTCTCCGAAAATTTTCCAGCTGGGTCATATCGTCTTCTCCTATTGCTTTCATGATGCTTTCAATTGCTTTTTTTCCCCTTGTTTTCTTGCTTCATATGTTTCCCCTTCGACTTCCTGGAGCCCATACACAAAGACTGACCTCACCCTTTCATTCTCCCACTGCATATCCCTGTGTATCCCCTCATTTAATTTGGTTTCCTCCACTGCAGCTTTCCTTTCATCAGTTTCACTGGCTAATGTACTTGGGCTCAGTGGCCTGTCATTTTCCCTTCTCGGCTTTCCTTGGGCTCTGTTGTTGTCTGTTAGGGCCTCCACATAAAGCTTAGCTCTTTCATTTGCTACAGTCTCCTCTGATAGAGCATCTCCATGCAGTTGTGCCCCTTCTTTCCCTACAGTCCCCTTATTTGTGGCTGAGGTAGCAGTCTCTGATGTCAATCCCAAAATGTTCTTTAGTTCTTTATGCTGTTTCAGATTTTTCAGTTCCTCTTCTAAACTCTGTATCCTAGCTTCTGCTGTTTTGACATGCACCTCCCACTTCCTGCTTTCCATATCTATCCTCTCTTCCATTCTCATGCTAAGTTCTTCTAGTTTCTTTTCCCATTCATGATCCCTTTTTATGAGCTCTGCTGCCCAATCTTCCTTTGCATTTTCCTCCTCCTGTCCCTTGGTTTTTCTTGTTGCTCTCTGGCAACCCATTTTTGTTTTATCCTGATTGCCTCAGAGTGGGAAACCTATGTAGTTCTGTATGTTAGGTTAGTAGTGTGTGTGTCAGAGTGTGGGGGGGGGGGAAAGTAGTGGAGGAACTGTGGCTATTTGGGAGCTGAGTGGGGAGGGGTGGGGAGGGTTTGGGGTGAACGGGGGAGGGGAGGGTGATCGAGGGAGGTGATGGATCAGGGGAAGTAGTGAGATGTCGGTGGTGAG